>NW_003852415.1:18565192-18594283 GCF_000181295.1 Otolemur garnettii
TAATCAGGAGGCTGAGGCAACAGAATGGCTTAAGCCCAAGAGTTTGAGGGAGGTTGCTGTGACGCCATAGCACTCTTCTGAGGGCGACATAGTGAGACTCTTGTCTCAAAAAAAAAAAACAAACCTAAAAATAGAAATGGTACATGAAAATGGGAAAACCCACATACCCTTTGTGACTTGTTAACACCTTACCAAGCTTGCTTTGTAGTTCTTACTTTCTCTCTGCATACATAATTGTTTTTCGGTGTCATATAAGAGTAAGTTGCACTCGTCTGGGCCCTTCACCCCTACATACTTTCCTAAGTATTTCATGGAATGTGTGTAGGGAGGCAAGGTCACATAACTCTTCTATAACCGCAGCAGTGCTGTCCATTTCCTAAATTTATACTAATTCAGGGTTTTTATCTAACCTACCTTCTAATCTTCCAGGCTGTCACTTGAACTAATAAGTCCTTCATAGCATTTCCCCTCCAGTTTAGGAGCCAGTGAAGGGCAAGATATTACATTTAGTTGTCATGTGTCTTTAACCTCCTCTAATGTGGAATCCATCACATCACGCATCACTTAACAACAGGATACGTTCTGAGGAGTGTGTACTTAAGTGAGTTCGTTGTATGAGCATCACAGAGTGCACTCTCACTAGCTCCAGTGGTCCTGCACACTGCACAGCCAGGCTTTATGGTATAAAGCTATGGCAGGTTTAGGCAATTGGAACACAGTGGTATCTAATCATAGGTGGATAGGGCACCGCCAGCCCCACATACTGAGAGTGGCGGGTTCGAACCTGGCCCCAGCCAAACTGCAACAAAAAAAAATAGCCGGGCATTGGGCGGGCACCTGTAGTCCCAGGTACTCGGGAGGCTGAGGCAGGAGAATCGCCTAAGCCCAGGAGTTGGAGGTTGCTGTGAAATGTGATGCCACGGCACTCTACCAAGGGCGATACAGTGAGACTCTGTCTCTAAAAAAAAAAAAAGAAAGAAAATCTACAATAAAAATAAGACACTATCATTTTGTGGAGCCACTATCATATATCTGGTCTGTTGTTGACTGGCATGGCGTTATGCCAAGCTTGACTGCATTTCCACAGCCTCTCTTCGTCTTCTATGATATTGATATTTTTGAGGAATACCGGTTTCCCTCCCACCCCCACCTTTTTTAAAAACTGAAAGTTCCTCATTTTGTGTTTGTCAGATGTTTCCTCATGATTAGACTGAGGTTATGCCTTCCCAGCCAGATCTCACTAACTCTTAAATTCCGACTTTGACATCTAGCAATTTTAGGACTAAGCTGCAGGCGTTTGGCTCACACCTTCCACCTGACAGATGCCCCTAGCAGTTCTTGTGTAATCATCTATGGCCTTGCTACTTAAAGTGTAGTCTGTAGACCAGCAGCCCTGTGTCGTGCCCTGGGAGCTGTTGGTGACCCCAGGGAGAGGCAGAACTCCAGCCTGAGTCCTGACTACCACACTGCTGACCTACTTCCTCCCCCACTGACCACTTTAAGCAGAAAACAGCCCTTCCCTTGCTACCACTTACACCCCTGCCCTACCCCCCCAGCCCTACTTCTAGACTTCCCAGCTGCCTCATTTCCGGGGGAGGATGCCCCCCTCCCTGCCTCTCTTTTGCGATGATGCTGGTAACAGGAGCCTGATGGGTGGCCTGCATGGCCCACTTGAGACAAAATAGGGCCCCGCCATTGGTGAGACCTGATGGGACAGTGAAAAAAGGGGTGAACTTAGAGACACAAGATCTTAAGACACAAGATATCAACTGGCCAGGATATCTTCCCTGGAAAGATAGTTGCTGTTATGCCCAAAGTACAGATGGGCCAGGATTCAGACCCAGAACTGTCTCGCTCAAAATCTGTGCTCTGTCACTATTCTAAGCAGACAGCCTCGAAATGAACCCCAAGTTTCAGAATCTCAATTGAGTGCACTTCCTACTGTCTCAAGTTTAGGGTCCTAGGACAGTAAGGCAGATTGGGGAGTTCACCGAGGCAAATGGCTTTAGATAAACTTGTCCCTCCATCCTGTAGCCAGGAGCTGACCGAGTTCCTTATGGACTTCATGACACTTGGTGAGAGCAGCTAGGACTTAAGATTCACCTTTCCTATTACTTTGACAAGTCATTCCCACCTCTTCAATTCTAAGACCAGACAGTCAGAGATAGTCCTGCCTGACTCTGAATAGAGTCAAGGCAGGAAATCCTCCTTACTATGGGAGGGGAGGACAAGAGGAGTGCAGCTGTGAACCTTCCCCTAAAGTAACTAAAGAGCAGGAGACATCCCAAGGGGAGAGGGCGTGGAGGGCCAGCAAGCTGCCTTTTCAGTTCCTTCAATACCCTGGTGCCACAGGAGCTTCTGGAATGGAGCCTGCTCCTGGACTGGGGATGCAGTGCATAGCCACAATGCCAGGCAATAGGATGTAGGGGCCATGGGGGTAGTGTCAGAATCCCAGGTCCCTCACTGTCCACCTTCCTGGCAGAGACCACAAAAACAAGAATCTACAATTAGTTCAAGCAGGAGCAGTGTCTAGGGAATTGCATGGGAAGAGGGCTCTTGAGGGGGACCTCAGGGGCATGGAATAATAGGCCTTGTGACATTGACTGGGAGTGGAGAGGACAAGATGGAAGGTCAGGGAACTGTGGGTTTTAAAAAAATATATATCTATGTTTGAACCAGTCACTGGGCCTTAGCACTGGGAGGCTAAGGTGGGAGGATCACTTGGGCTCAGGAGTTAAGAGTTCAGCTTAGGCATTATAGGGAGAACCTGTCTCTAAAAAACAAAAATTAAAAAATGATCATCTGTGTTTAAAAAAAATTCTAAACTGATTTCTGATGATAATAGTTATCAATATTTATTGTTGAAAATTGATTAGTAGTATGGTGGTAAATTTCTAGTCTTTTTTTTTGTGTGTGTGTGCTATAGATAGATAGGGAGATAGATAATTAGTCAAGGAAAGACTAGCTGCTGTAACAGATAAACCCTACTATCTCTAACTCAATAGAAGTTTGTTTCTTATAAGTCAAATTTAAAGGCTCGGCACCTGTGGCTCAAGTGGCTAAGGCGCCAGCCACATACACCTAAGGTGGCGGGTTCAAATCCAGCCCAGGCCCACCAAAACAACAATGACAGCTGCAACTAAAAAATAGCCGGGCATTGTGGCAGGCTCCTATGGTCCCAGCTACTTGGGAGGCTGAGGCAGGAGACTCAATTTAGTCCAGGAGTTGGAGGTTGCTGTGAGCTATGATGCCACGGCACTCTACCCAGGGGGACAGCTTGAAGCTCGGTCTCAAAAAAAAGAAAAATAAGTCAAATTTAAAGAGGGAGGGTTGGGTGGGGAGCTATGATCCATATAGTCATTCAGGGATCAATGCTGAAGGAGGCTTTCTGGGTTCCCCTGGACACTGACATCCAGAAGACAGAGACAGAGAGAGAAGCACAGGCCTAGAAGTGACATACAACTTTGCTTTTCCAGTCCACAACAGAAGTGGAGTTCAGTCCCTCTAAGATCTCATATTCTGCAGTTTATTTTTAGAACATGTTACCCTCCTATCTTTCATAATAATCGTGCCTAGCATTCACCACACTCCATGCTCAGCACTGCCTGTCTATCTTGCCATGTCATCCTTGCAACCACCCCATGGAATGTGGACACTATTGTTATCTCTATTTTATAGCTAAGGAAACTCAGGCTCAGCAAAGTAGCATGTGCTCAGAGTCACCCATGAGCAAGTGAGTGGTTGACCTGAGAATTGAATCCAAGTCCTGGAGTGAAACACTGTGCTCTCCTATCTGCCCCAGCCTGCCTCCGCTGAGCATCCTGGGGTCAGAGATGACCTCAGAAAAGACAGACCCAAGCCATGGGCTGAGTTTTACACTGTCTGCAGCCTCATGCCTTTTCGAGCTGCCTGGGACTTCATGGCTTCAGACCTCAGAGCCCACAGCCTGTGTGACTGACTGACTTAAGGAGAAGAGGAACCCAGGGAACTAGAGTGATTTCCTCAGGGATGTGGTGTTGCTCAGAGCAGAACTGAGACTTCACCAGCATCTGTGCAAAGTGCAGACAACCAAACAACATAGCTTCAGGGGACCCAGTGGGAAAGAAGCTAATTTCATTTTAGCTACAGATTTTACAAGTGATGTCCCATGGCCATTTCTCCTCCCAGGTTCTAGTTCTTTCATATGTTCAAATGGGAGCACAGACAAGTCCAGTGGTTTTCAAACTGGCCCCCAAGAACTCTCTAGGTGCTACAGATTTAGCTGGAAGTCACCTTGGGGCAGAGGAGGGGGGAGCTGAGAGGAAATGAGCCAGCCAGCCTCGCCGCCGCCACCCTGAGTTCAACTAGAGAGGCTGAATTGTGCAGAAGGTTCCCCCTTACCAAAAGGCTTCCACAGCAAAAGGAAATTTAAAATCTATTCTAGATGGTCTCTACTTCCTCTTCTCTTACATTTTTATCAAACAGATCCATCATTCAATGGTCCAATAAACATTTTTTGACAATACAGATGCTAACAGCCAAGCCCAGAAAGACCCAGTCCCTGTTTTTAGGATGTTCACAATTCAAGTGAAGAACAGCATTAAACAAGCGAAAATCATGCAGTGCGGTGAATGATATTCATTCATTCATTCATTCATCTCACTAAGCAAATGTATTTATTAAGCATCTGCTATAGGCCAAGCACTGTTAGCAAGGTAAAATCCCTGCCTGACTAAGCTTGCATTCTTGTTGGGGGAGATAAGCAATAAACAAGTAAACAGAAATACAAAATATACTGCCACTGAAACCTGCTAGAAGGATGAATAAGGCAACGTGGAGACCTGAGGAGTGTCAAAGGAGTCTGCTGTTCTGGATTGGGAGGTCAGGGAAGGTCTCTCTGAGTTACTTATATTTCTTTTTTCCTTCTGCAATGACAGCACCTATTGCAAGAGCATCACATCTGCTTGGTGGGGGGGCTCTTCAGGGGAGGAAGCAATCTGCTTTAAGTGGGTGTCAAGGGGGAGGATAAGGGCCAAAGCAGAGTATGGTCCTGAGCTTCATGCTGTCCAGGACTGTCCCTCAGAACTTTCCTCTCAGTAAGAGCTTAGTCAGTTAATGGGGGTGGGGGAGAAGACATAGTTCTAATAAGATGATAAATCCTTTCCTCTAGATCAGAGCTTTGGAAACTATGCCCCCTCCCAGCCAACTCTGACCCACCACCTGATTTTGTAAGTAAAGTTTCATGGAAACATGGTCACATCAATTCATTTACACAGCATCTGGGCTGCTTATATTACAAGCGCTGAGTTGAATGGTTGGGGCCAACACTGTGTGGCTTGTGAAACTAAAAATATTTACTTCTCCTGTAATCCTAGCACACTAGGAGGGTGGGGCAGGAGGATTGCTTGAGGTCAGGAGTTTGAGACCAGCCTGAGCAAGAGAAAGACCCCAGCTCTACAAAATATAGCCCAGGAGTTTGAGGTTGCAGTGAGGTAGGCTGACGCCATTGCACTCTAGCAGGAGCAACAGAGTGAGACTGTCTCCAAAAAACTTAAAAATTAAAAATCTGGTCCTTTACAGAAAAAATCACTGGCCCCTCTTTTAGATAATGCTTCCCAAATGACAGAACCTCACTCCAGCCCCTCATTCAGTGCTCACAACCACATGTAACAGACTGCGTGAGTTTTATTATACTCCAATTTTCACAAGGAAAAACTGAGGTTTAGAGTGGCTAAGTGAGTCACCCCCAGTCACACAGTTACTTCCATGGCAAAATTAGCAGCCTCCTAATCTGTCCTCACTCTCCACATGCCCCAGGTGAGCATACTTCAGTTCATTTTTGCCTGAAAGAGAACTTTCCTCCTCTGCAGTCTCCCAGCCTGTGCAACATGCTTAAGGCTATCCAGCTCTTTGAAATCAGCTCCTATAGGTGGCAAACAGATGTGACTTGGCAAAAAAGAGAGCAGAAATCACCAGGAAGCACAGGATATAGGCAGCAGGGCTCTCGGATACACAGCCAGGTGGATGTGATCTCTGGTCCACCCAAGACAGATATTCAATCACAGAAGTATTTTGCAACCAGCATCCTGGTGGCACTGCTGGAGGTCCCACTGTGCTCAGGGCTGAGTCCTGAGCCTGGGATCCAGACAGACTGAATATCTGTCTTCCTCCTTCGCAGGAAGGAGAGTGGAGAATCCTTCCCTAACTGCCCCAGAAGGAGGAGATGGGAGCTGGTATTTTTAAATGATGCTTAAAGCTCATGTTCACAAGTAGCTGTTACATCAGGTCAGTGTGCCTGTGTGGACATTTCTTAGCAACATCTGGGCAAGAGACCCCGCTGCTAGTCCCAGCTCCATACTGACCAGCTGTGCGCTGCTCAGCTAATTTCTCCCATCTCTGACTTGCTTTCCTCACCATGAGCTTGGCCTGGATGAAGCCAAGGCTGCTGGGGTGCTAGAGTTACCTCCTGCCAGCTCTCGGGAGCTGATTATGTGCATCTCTTCCCAACTTCACGTTCTTGTATAGGTAGTTTGAGATTTGCCTCTGTGGAAACCGGCAAATGCTACACATCAGGGCTTTTATTTTCCTTTGGAGAACCAGCTGTTAAGCACTTTTCCCAGCATGCCCCTGTCTAAAGCCCATGTCAGATCCCAGTATCCGTGACCTAACCCTGGGCAAGACAAGGTGGTGCCCAGGGAGAACACACACAGTACTCAGTTCAGTCCACTATCTGCAGCCTCTGTCCCAAGCCTGGATTGAGGGCTGGAACGGCAGCATTGGGGCAGAGGCTCAGAGAAGTTTAGGACTCGCCCTGGCTCTCACATCCTCAGGTTCTCACTGTGTGAAGAAAAGGGCCTGCTCTGAACCAGCCGAGCTGCATGGGAGCTGGAGCAGAAGCCATCCAGCTGTGCTAAGGATGTGGGAGAGGGCAGGGGAAGGTGGTAACGGGAAGGCAGGGAGGGTGGTTCAGGCTGAGGGAACAGTGTGCAGAGGCCTGGAGGAGTGAACGTCTATTCAGAGTTGAGGGAATGGGCCATGATGCAGCCCTCTGAGAGCTGCATGTCATTCTGTCATAGAGCAGAATGTCATTCTGAGGTGGAGGATGGAAAGCAGAGGAAGTTCCAATGACAGGGGCGCAGTCCAGCAGGGCTTCACGGAGGAGGCAGATCTTAAAGGAAGAGTGTCAAATTAGTAGGAACATAGGAGATTATAGGGGAGAAAAAGCTGACCTCAAGCCCTGCTTCATCAGTTCTAGTCTTGTAACCTTAAGCAAGTAGCTTAACTTCTTCAAGACTCATTTCCCTCATCAGTCAAGGGGGTACAATGACTCTAACCCACCTCTAGGTGTTGTTTTTTTAAAATTCATTGATCTAGGCTGGGCAAGGTGGCTCACATCTGTAATCCTAGCACTCTGGGAGGCCGAGGCAGGAGGATTGCTGGAGCTCAGGAGTTTGAGACCAGCCTGAGCACAAGGGAGACCCCCATCTCTACTAAAAACAGAAAAATTAGTTGTGGTGGCAATTAGTTGGGTAGTGCCTATAGTCCCAGCTACTCAGGAGGCTGAGGCAGGAGGATCGCTTGAGCCCAGGAGTTTAAGGTTCCAGTGAACTATGTTGACACTACCACACTCTACCTGGGGCAACAAAGTAAAACTCTGTCTGTCTCAGAAGGGAAAAAAAAGAATTCATTGATATGATGTTTGTAAAATATGCTTTGCCTTTTAAAGTAAGACAGCCTGTGGAGAGGCAAGGGGAGGGGTCTGTCAGGAGAGTACAGCAAGAGCTTAGGGGCAGGAGGGCAGGTGACTTATTCGAGGCCCTTGACTAGAATCTATTCACTAGATAGTTTGGCTGGAGGACAGTAGAATAAATCGTGTTCTAGAAGTGTCTGTGGGCCCAGTCAGAAGGGCCTTGAATACCAGGGTATAAAACCTGAACTTGATTCTCTAGGCAGTAGGGAGAACAAAAGAAAAAAGAAAAAGAAAAAAAACCTCCACTATATGCCAGGATTCTAATAATTAAATTATCCACATGAATAATCTTTAGTCCTGTCTCAGGTGATGGGAAGCTTCCCCAAACTGACTAATCTTGTGCCAGAAGGCTCAGAAGCCTTGAGACAAACAAACAGAGGGCCTCAGAACAGAGTTGGAATGATAAGAATGGCGTCTCCAGAACAGCCTTCTCATGGGAGCATAGTGGGGTCACTCTGTGTGAATCATTTCGTAGAATTCTCACCAAAACCCCATAGGGTGGACAGCCATGTTATCTGCATCAGCTCTCACATGACTAGAAATGCTGGCTCAGAGAGGTCAGTCAACCCAAGGCCACACAGCTGGTGAGGAATGGCCTGTGAGTGACACTCCACATTTTTCTGACTCTGTTTTTCAGGGCTGTGCGTTACCATCTCCTTCAGCCCACCTGAGGATTCAGAACACAGATATCAATAATCGCTCACTGTTCCTTAGTGCTATACAGGTTCTGAATTACTTACATCATCATTCTTCTCATTTTATTCTCTCAAAGACCCTAAAAGTCCATCAGGGCAGGTGTTGCTGGCCCCATTTTGCAGATGTAGAAACTGAGCATAGCCAGAAATGAAGGCCACAAGGCACAGTGTTCTCTGGAAAACCAAACAAGGTTAGTTATGAGCAGAACTCACATTTGCTAGGCAGACATTTTGGAGGCCTCCACGGTGCCTGTGCTGGACCTCTAGCACCAGAACGTGAATATGTGGCCTCCCCTAGCTGTAAGAGAAGCTGGGAAAGGTAGTCTTGATTTGGGGTGGCCATGTCCCAGCTGAAAATCAGGAGTCCTGTTACTTTGAAAATGAAGAGAAGCTGGACAATGAGGGAAGAGGGGAAGTAGCCAGCAGCCGCTGGCACTCTTACCAGGGCTGAATAGGACTGAGCGGGCAAGAAACATAAGGCCCCCTTGGCTAGTTTTATAGGACCCCAGAATTGCAGTCCCCAGCAAAGCCACTGGCTTTAGTCAGGGAAGGTCCTGAGGCAGGGACAGCTCTGACCCACTCACTTTGTCTCCCTGTGTGCAGTGTCCACTCACAGTGGCTATGACTGACCAAGTGGTTGTTTTGTGCCAGCCACTGCCCTAAACACCACATGCAGGGCCAGGATTTTGGAGAGGTGAGTGAGACACTTGCCCCTAGGTGCAAAATGTAGGGAGGGAGGTGCCAGAAAAACTCAGTAGCCGAGATACATCTTATCAATAAATATATGTGTATGCATATATATTTTTAAAAAACAATTCAGTAGTTTTTGGTATAATTCTCAAGGTTATGTGACTAAAACTACTCCAATTCTAAAATATTCTTATCACTCCCAGAAGAAACTGCACCAATTAGCATTCGCACCCCTCTCTCTTCCTCCCAGCTCCTAATGGCCACTAATCTTTCTATCTCTATGGATATATTTATTCTATATATATTATATAAATAGAATTCTAAAATATGTACAGTATACTATGTAATCTTCTAGGACTGGCTTCTTTCACTTAGGATAATGTTTTCTTTTGGTTTTTTTAGGGACACTCTTATCCAAGCTGGAGTGCAGTGTGCATAATTAGCTCACTGCTGCCTCCAACTCCTGGGCTCAGGCATTCCACCCATCTTAGCCTAGAGCTCGGACTGCAGGTGTCTGCCACCACACCTGGCTATTTTGTTTGTTTTTTGAGACAAAGTCTTACTTTGTTGCCCTTGGTAGAGTGTCCTGGCATCATAGCTCACAACAACCTCAAACTCTTGGGCTCAAGTGATCCTCTTGCCTCAGCCTCCCAAGTAGCTGGGACTATAGGTGCCTACCACAATGGCTTTTTTTTTTTTTAAGATATGGGGTCTCATTCTTGCTTAGGCTGGTCTTTAACTCCTGAGTTCAGGCAATCTGCCTGCCTCAGCCTTCCAGAGTGCTAGGATTACAGGTGTGAGCCACCAAACCAGCTATTTTAAAATTTTTTTTATAGAGACAGGGTCTTGCTATGCTGCCCAGGCTGGTCTTGAACTCCCAACCTCAAGGTATCCTCCCACCTTGGCCTCCCCAAGTGCTGGGTTTATAGGCTTATAGGCATGAACCACCATGCCTGGCCTAGGATAATGTTTTCAAGGTTCACACAATGGAGTAAATCAGTAGTTTGTTTCTTTTTGTCACCAAATAGTATTCCATTGTAGGATGTACCACATTTTTTCTATCCATTTACCAGTTGATGAACATTCGGGGCTATTTCCACTTTTTGGCTGTTATGAACAATGTTGCTATGAACATTTGTGTACAAGGCTTTGTGTGGAAATATGTTTTTGTTTCTCACTGATATACCACTAGGCATGGGTCATATGGCAAATACACTGTTTTAAAAAAACATTTTGTTTCTCACTGATATTCCACTAGCCATGGGTCATATGGCAAGATAATATTTTAATAAACTGTTTTAAAAAAAACATTAATGCAAAAAAGCTACAATGAGGGTGGTGCCTGTGGCTCAAAGGAATAGGGTGCCGGCCCCATATACCGGAGGTGGCGGATTCAAACTCGGCCCTGGCCACCAAAAAAAAAAAAAAAAAGCAATGAACAATGAACAAAATATCAACATTTTTAATAAAGACATGCTGTTGAATGTTTTATGAACCTGGATTATTGTCCAGTCAGCCTATGGTTTCCAGGCCCACGTGAGTTTTATGACAGCTGATGATGATGTGTGAACAGATTGGCAATAGGATTTCATATACAGTTATTTTTTTTTGAATGTAGAACATTCATTAATTTTTTCCATTTGGATCAAAATATGAGAAGATATTTTGATCAATATGTATAAGAACACACATTTTTCCTTTTGCCTCAGGCCTCAATATGGCTCTGACTATTCATGTGATTTTATTACATCCTCAGGCACCTCATTCTCCCATTCTCCATCATCTCTGAGGTTAAAGGAGGGTAGAAATGTTCCATAATCCACAGCGAGTGAGTGGTGCTTGCCCTGACCTTCATCTTTTTTATTTAGAGACAAAAATGACTTTATCACCCTCGTTTGGTCTTAAGCGATCCTCTTGCCTCAGCCTCCTGAGTAGCTACCTACCACCACACCCATTTATTTTTAGAGATGGGGTCTCACTCTTGCTCAGGCTGATCTTGAACTCCTGAGCTCAGAGGATCCACCTGCCTCAGCCTCCCAGAGTGCTGGGATTACAGATGCGGACCACTGCACCTGGCTACGTGAGCTGCATCTTGAGGCAGAAGAATGAAAATCACCAAGTGAAGCATCCCTGTGTGTGCCAACTATGTCTCTTCATGTCCCCCAAGTAAAGGCACATGTGAAAAATTTATTTTAGAGCTGAGGGTTAGAAAAATAATTTGGTTACCCTGCCAGAAACAAGAACATTTTCTTCTTAGGGACAATGAGAAGAATGTGATTGCATTTTCCTCACTTTGGCCATCAGAAAACTCAAAACCAAATTCATAAAGGAGCAGTTGTGTAGATTCTTATTTATATTTCTCTTTTTCTGATAGCACAATTCCTCTTATAATTGATATTTGTCCGTATGTTGTGCAATTTTTTATTTAGATTTTATTGGTTTTCAGGGATATTCCCAATAGGTCACCTAAGTCCTTTGTAAACATGGCAAGTAGAAATACACTTTTTGAATGAACTGTAAGTTGCCTGGCATATGTTTGGGCTGATTATTAGTCTCACCCAAAAGGCAAAGAACAGCAGCATTGAAATAGATCAGTCTGGGGGTATATCCAGACCTGGTAACACCACGAGTCTGAAGACCTTTGCCTGAGCCCTGGACTCCCTTTGGTTAAAGGAAGTGAGAAGGTGGGTTGGGGACCTGGTATGGTTATTCCCATGGTGCTGAGTTGGTAGGCCAAGATTCCTCTCTATAGCAAACTCACAGAAGCTGCCAGGAGGCCTCTGTTACTGTCAGGATTATTCCCTCTCTCCTAGAGGTCCAACCATAGGCTTTGTGTTGTCGAATAGGCAGTCTTCAGTTGTCCCAGAGCAAAACTGGGGAGACATCTTTTGGGCCCACCTTCCATCCTCCTGTCTGCTGCTGTTTCTTTATAGAATGTACTCCACCGCCTGCCTTGCCTGCCTTGCTGTTGCTGTCAGGATGCTCTGAGCCCTGGAAACATCATCATGAAAGGCAGCAGTGAAGAGTTGTTCCTTCCAGAGGTCTTTATGTTTTAAAAGAAGCCCATAGGAAAAGGCACTGCGTAACCCAAAAGAAGGAAGATTGAATGGTGGCCTTTCAGGCCTTGTAGTATCTAACAGAGGGAGGGGTTCTGTTTTGCAGGTGGGGAGGGAGACATGTGGTTAACAGGGACAGGGAACCTTCCCCAAAGACATGAATATTGGGCAGACAGCTATTCTCGGTGGGTCTATGAGTAAGTGTAAAATGAACTTGACTGTCAAACAAGCAGCAAGGGCAGTCATGGTGGGGAGGAAAAGGGAAGGGGTCAGGGTCTTAGTCACCCCAACCAAGGGCACTTTCTCAGTTCCTTCTTCCTAAACCTGGACTGTACCTCAGGCCTCCAAGGAGGCTGATTCTAGTGTTCTCCTCATCCTGAGAGTCATGAGAGATTAGAAACATTCCTCTTCCAGGGGTGACCACTTCTACCAGCAAATCTGGGCAAAGAACAAGAACAAAGGAGAGCCTTGCACTCACCACCTTCCACTTCCTCCTCCCAGGGAAACCCTACGGGGCCGATGACTTCCTGCCCGTGCTCATGTATGTGCTGGCCCGCAGCAACCTCACAGAGCTGCTCCTCAACGTGGAGTACATGATGGAGCTCATGGACCCCGCCTTGCAGCTGGGGGAGGGTGAGTCACCACTGCAGCCCATCTCCAGGCCATGCAGGCCCATTACACACACCCAACTCAGCCACTCCAGAGGTAATCTGGGTGACCCAATAAGCACCTCCTGGGTGCCAGTCTCTGCGGAGGTCTGGGCCCATAAATATGGATATGACTCCTACACTGGCCC
This sequence comes from Otolemur garnettii, assembly GCF_000181295.1. Taxonomy (NCBI): domain Eukaryota; kingdom Metazoa; phylum Chordata; class Mammalia; order Primates; family Galagidae; genus Otolemur; species Otolemur garnettii. The sequence goes on from NW_003852415.1 coordinate 18,578,159, forward strand.
TGTCCTGCAGAAGCTCACAGAGTAGGAGAAAAGATGAGCCAGTAAAGAGACTGTGTCACCACTAAGTGACAAGTAGTGGAATGGCAGGAAGCCCAGAGGGTATGGGAGTATATTTCTCAGACTGTCAGGGAAAGCTCCCTGGAGGAGGTGACACCTCATCTGACCATTGAAGGATGAATAGGAGCCAGCCAGTGAAGAAGGGAAAAGGCAATCTCCATAGAGAAAATGGCAGGAGAAGGTTGTGTAAAATATGAAGCTGAAGCGGAGAGGGGCATTACACGCAGTTCTTAGACAGGTGGCCCTCAGGGATTCTTGGTACCTTGCTCATTGGGTCAGGACCTCTGTCAGTGGGAGAAGGTTAATGACATGGGTAAGAAGCCCAGTGCTCCCCAATAAGATGAAGGCAGAGGTATGATTTGTTCCAACCCACACTCAGTTTCCCTTCCCCTTTACTCCTTCCCACCACATCCTCTCACCCCCTTAGCCTAAGCCACCTCTCCACCAAGAATTTCTTGAGGGGAAACCAGCCCAGATACCAGCTTTGAGGGAGCTCTAGCTTGTCCTCTGAGAAATCAGCCTGAGAGGATGGAAAAAAATCCCCAGACCCTGAGTGTCCCCCTTGGGTTTTGTGGCTCCTAAGACAAGCTGACTCTCGTTGCATCTGTTTGCAGTTTTTGCATATTCCAACCTCTAGGGGTGTAGCTTGATGTCATAGTTCTGTGAGTTTGTGACTGCTCAGGGGAGCATGTCAAAACCATGAAGTTTGCTGTCATATACAACTTTGGCTTATGGCTCTGGGGCTTCTGGAATTATTTTTTTTCCTATTTAATTAAAAATTCCCAGTAGTTGGAACAACTTTTCTTCCCTGAGGTCCAGGAATTTAAGTGAAGTTGAGCTTTCTTTAGCAATGATTATCTGCTTCCCAGTGCATCCATGCCTCCACCCATTCATCTACTCATCCCTATCCACCCATCTGTATATCTATCCACCCACCCATCTGTCCATTCATCCCCTATCCACCCACCCGTATATCTGTCCATCTATGCATCCATGCGTCCACTCATCCACCTATCCACTCCTCCATATATCCATCCATCTCTTCATCCGTCCATCCACCCATCCATATGTCCTTCCATCTATGCATCTATCCATCCATCCATTCATCATCCACTCATCCATATATTCATCCATCCACCCATCCATATATCCACCTACCTGTGTACCCATCTATCCATCCAGTCATCCACCTCTCTACCCATCTATATATCTGTCCATCTATGCATCCATCCATCTACTCATCTACCTATCCACCCATCTATTATCCATCCATCCATCCACTCATCCATCTCTCCATCCATCCATCCACTCATCCACCATCCTCCATATATCCATCCATCTCTTCATCTATCCATCCACCCATCCATATGTCCTTCCATCTATGCATCCATCCATCCATTCATCCATATATTCATCCATCCAGTCATCCATTCACAGTCTATCCATCCACTCACCCACCCATTCATCCATGCTAAACACTTGGACTGCAGCACAGGGTGAGAGGAGCAAGGTTTGTAGCCTCTTGTGAATATATCTATACCTCATTCTGGACCTACATTTTAGAATGTTCCCCTCCTCATGCCTTCATGGGCCTTCTTTTTGGTTTCCCAAAGGCAAGGAAGCTCTGAGCATGGGCACAGAAGCCACACAAGGCTAAGGAGTTGGGCAGAGGCTCCAGGACCCATCAACCTGTCTCTCACCAGCTCCAAAATACTGAGAGCAAAGAACAGAAGGGAGTGAGAGGCAGCCAGAATCAGGGGCTGTAAGCAGAATTGGTTTCCTACCCACACCTTGAGTACCCCATCTCCTGTGACTTACTCCAAGGAGGGACACTCAGCAGGAATCTTCACTGTGGTCTGTAGGTGCCACACATGTCACTTCTAAAGGTTAAAACTTTTATAAGTCAAAAATCACCATAAGTAGGGTATGATATTAGCAACAAACCAAGGGAAAATGTTCTCACAAATCAGCACACCTAGAATTAGCAATCTTCATATATAAAAGGTTCTTCTTATACATCAACAAGAAAAGCACTCAAACCTCTAATAGGCCTCTGGGTGCAAAGGCCATTTGCTCACTCATTCAGTGGACATTACTGGGCTTCTGCTTTGTGCCAAGTGGCAGTAGATCCCTTTCCTCGTGGAATTTCATCACAGTGGGGAGAATCAGACCATAAACAGGTTAAAGAAACAAACGAGCCAAATGATTTCATGATCCATTCACACTGGATGAATGTTAAGAAGAAATGAAGTGGGATGGTGGGTTAGGGAGATTGGGCAGGATAGGAGTCAGGTGACAGGAAAGCTCTGAAACAGAGCAGTATCGTCTTTTCTTTGCTTTTTTTCAATTTTCCACAGTGGGCATGTGCTGCTGATATACCTAGGGAGAAAGCATTTTTAAATCCTGCTAAAGGAATGACACCAACACCCCCAGGTGGTGAAGCCTAAAGGAAAATGTCCATGAAAATCCTTTGGAGGGCGGAAGAATGGAACAAAACAATGGGGCTCCTTGCAGTGGTCAGCCTATAGCCTAGCCATAGGGACTCCTACTCTGTCCTCAGCTTGATTCCTTGTAGCCAAACAAGTCCCCAAGCCGAGCACAATGGCTAAGCAGGGACAGGGCAGGGACATCCACGGGCCAACAGCTTACTCCTGTGGACCTGCTCCCCCTACTCTAATCCTACCATGGCCTCCTGGGATCCTTCTTCCTATTCCCAGAAGCTTCGGGGACTTGGGTAGGAAAGGTGAATCCTTTAGGCAGGAGAGCTGTTCTATTCTGGGCTACTTAAGTATTTAGGAGATAGCCAAAGTACAAATAAATACATAAAGGTCTTAACCAGTTACCCAAGGCTTCGTGAATTCAGGCTGCACCCTGCCCTTTTTCAGACTTGAGTAGTCAGAGCCCCACAGCAGCCCTGTCTGCCCACAAGATGTCAGGCCCTGCCTGTGGCAACTTTGAGGGCCAGAGGACAAACTCAAGCCATGCTTCTCAGGCCAGTAGGTGGGGTGGGTGCCTCCCTGCACTTCTCTCTGCCCCACTCTCAGAGCCAGCATGAGAGTGCTGGAATGTCACAGCAGCTAGGACAAGGCCCAGCTTCATAGTGTCTGCCTCTGCCACCAGATGACTTGGGGCTTCTGCCTTATAACAGCCTTGAAGTTTCATCTAGATGTGTCTCGGCCCAAAAGCAGGGGATAGAGTTTGATACGGGAGGTGTTACTGAGTTTTCCCCCAGCTTAGCCCTCCTGGCTTGGCTAGGGGTGTGTACAGGTGCTCCATCACTTCAGCCCTGAAGGTGCACGTGAAAAGAGGGGTCCTATCTGAAGGGGAGAGCTCAGAGACCCTTGGGATGAAGGCCCCTCCCAGAGTCCTCAGACTCCTAGAAACTTGAGTTGGTAGAACTAAGAGAATTAACCCAGGATAGAGTAAAAAGAGCAGTTGTGAGGCCGGATTTGGACCCAGTTCTGCCTCTGACTGCTTGGAAACCCTGGGCAAGTCACCTAACCTCTCTGGCTTGGGAAAATAAGATATTGGATGAGATTTGGGTGTTCAAACTATCTTGGTGCTCTAGCATTCTGCAAAGTAGCTGGATGTTCAATCTGCTTGTGATTCTATAACAAAATACTGGATAACTTTTGAACCACTGAATTTACTCCTCACAGTTCTAGAGAGTGAGAAGTCCAAAATTAAGGCACTGGCATATTCATTGTCTGGTGATAGCCCCATGTACTTGTTTACACATAGTGCCTTTTTGCTGTGTCCTCAGATGATAGAAGGGGCAAGGTAGTCCCTGCACCCTCCTTTATAAAGGGACTGATCCCATCCATGAGGGCTCCACCCCCATGACTTACTCAACTCCCAAAGGCCCCACCACCTAATACTATCACCTTGGAGGTTAGAATTTCAACCTCTGAATGTGGGGAGCGAGGGGAAAAGATACAAACATTCAGACCATAGCACACAGGGCAGGATGAGAGATGGAGTTGTTCCCATGTGTGTCACAGTTTTGAGCAAACCATTCTGTGTTCAGCAGAAAGCCTGCAAGACATATTCTTTGGGACCTGCATGTTCTCTGAATCTGTTCCAAGTATTGTGATTTAGCAAAGGTCTAACCACTGGGTCCCACTTTCTTGCAACAGGCATTTGGGACAGGAGAAATCAGGGACTTCCTGTAAGCAGTGGGGAGAAACTGACACTGCATTCACAGTCCCCTGTCCCTCTTTCTAGCCTCTCTTCCCTGCTTCCACCATTCTGGGAAATTGTGGGACAGACAGGAGACCCAGGCAGCTACTGGGCCCCTGGGAGCTAGTTCAAAATCCAAACCTCGGCTCGGCGCCTATAGCTCAACCAGCTAAGGCGCCAGCCACGTACACCTAAGGTGGCAGGTTCGAATCCCCAGCCTGGACCCGCCAAACAACAATGACGGCTGCAACCAAAAAATAGCCTGGCGTTGTGGCAGGCGCCTGTGGTCCCAGCTACTTGGGAGGCGGAGGCAGGAGACTCGCTTGAGCCCAGGAGTAGGAGGTTGCTGTGAGCTGTAATGCCACGGCACTCTACCCAGGGGGACAGCTTGAGGCTCTGTCTCAAAAAAAAAAAAAAAAAAAAAAAATCCAAACCTCTCCCAGAAGTGCCCTTATGGATTCCTTTGTCTGCATCCCCTACTCAAGCTGGCTGACAGCTGGTGGTGTTAGGCTAATAAGGGCCTGTGGGTTTTTCTAATCAATGGACAACACAGTTAGTTGTCCTAGAGAGAACTGGCTCCCAGACTCATGGTAGGGTCATCTGCCACCTAGTGGTCCTGGCGGGCACAATGGGGCCCCAAGTCTAAGGGAAGTTGGCCACACTGGCTGTGAAGATGCAACCCGCAGAGGGCATTGGCAGGACCTGGAGTTCCTCCTGCTTCACCCAAGATGGTGAGAAGTCTCCAGAGCACTCCTGAAGGATATGGAGCCACTGTGCATTACTCACACATTCCTAAGCCCTGCACATAATACCTAATATCTCCTTTACTTTTCACAACAGCTTGATGGGATTTGCAGATGAAGAAGCTGAGGTATAGAGAGGACAGTAACTTACCTGAGATCCCAGGGCTGGCTGCTACAGGGCAAAAGCCTGGAGCTTTCAGACTCCAAAACTGGAGGTTTACAGTTGGCACACTGCACTCATCTCCCCCATTACTAGCCAGGGAGACAAAATCACAGACAAAAACAATCGGTATGGCAGGTAGAGAACATGACACTCACGGCAGCAAGGGCTGCTTCCTGGCCCACTTGGGCTTTGAGTTCAACCAAATTTTTGAACTATGTGAATGTATAACTGATTCTTAAAAAGCAATTTTTAAAAAATATAGAGGAAATTTTAATTAAATTAAAAAAATCGAGTTGCTCATTTCTCCATTTCTTCTTACCTTACTGTACACATATTCTTAATACCTAATGTTTCCTAAATTGATTTAAGCTTTGAGACATTTCATATTGCAAAATTCATGTGAAGTTTTAAGATTTAAAAAACAATATTTTACATAGATGCTTACAAGTTCATTCTAACTAGCTTGTTAGAAGTTTTGGCTAAAAGGTTTGAAAAGTACTTTGTTGAGTTCCCTCACTTTAAAGGGAGGAAACTGAGACCCAGAGAGGGAGAGCGAGCTATGCAGGTGATCCTGTAGCCAGAAACTCCTCTATCTCTATCTTACCCCTCACCCACCATGACAAGGTGTGAACTTTCCCCATATTGGTTGTGGAATTTGTGCGGATATGCAGTCAGCTTCATCCAATGTAACAGTTCGGAATGCTTTGGGCTGCATATAATTCACAATATAAGTAATAATAGTTTAAATCAGAGCAAGGCATTGGTTTGTCTCTTGCATCAGGAAGTCCAGAATAAATAACTGATAAAGATGGTCGTTTGCAGCCCTACCATCAAGGAATCATGGACAGAGCTCTTTCTTTCCTTAGCATGTGGGTCTTTGTCTTTGCACATGCCACCTCTTATCACAAAACAGCTTCTATTCCTCTGGGCTTACTTCTAAATTCAAGGCTGATGATGGTTATCTAGGGTTGAGGGAGGGGAAGATGAGGAGTGAGGTTTCCTCCGGGGTGATGAAAGTGTTCTAGAACTAGTTAGCCACATGAACCCAGCCATGTGGGGCCCGCCAGCCCCACCCAGGGTCTTCCACTTACATCTAAGAAGCCAGAACAGTCTCCTGCCTCTCCCCACAGCTGCAAGGGACTCTGGGAAGTGAACATTCTCAGTAGAGAGTTACCTCCCCAAATATAAGTAGAGGTCAATTAGTAGAAGCAGCAGATGGGATTTAACTGGGTTTCTAGCAGAATCTGTCTCACGTCAAAATCATCAGCATGGCTCATGAAAGGCTGGGCAGAAAGACTTGACCAGTGGTAGAGAAGCCCAAAGAAGTGGCATGGAAGTGGGTGATGCTGGAGACCAGAGAATAGGGTACCCAGGGTCCTCCTATTCTGGCCCCTGATCTCTGTGCAATCATGGCCCCTCTGGGACTTGGTTTCCTCTCTCTAAAATGAGAGGGTTCAACAAAGTTAGTACTTCTCAATCCTTTTAGCCAAAGCCTCTGACAAGCTAAGGAAAATAAACTTGTAAAATATTGCTATTTTTAATGTTAAAACTTCTTGTAAATTTTGTAATCTGAAATATCCCAAAGCTTAAATTAATTTAGGAAACATTAGTTAATAAGAACATGTGTGAATTAAGGTAAGAAGAAATGGAGAAATGAACAATTCAGATATTTTACTTATTTTAAATCTTTTAAAATTGTAGAATAATTATAGAATTAAAATATCCTCTACATCTTTTAAAAAATTGTTTAGATTAATTTATGCATTCATGTGGCTTAAAATTTTAAAACATACAGTGATGCACCTTGACGTAAGATGGAGTCACATCCAGATAAGCCCATCATAAGTTGGAAATATCTTCAGTGGAAAATGCACTCAGTACACCTAACCTACCTTAAACATGCTCAGAACACTTACATTAGTCAAGAGTTGGGCAAAATATCTAACACAAAGCCTATTTTATAACAAAGTGTTAAATATCTCATGTAATGTATTAAATACTGTACTACTGAAAGTGAAAAACAGTGGTTATATGTGTACTTGAAGTCTGGTCTCTACTCAACTCAAATCACTTTTACAGCATCATAAAGGCAAAAAATCGTTAAGTGGGACCATCCCAAGTCAGGATGGTATTACGTCATGCACAGTGAGTGGCACACCCAGTCTCCCAGCCACCTTTCATCTATCTTGAAGGCATTCGTGGTTCTCAGTTTCTTGCGTATCCATTTTAAAACATGCTAAAAGTTATTTTAAAATTAAAAACTCATTTTAAAGCACGATTTTAAAACAGACAAGAGTTTCGATCTGAAGGAGAGCCAATGTAAAGTTTAAGCAGGGCCAAGAGGGTTGGGGACTGAACTCCCGGAAGCTGGCTGTGGGTTGGGGGCTGGAGTTGGCAAACCTTAGAATCAATTGACCTTGACTCTGGTGAGCCCAATGCAGCGGCGATGGATGGAGCTTCGAGGAGGTGGGCGTGGTGATGTGGCAGGGCCCGCCAGCCCCTTCGAACCAGCCCTTTCCCTTTACGAATGGACCGGGAGTCCTAGCTCAGCCTGCATACTCTGTCCCCGCAGGTTCCTACTATCTGACCACCACCTACGGGGCCCTCGAGCACATCAAGAACTACGACAAGATCACAGTGACCCGGCAGCTGAGCGTGGAGGTGCAGGACTCCATTCACCGCTGGGAGCGCCGGCGCACGCTCAACAAGGCCCGCGCCTCCCGCTCCTCCGTGCAGGTGACGCCGTAGACCCAAAGTGGGAGGGGCGGACGGGACCCTGCAGCAGCCACCATCCACATTGCTGACTGGCTTGGGGCCCTGATATCTCCTGCCTGCTCTGACGGCCAGCCCTGCCCTTAGGGGAGCCGTTGAGATTCCCAGGCCAGAGGAAAGGCCCTAGCTCCTGCCTGCCCGAAACTTGTTGTCCAGGGCGTGGGCAGACCTAGAAACGTATCGCTAGGCATTGGTGCCCCAGCTGGGCAGAAGAGATGGGTACAGGAGGAATGAGATATTCATTCCAATATTCATAAACACCTAGCACCCTTCGAGGACCAGAGATGTAGGCCTGTCATCCCAACCCATGCTTTGGGGGGAAACCAAGAGCAAATCTGCAGCTTTGCCCCTCTGTCCCTCGACAAACCGCTACAGCCCAGGTCCCCGTTTTCCTAGCCTGCTCCCCATCAATCCAGCCACTCACCCCTCCCCGCCTCTCTCTACATAGACTCAGTATTCAAGGCAGACTCCTGCTCCTCCTCTGCTGCCATCACTCTGCACACCCCAAGGCTGCATCAAATTCACATACCCCAAACTCCCCCAGCCTGCTCAGCCCAGTTCACTGGCTGCTCAGCCTCTGTCCACCCTGGCCTACCTCCCCTTCTTCTCTGGCTATCACTGCCTGTCCTTTAAGGCTTCTCCTCCTCTGAGAAGCTTCCAGGATTACCCACACACACACTATTATCCAAGGGTTGGGTTCGATGCCATGCTCTGTTCTTCTACCTGCCTCCTCCTTTACAGTGCTGTATGTAACCCTCTGCATATGCAACTGTCGCTCTGGGAAGGCATGGCCCATGGATCTGGGACTGGATGTGTGGAGAATGGAGGGAGTTAGGTCAGCAAGCTGAACAGTCTAGAGCTGTTAACAGCTGTGCAGACTCACTGCCCTAGCAACCAATGCACACCAGTCCTGAACCCCACTCCTGGCTTTCAAAATGGCCCATCCATAATAGAGAGCCCAGGCCTGGGAGGCAGGAGGCTCAAGTTCTGGATCCAGCTCTGTACTAGCTTGCTGTGTGACTCTGAGCTATCCGTGCCCCTCTCTTGGACTCAGTGTTTCTATCTTCACAGACTGTGACTAATCAATACCCTTTTGATAAATATTTAATAACCATCTGGGGGGGGGTAAAAAAAAAAGCTCTGATTTCAGATTCTGTCAATTTCCATGGTGTAAATATTCCCGCCATAGCAAATTTTAACTTGGCATCACTGCACACCATTGTTGGCTCTCCCAGCACACCACTGTTCCCTAATCTCCCACACAGGATACAGAAACTTTTGGTTCAAGTCTGGACCAGGCTTCCCTTACTTGTTGCTTCTACCCTATGGGTTCCTGATGCTGATCCAGGCAGACCATCAGTGGGATGGACCAGCCAGCACTAGGATGTGGGAAGCTTGGGACAGAGGATGAGGAACCCCCTCAGCACCGTATCCGGGATCTGGGCAGCACCCTCTGCTTCTTCTCAGTGCCTCCTCTGACCCTAGTCCTTAAATCCACTGAATCCAGAGCCAGTCATCAGGGTCCTTGGGAAGCATCATGGAGGACAAGGTGCCCTAAGACAGCCACTAAGAGGCAGAAGGAGTGGGCTGAGCTTTCCTCCTCCCAAAAGAAATGGATGGTCCCAATGAAGCTTCATAAGCGCTCACTACCTGTAGGCCTAATCTTCTGTGCTGTGGTCCTTATCTTCTTCTGGGTGGAGGCTGCTGGTAGCACTCGGTCCACAAGGGGGCGTCCCCGCACCGCTATTTCCCACCTACTCGGGGGGAACCTGGGGTCAAAGAGGGGCTGTTCCAGGCTGGCGGAGGACCAAATGAGCGTTCTGTGCGCTTGTTGCGAGTACCCCGGCCCCAGCCGCGTGGGCTTCGCCTCGCTTTGCTCCCGTGGGGATCCTTCCCACCTGTCCGGAACCCACCCTTCTTTGCCCACTCCCCTCCCCGCTTCCACTCGGGCCTCCCCGAACTGTGAGATTCAGGGGTGGACACTGCTTTTCCCCCTTTGTATACCGGCTGTCCGCCATGCCCAGGATTGCTCGTGGAGTGCAGGGCGACTCCGTGAGGAAGAAATAAGGGGTGGGGGGGTGGGGGAATAAATGATGGGAAGCCTGTGGACCGGCCAGCAGAGGGCGCGCTGTTCCTCATTGCCAAGACTCAAAACTACTGGGAATCAAACCACGACAGTGGACCCATCTGAGAGGAGAGGCTCAGGGGGGAAGGTCGCCCAGTAGCACATTCGCAGAGTAAAGAGGGAACCCAGGTGCGCGATCTCCAGCCTCACGACCGCTCCCGCATCCCCTCTCGATCCGAAGAGAAACGTGGGGCCAGGAAGGGGCAAAGGCCCACTGGCCCAATCTTTCTGCCTTGGGGTGGGAGCGACTCAAGGCACACACTTGGCTACCGGTTACTAAAAGCTCCTTCCGTCTCGCTCCGCAGGACTTCATTTGTGTGTCGTACCTGGAGCCAGAGCAGCAGTCGCGGACGCTGGCGTCGCGAGCCGACACGCTGGCCCAGGCGCTGTGCGCTCAGTGCGCAGAGAAGTTCGAGGTGGCGCAGCCCCACGACCACCGGCTCTTCGTGCTGGTGGACGGGCGCTGCTTCCAGCTGGCCGACGATGCGCTACCACACCGCATCAAGGGCTACCTGCTGCGAAGTGAACCCAAGCGTGACTTCCACTTCGTGTACCGGCCCCTCGATGGCGGTGGGGGCGGCGGGAGTCCACCTTGTCTGGTCGTGCGGGAGCCCAACTTCCTGTGAGGCCCTTCGGTGGCAGTACTGGCCGAGACTGGCCTGGGACAGAGAAGGAGCGGACTGGGCGCGCCCTTGCGCATCCCACACACGCACTCAGCACGTGCCCGCATCTGATAGCCACATGTCACGCGTGTGCCTTCCACTGGGCGTGTCCGATGTAATTGTGAAAGTAACATGAAGATGTGCCTGAGGGCCCTTTCTAAGGGAGTCCTAGCATTGAGAGGTCATGTTCTTCATTAGACAAGAAGGGAAACTGAGGCTCAGAAAAGGAAAAGGCTCTCCAGCCAGTTGCAGCAAACAAGCCCAGCCCCTGTTCACACACAGCCTCTCAGGTCGGTCCCTCTGCCTCCACTACGCCCACCCCATCGTTGCTCTTCCCAGAGAAGGGTCTGCACTCAGTTTCCCCAGGACTGGACAGTGTAGGGGTGCTGGCCACAGCTGCACCCTGTGCCCCTCAAGGTGGGTCCAGGATCTGGACCCAGCATCTCAGGAGCGTCTCAGGATGTGTGTTGAAGAGATAGACCCCCACCCCTGCATGGGAGCCCTGCCCCCCGCTGGCAGTGCCCACTGTCCTCTGCAGCTTCAAACCCTACCAGAAGCAGCCAGGCACACCCTGGGACCGCTAAGCAAGGCCAGCTCCACGGACACATAGACAAGGCCTGGCCTCCACCAAAGAGAAAACTGGGAGAGCCCTTTCCCTGGCTGACACAGCCCAGGGCTGTGGCAGTTGCTGCAAGAGGCGCTGTGTGAGGGGTCTAATAAAAGCCCTTTTGAAAATGGCATGTCCTTTTCTGAAGGTTCTGAAACTGCTCAGGTAGCCCACCACCCCCACTCCCATTCACAGCCTCTCCTTTCCAAGTGGGTTCAGAAGGCCCCCCCCCCCCGCCACCAAGGATCCTGTCCTCTGCCAGTGCCTATGGCATACTCTCAGCCACCCTCACCTGGTTATCTTTTGTCTCCCCACCATCCTTGGTTCCCATCACTCCTGGCTCTGGATCAGAACCATCTTTCATCACTCTCAGGAATACCATCCCCTTAGTCTTTGGCTGATTGACTCCTGTACATCCTTCAACACCCATTTCCTCCAGGAAGCCTTTAAGCCCCTAGGATGGGCCAAACAGTCCTTACCCATGTTCCCATAGTCCCTTAGACTTGTCTCTCACAAGAGAGATCCCATCAAATTGCAGTTTTCTCTTGATATTTCTCCACCAGATTTGGACCATATGTGTTGGTGTCCTCAGCATTGAATAAAAATAGGTATTTGTTAGTGCCTGCTCTTCTAACAGAGAAGAGAACAAAGCACATTTGGAACCTATGTGAATGGCCACGAGCAAGGTGCCCAGAGAATGGTGACTGGACTGGGCTAAAATAACTTGGGGCACCAACCAGCTTAGTGTGCCAGTCAAAAAAAAGCTGCTAGACTCTGGCTACAGGCTAGGACAGCCCCCTGTAGATACAGGCAATGCTCCGGGATGCTGCCCCGCCCCAGAGGTAACAGATGAGAGAAAACAGGCAAATACCCAGAAGCTGAGGACAACCAGCCATGATCCCTGAGTGCCCACCCAGTGCAAACACTCCTATTGGTCCTGGGCTGGACTATACAGCCTCATGCCTCAGCTCCAAGGCCAGGTACATACTACCTTCCATTAGCCCTAAGCCTGGTGGAGCAGGGTGGGGGACCCCATTTACCCAAACACCCTCTTCCCCAGGTGGGGCCCATGATTGGGTGGGTTTGGGGTTCAGAGAGTAAGTTAGGCCTCACTCAGCCTTGGGGGGGTCTATGCTAGCTTCCAGGAAAAGGACAGAGCTGGCCAGTAGGCTGGCCTGAAGGGACCACTGTAAGAACACAGGTGTGCCAGGCCCCTGCCCTGAGACCAATGTTGAGGCCACCCCATCAGGAGAGGCCATGGAGCCCTCATGAGCCCCCAGAGAGCAGGGGAAAGAGTTACACAGAGTTCTTGTTATCTGGATGTCTCTCTCTCAGGAAGGTTTGACTGACCAAATGGGAGACCTGATCAAGGGCCAGATTTCATAACTTGTGCTGGTGAGACATTCCCCTGCGTTACTTTATTTAATCCACATAACAACATCTTAAAGAAGGCATGTCCTTCCTGGCTTTTGTCCTTTCTTTCCTTGGTGGACTGGCTCCCTCTCCCCTCTGCTTCTACTGGCTCCACAGCCCATGGCAGGGACTGTGCCAACACAGAAGAAGCCTTGTAGGGATTCTGCAGAGGGACCAGTCGTGCCTGGCCCTGCAGCCTCTCCATCACCATAGCCAGTATGATTGCTGGGCACAATATCCCACTCATCATGAGAGGTCCTAAACTGAAGAGGCCTGGCCTGGGGCCCTCTGGTTTGCCCCCCCCCCACCTTACACTCACAGATGAGCCTGGCCTCCCCAAGGCCTGGGCGACATCTATCTGCAAAGCCTGGCACACATCTGCTGATGCAGTTGCTATGTACTCACTCAGTTGGCTAGACTCCAGGACTGGGATGCCTCCTGCCAGGCAGTCATCAGAGGGCAGGATGGTGGGGGGCAGCTGTGGGTGGCCAGTGGCAGGCCCTTCCTTTGCAGGAAAGTCATATGAAGCAGAACTTTGGGGAAGAAAGTGTCAATTCACAACAGTGGCTTTTTCTCTTCCCCAGTTTGCTGTGAATCATGGGCAACCAGGAAAGCTCTCCAGAGATTGCCTCTTTGCAGCCCACACAGCCTGACTTTGCAGTCCACACAGTCCCCAACAGGGGACTCTGGAATCTGTTTAACTTCAAGGTCAGAATACCTACTCAGCAGTATGGTGGGAGGAACTTAAAGTAGGAGCCAGGAGACCTGGGCTCTAGGCCAGCTGCAAACCCTTAGCAAGTGTGTCTCAGTTTCCCCATTCCTAAAATGAGAATGTTTATTAGACCCTGATTCCCCATGTTTATTGCAAGGATCACGGAAGTGCCTGGGTGGAGGCAGCAGGGGAAGTCTCAGATATTCTCCAAAATGTAAATAAATTCAAGGCTAGCACATATGGTCATGGCGATTGTTCACTGCCAAAGTTACACGGCTGAGGGGACAAATGGGACTGAGATCCAGCCTATGGGCCCACGGTGGGACTGTGTCCACCCAGAAAAAGGGGCATCTTTTCCAAACCTGTATGAAGAAATGTTATGGTCTGTAGTGAACACCTGGAAAGTCAGATTTGAGGGTTGATGAGCCATGGGGATATTTCTAGTTCAATTTGACCAGCATGGTGACAGCAGAAGCCACAGCACATTAGGAGAGCCTGACAGAATAGAGGGCATATAAGTTGCCTGGTACAAGCAAAGAGGGCTTCCTGGAGACAGGGATTCTGAGCAGGGCCTTTCAGGATAAGGTCTTGCCAGGTGCAGAAAGCAACAAAACTATTGGGAGACAATTCTCCGGGGGGTTTCTTGCAATTCCACATGTCTGGTGAAGAGTCATTGACAGCATCTTTTAAAGATTATTTGAAATCTTAGAAGATCCAGATTGTTTCTCTGTCCTGGGAAGAGGACAGATTTTTTTCTCCACTAGGATAATAAAGTAATGTCTCTTACCTTAAACAGTATCTTCCTCCAGGGCAGAATTTTGGCAGGTTTGCAAGCTGCCGTCTTTAAATGGTTAAGTTTCTTAAGCTCAAGGTTTTTAAGCTATGACACAGACCTGTGGTGTGCATAGCACTCACCTGGGCCCACCTCTGTGTCAATCAGGGGATGCAGGTAATAGGAGTCACAGCACAAATGACACCCATGCAACCTGCTGTGCATGAGGAAGCCCTTTGCCTCTGACATAGGAACCTTGCATCTGCGGCACCTGTGAGACTGAGACAAGGCTCTCCGCCCAGCTTGCAAGTGGCAAGACCTCAGATTCTTGTCAATTGTTGACAAAGAAGAGGAAAGACGGTGAAAACTGACTTAATAAGACTGTGGTGCATGCATGGGGAACTGGCTGTTTCATGATGACTTGAACATAAAGTGAGGCAAAAAGGAGTGGGAGTGGAGACTGAGTTAGCTAGTTAGACCAGGCCTGAAATGGCCTTGGAATCCTCCACCCACGTGCGGCTGGACTGGAGGGCCTGGGCTGGAAGCAGGGGAGTTTCTCCTGGATCCTGTTGCCCTAATCTAGGGGCGAGGAGAGTCTGAACAAGAGTGGGTGTGTGGGGATGGATAGGGAAGTTAAGCCTGGGAAACAATGAGGATGGAAACTCAGCAGAATGTAGTGGCTGACTGGGGAGTATGGACAGAGAAGAAGGATCCTAGAAGGGTGTCTAGATTTCTGTCTTAGATGCTGTGCTGGAGGGTTGTGCCGCTAGCAGAAGTAGAGGGGAAGACAGGCATGAGAGGAAACAGAGGATGTCAGCTTTGGGTGTGTGGAGTGCGAGGGGTGTCCTGGACACCAAGTAAGGGTGGGGCACAATTTGGGTGTCAGGCATAGCCTCAGTTCCTGGTAAGGGTCAAATATTCTGAAAGGTAGGGCCCAGCAACTTTAGGAGGTGGGAAGGGTCCTGCCTTTGGGAAGTCTTTCCCTATCTCATAGCAAGCACTTAGCCCCATTTCCAGTCCTTCTGGGTGGCCTGGTGGCCAGCTCCCATGAAAGGCTGCAGCCACTTCAGCTGACTTAGTTACTTCTCATAAGTGAGTAGTTTTCCTGGGGACAATGAAAAGGTACTCCTAGAAAGATGTGGCCCTCAGCTGGGCACAATGGCTCATGCCTTTAGTCCCAGCTACTTGGGAGGCCAAGGCAGGAGGATTGCTTGAGCCCAGGAGTTTGAGGCTACAGTGAGATATGGTGCCACTGAACTCCAACTTGGGTGACAGAGCAGCCTCATTTCTAAAACAAAAAGGCAAAGATTTCAAAAAAAAATCTCAAAAGTGCAATCTACTATGTCAGAACATAGTAGAACATGAAGAAAATGATACAACATGAAAAAACAATCTAAATTAGAATTCAAAAGCTCAGAAATGACATAATAAAACAAAGGAAAATTTTAGGAAGAAATGAACCATTGCAGACATGAAGACTGAACTAGAAGGGACACAAGGCCATATAAACACAGCTGCAAATGCATTACTAGGAAAAAGGAGATGGAAAGGGAAAATATTTTTAGATTAAAAAAATGAATAACAAAAGCATGATCCATGTAAGAAAAAAAGCTGATCAGTGAAACTTTATTAAAATTAAAAACTTGTGCTCTGCAAAAGACATTATTTATAGTGAGACTCCATCTCTACAAAAATATTTTTATTTTATTTTTATTTGTTTATGGGCAAAAGCTCTGAAAGACACCTCACCAAAAGAGATATACAGATGGCAAATATGCTTATGAAGAGATGCCCGACATGATTCCTCATTAAAAAAAAAATTTTTTTTTGAGACAGAGCCTCAAGCTGTCCCCCTGGGTAGAGTGCCGTGGCATTACAGCTCACAGCAACCTCCAACTCCTGGGCTCAAGCTTGTCTCCT
>NW_003852415.1:18594921-18597600 GCF_000181295.1 Otolemur garnettii
GGGCTGGGGATTCAAACCCGCCACCTTAGGTGTACGTGGCTGGCGCCTTAGCCGGTTGAGCCATAGGCGCCGAGCCGGATTAGTGAATTTTTAGGGCATTGAAACTAGGCAAACATAATGGTGGATACTGGACATTATGCATTTGCTAGAATAGATATAAGCTTATAGCACAGGGAGTGAGCCTTAATGTATCAAAATCTAAAATATCATGTAGGAAGTTAAGTGACTCCCAGATGGAATGCAGATTGCAAAAAAGAATTAAAATAATCAAATTCCAAATGCTTGAAACAACCTTACTGAATGGGGGCGGTGGCGGGGTGGGGAGAGGTGGGGTGGGTAGGGGGGAAGCTGCCCTAAGCAATTTGAGAAATGAGTCAAGGCAAACAGAACTACATTTAAACATTGTATTCTACTCATTCCCAGTGGGGGACAATTCTGACACTGCTATACAGGTATACTGGAATCAAACAATTAATTAAATGCATGGTGGGTGGCAGGTGTCACGTTTTTCCCTGATGGAGTGGGAGTTTGCAGGTAAGAAAGGGCAGGAGGCCAGAATGATCCATGTGGTGATGGATTAGGGTTGGAGATAGCAGTATGAACTCACAGCTTAATATAGATACATATGTTTACATATAGAAATATTTATAGATATACACACCACACCCCCAGGAGCATGTCTAGCACTCAGATCTTGGTTTTCTTTCTTTCTTTCTTTCTTTCTTTCTTTCTTTCTTTCTTTCTTTCTTTCTTTCTTTCTTTCTTTTTTTTTTTTGAGACAGAATCTCTCTTTGCCACCCTCAGTAAAATGCCATGGTGTCATAGCTCACAGCAACCTCAAACTCTTGGGCTCAAGTGATTCTCTTGCCTCAGCCTCCTGAGTAGCTGGGACTACAGGTGCCCCCCCACCGCCACAGCATCTGGCTATTTTTAGAGATTGGTTCTCACTCTGGGTCAGGCTGGTCTCAAACTCCTGAGCTCAAGCAATCCATCTGCCTAGGCCAGGGGTCCTCAAACTTTTTAAACAGGGGGCCAGTTCACTGTCCCTCAAACCGTTGGAGGGCCAGACTACGGGCCTCAGGATGAGTCAGCTGCTAAGCAGGACAGGCAGCGGTGGCATAAACACCCGGTGGGCCGATTAAATGTCCTAGGCGGGGTGCATGTGGCCTGCGGACTGTAGTTTGAGAAAGCCTGGCCTAGGCCTTCTAGGCCTAGGCCTTCCAGGGTGCTGGGATTACAGGTGTGAGCCACCGTGCCCAGCCCCTAGATCTTGGTTTCTAATAGAAATTACAGATCCAGGCTTGGCATTTGTGGCTCAAGTGGCTAAGGCGCCAGCCACATACACCTAAGGTGGCAGGTTTGAATCCAGCCCGGGCCGCCAAAACAACAATGACGGCTGCAACCAAAAAATAGCCGGGCATTGTGGTTGGCGCCTGTGGTCCCAGCTACTTGGGAGGCTGAGGCAGGAGACTCGCTTGAGCCCAGGACTTGGAGGTTGCTGTGAGTTGTGGTGCCACGGCACTCTACCCAGGAGGATAGCTTGAGGCTCTGTCTCAAAAAGAAAAAAAAAGCAATTACAGATCCAAAGGTGAAAAAGCTCCCAGTGGCCAAAACTGGAATAATTTGAGCAACAAAACAAAGTATTAGATTATAACTCAAGTGTAAAATAAATACCCATGAATCCGTACAGATAGGTACCTTGACTTGGACTTCCCAGTCTCCAAACTATGAGAAGTAAATTTCTGTTGTTTATAAGCTACCTAGTCTGAGGTTTTTGTTATAGCAGCCTCAGCTGACCAAGACAGAGATCTAATAGAAAATGGCTTAATACAAGGGACAGAGAGCCCATTTCTCCTGGAGCCTATGAACCATTATGAAGGGGGGAAAAGCCATGGCATTGCAACTTATAAAATCGTCATTTATTAGAGAAATGAAACATAGCTGCTTTCAACCTTTTAAAACATTCAAGTTTCCATATTTATTAAATAGTTAAATATACTTTTGTTCTACTGATAGACAAAAAGAGAGAAACAGGGCCGTAATTGTAGTTAACAGTTCTAGAAAACAGAACAACAGATTATTTACCAGCTGTATCTTGAGCCCTTTTAAGAATCTCCCTTTAAACATTCTACTTTTTGGTATTTGTCCTCAGATTTGCCTACTGTTGGGCATTAGCAACAGCGAATGCAGTTGCATCTTGTGCTTACTGTCTAGAACCTTAGGCTGCCCCAAATCTGAAGACATTAAAGCTCTTTATCCCAAAGTCATTTGATTAGTCATATAGGAACCTCTCTGAGAAAGGATAATGTGTGCTGTGTGAAACAAAGGTGTCACCCCAAATTTGTCACAGACGTGACTCTACTTACCTGGTTCTCAGCTTCCATTCCCTAACTCCAAAGGTTAAATGAGTCAATCATTGCTAAGTAAGACAGGTATTCCTAAAGTCAGGTGGTCAGAAGAGTCGGGGGTTCTGTGCTTTCTCCCTGTCTATCCAAAAAGCCATATAGCTATATGGCTTTTTTTTTTTTTAGCAACTTTATATCACATAATTCCCCCATTTAAAACGTACAGTTGTGTAGTTGTTCACTACCTATGGAGGGGCTGGTGGGGGTGGGAGGTGTGGAAAGAAAACTCTCACACTGGGCGGCGCCTGTGGCTCAGTGAGTAGGGCATTGGCCC
>NW_003852415.1:18597810-18636170 GCF_000181295.1 Otolemur garnettii
AAAAAAAAAAAAAAAAAAAAACCTCTCACATTCAGTTATTTGTCGTGCAATAACTGTCAAGGCTCAGAGAGGCAAGCAATTCACATGCTCAGAAATCAGCAAGGAGGGGCAGCACCTGTGGCTCAAAAGGGTGGGGCACAGCCCCATATGCTGGAGGTGGTGGATTCAAACTCAGCCCCAGCCAAAAAAAAAAAAAAAGAAATCAGCAAGGAAATGCTGCACCAGTGAAGACCTCAGGGGTCTTTTATTGAGCATGAAAATTGTATACATGTAAACACAGCACAGAACAAAGTTAATTATAAACAAAAAGAAATTCTAACTTCATCACTCAATGTAAAGCTAAGAGCCATTTTTTACCATGACAATAATGAACAAGGAAGTGATAGGAAACCCTAATGAGAACATCTAAAGACTGTCATATAATCATTAAGGTCAGACAGTAGAAAGGAAATGGGTACAATACTTAGGGGGTAGATTTTGACTTCCTTGACTTTCCCTGGGTCTCATTCTATACTGGGACATGCCCAGCAGATCTTCTAATCGCTAAACATTCCGTTTAAACCCCCAAGCTGTTCTCAGCCCTATGCTTTGTATAGTGCGGGGTGGGAAGGTGGGGAGGGGTGTCTGAGGAATCCGGGATCTCGTCGACAAACTCTCTGGAATGTCAGTGTAAACTATATTTTGGCCCTTTCCTTTTGCCCATATCTCTAACCCATGCAATTTGATGATGTTTAGTATATTCAAAGTTGTATAACCATTGCAATTGGTTTTTTATTGTTTGGGGAGTTTTGGGGGGTTTGTTGTTGTTTGAGACAGAGTCTCACTCTGTTGCTCAGGCTAGAGTGCTGTGGTATCAGCCTAGCTCTCAGCAACCTCAAATTACGGGTTCCAGCGATCCTCCTGCATTAACTTCTGAGTAGCTGGGACTACAGGTCCTGCCTCCAATGTCTGCTGATTTTTCTATTTTTAGTAGAGACAGGGTATCACTCTTGCTCAGGCTGGTCTGGAACTCCCGAGCTCAAGGGATCCTTCACCTCGGCCTCCCAGAGTGCTAGGATTATAGATGTGAGCCACCGCACCCAAACCTACGGTTTTATAACATTTTTATCACCCCAAAATGAAACCTCATACTCATTAGCAGTCACCTCTCATCCCCCACCCCATACTCCCAGTTGCTGGAATCAGTTATTTACTTTCTGTCTCTATGGATTTGACTATTCCGGAAATTTCTTAAAAATGTAATCATATAACGTGGTCTTTTGGATTCTTTCAATTGGCTGAATGTTGTAGCATGTACATGCACTGTGTTCCTTCAATAAAAAGCAGTCAGCTGCACAATATTCCACTGCATGGATATGTGGTAGTCTTCTCTTATCCATGGTTTTGTTGAGGTTTCAGTTACCCAAGGTCAATTGCAGTTTGAAAATATTAAATAGAAAATTCCAGAAATAAAGAGTTCTTGAGTTTTCAACTGTCCACACTACCCACCTGTTAGTCACTGGGTAGCAGTCTCAGCGATCAAATCCACTGTCAAGGTAGCCTGGTCCTCGTGTTCTAGTAACCCTTATTTTACTTCATAACAGCCCCAAAGGACCAGAGTAGTGATGCCAACTACTCAGATAGGTCAAAGAGAAGCCATAGAGTGCTTCCTTTAAGCAAAAAGTCATACGCTGAGGTTGATAGGATCTATGGTAAGAATGAATCTTCTGTGAAATTGTGAAGAAAGAAAAAGAGAGTCGTGCATAGTATATATAGAGAGTTCAGTCCTACCTGTGGTTTCACACACATGCTGGAAGTCTTGGAGTGCATCCCTGTGGACAAGGGGGATCTCCTGTAGGCAATGTAAGTACCTCCCTGGGTTATGCAGGGCCCACGGAAACACACGACAGGCAGCCTCTGCTCTCAAGGAGCCCCGAGGAAATCCAGTGAGATTTCCCCTCCTTGTCCTGTCCCTGCCCCTAGTAGAAGGACAGACCCTGACTTGTGTTGCTCAAGATGCAACAAAAATGCAAATGGACAGAGGAGACAGTATTTTTGTAGTGAATTCTTATTTTATGTTTCCCTGACATCTACTTTGAATATCCAGTAAGTTGGAAGGTTTGCAGTTACCCTTGACACAGTTTCCAGTTCTCATCCTCTTCCCAGTTCCCCAATGTGGCTGTATATAATATAACTTCCTCCTGGTGACCACCTCCCTAGGGGATAGCTTAACCCACCCCTACCCTCTCATATCCTGCAGGGACTATACAGACGTGTTGCAATGACCACCTTTTTTTTTTTTTGAAACAGAGTCTATGTTGCCCTCAGTAGACTGGGGGTGAGGCTGGAAAAGACAAACTGGGGGCAGCTAGGAGGGACCAAGAGCATTCAGCCATGAAATCAGGAGCAGAAGTCAATACCCAGGTTCCATTATAAATCTTTATTTTTTTAAGACTTGAACATAATTGCAGAATGATACAAAAGCAATCAAAAATCATAATTTTTCTAAAAACAGTATTCCATTTGGGGCCTACAGTCCTCTTCAATAAAATCATTCTGAAGACTTAAAGAGGTCTGAGCTTCAAATTTCACCAAAGACTCTTTCTGCGAGGGGCTACGGCAGCCTCCATCAACTTCTTGCTCCTTAAAACTAATGAGCAAAAAAAAAACCTCCTAAAAGCATATATGCGTTACTGTTCCCAACACAGCTTTACCCACCCAAATTTGTAGTTTTTCCAGAGAAGACTGGGGAAGTAGGTAAAAGCAAAAAAGCCATCCTATGAAAGGAAAGCCTGGGGTGAGCCCAGAGTGGCCTAGCAGCCTTCCCAGGGAGGCCTCAATCAGTGGGGACTTCCCTTTCATGCTACCTCTTCGGTCTCAGGTTAGTACACATTCGAGGGATGGTGTTCACACTTGGAAAAGCACCCAGAAGGCAGATCTTCAGTAGTGACTAAGGCACACTTTGTCCATGGACAATTTTATCCTGTAAGAGACAGGAAGAAGAATTTGGTGGACTATGTCAACCCTAAAGAAATTAAGAAATCAGGTGGTCATCTGGACAGACCCACCCAGCAGCTGTCACTGAGAATGCAGCTGTTCTGGATTCTACTGGCAAATGCTTCCAGAACAAAGCTGGAGGAGGTTGTGGCTGCCAGAAGCAAGACTGCCCGCTTGCAGAAGAGGACAGCAGTGCCGTCCCTTTCTCCTTTCACAATGGCATGGACCTTTCAAGTGCCATGTGCCGATTTACCTGTCAAGTGGATAAGGTTTTTCACAAAGGTTGACTAGCACGTACAGGTATCTCAGCGCGTACTCATACTGCAAGAAAACAAGACAGAAAAGAACATCATCATTTCATCATATGATCAACTCTTCACTTGGGAATACTCTACTTTTATAATTACAGAGGTAAAACATCTTGGACAATAGTTCTCGGCCTTTTGGGGTCCTGGATCCCTTCCCTACCTTTTGATAATCTGGTGATATTTACAGACTATCTCCCAAGAAAAATGCACAAGTGCAAGTGTTCACATGCAACCCTGGGGTTTGGCAGGCCTCCTAAAGTGCTCTCAATCCCAGGTAAAGATCCTGACGGAGAGCTCCCCATGGCTCTGTTCCCCTCTAGTACCTGGGGCCCCTGTTGGGAGTCTGAAATACCAGGAATCTTTTTTTTGGAGGGGGGAGACAGAGCCTCAAGCTGTCCCCCTGGGTAGAGTGTCATGGCATCACAGCTCACAGCAACCTCCAACTCCTGGGCTCAAGCCAGTCTCCTGCCTCCACCTCCCAAGTAGCTGGGACCACAGGCACCCGCCACAATGCCCGGCTATTTTTTGGTTGCAGCCATCATTGTTGTTTGGCAGGCCTGGGCTGGATTCTAACCTGCCACCTTAGGTGTATGTGGCTGGCGCCTTAGCCACTTAAGCCACAGGCGCTGAGCCAAATACCAGGAATCTTTATCTTGAAAAAATCTTCAGGAAACCTAAGAACTCTTATGAAGATAAAGGAAGAGATTCATTTTGTGTGACTCCAAAGGGCAAAAAAGAAGACTGGGGAGAAAAGAACAGTTCTCTCAGAAGCTCAACTCTGCCCCAGGGTGAATGAAAACAGGTTAGGAGACAACAGGTTGCCAAGCAAGACAGTACTGTCTTCCAATTTTATTTATTTTTGAGACAGCCTCAAGCCATCCCCCTGGGTAGAGTGCCATGGCATCACAGCTCACAGCAACCTCCAACTCCTGGGCTCAAGCAAGTCTCCTGCCTCCACCTCCCAAGTAGCTGGGACCACAGGTGCCTGCCACAATGCCCGGCTATTTTTTGGTTGCAGCCGTCATTGTTGTTTGGTGGGCATGGCTGGATTTGAACCCGCCACCTTAGGTGTATGTGGCTGGCGCCTTAGCCACTTGAGCCACAGGCGCCGAGCCATTCCAATTTTATTTATGAAAACAGGCTATGAGGGGGAAATAGGCCGTGGACAAGATTTGGTCTGTAGGCCAGTCTGCTACCCTTTCTCTAGAAAGAGCTAAGGATCACAAAGTATCGACCAACCCTGGTATTCTATAATCTGCAGAAACTTAGTATTTTCACAATAAATCTTAGGGAGGTGTCAAAACAGACCCCGAAGGGAAAAAATGAGCAGGTGATATGAGAGGTAGGAGTGAGGATGGAGTTTGGCAGGGACAGCAAAACTTCAATGAAAACTACGGTTCAAAGCAGAAATGAGAGCAATCATGTATGACTCTGGTAAATTCTCCCACCCCCTGGGACAAGAAGAGTGTTCTGGGGCCAAACTTATGATCCATGAACTTGGACAACCTTCATTCTCTCTAAAATGAGCCCACTGTTCCCTCAGCCTGCATGGAACCAGATAATGCATTACAAGGTACCGCATCTGATATGATTCCAAGGGACAATATGAATTTAGCTTTTGGTGCCAGGGGCACAGCCTGGGCTGCTTACCGTGGAGGAATGCCAGTTGAAGCAGTGTGTGCGGAAGTACACCAGGGCCTCTAGGTAGCAGCTGTGGTCTGTGAGCGAGGCTCTGTCAGTCAGAAGCCTCTCCACCTCAGTGGCGGATTCTGCCAGCAAGAAGACAATCTTGTGCACGGACTTCTCAATGAGCTTCTGAGCCTGAGAGAAACACACTCTGTCAGAAAGGGCCTTACTGGACCCATGGATGGTTTAAAGACTTCTCTCCACATGGCCCGCGCCTGAATAGATGCCAATAAACGTGTTCTGAGGAAAGCCAAAGAGATGTGCAGGCATGGACTCTGTGATAGCTAAAAAGACTTTGCCTCTCAGAGATTTTCTGGCACAATGGAAACATTTATATCTAAACACCTGAAGAGTGAGTTTGGCCTGCTCTGAAGAAAGGAGGTTGGAGAATCTAAGCCCCAAAGTACTACTGCCCAATGAAGCCTGCTGTGTGCTCAGGGCACACTTGCCCATTCAGGAAACCATTAAATGGTTAGATGGCAGGGTACGATGGGAGACACTATTTTCTTCCCAGTTGTGAAAAACAGCATTGTAAGAGCATCTATGTCACAGAAGCTCTCTGTCCCACGCCGTCCAACCAGAGCTTGTTTCCTTACATCTGAATTCCACAGACTCACTTGTGCCCACTGTGTTCCATAAGCAGGTCCCCAGGAGCTCCCATGGGCTCAGTGATGTCCTCCCTTTCTTAATACATTAATGACCACACTAGAAAAAAAATTTTTCCCCAGAACCCAGGGTGTTTTATTAGGTCAAGACAGGTCACAAGATATGTGAGTTATGTATGTTTTATGAGGCCCTGGGCTCAAAACTAGCATAAGTTAAATACAACTCACATGGCAGTTAATGTGTTAACTATATAACTTTGCAATGCTGCATTTTCTTCATCTATTTCAGCCAAAACAATAGTGAATACAGAAGCAGGTACAAGAATCTGTCTTCTATTATGCTAGATGTAATTGATTTGCAGGCTGGGTGTGGTAGCTCATGCATGTAATCCTAGCACTCCGGGATGCCAAGGCAGGACGATGACTTGAGTTTAGGAGTTCGAGACCAGCCTGAGCAAGAGTAAGACCCCCCCATCACTAGTAAAATAGAAAAATTAGCCCAGCGTTGTGGTAGGTGCCTGCAGTCCCAGCTACTCGGGAAGCTGAGGCATGAGGATTGCTTGAGCCCAAGAGTTTGAAGTTGAGGTTGCTGTGAGTTATGATGATGCCACAGCACCCAAACCCAGGGCGATAGAGTGAGACTCTGTCTCAAAAATAATAATAGCAATAATAATAATAATAAATAAAATAAAATATTTGCAAAAATGTAAAGCAATGTCACTCTTCCTACCAAAATGGTTTCGTTTGGTTATTTTTCATAAAATTTACATTAATGCAAGATGGGTTTATTATTGTTTATAAATAAGTTAAATATATTTTAAAATCTCAGTCTTAATTTCTTTTTTAATAACCTTTTATTTTACATTAAAATGTAACTATGCAATGGTTATCAGGAAAGTTAAATCCACTAACAAGTATATAGCCTTGGAAATAATATTCAAATTTGCAGCAGATAGCAAAGAAATCCTATGATTTACACAGTTGTTCAAGCAAAGACAGGAAAACTCTGGCTCAGTCTCTATGACCTATCAAAAGGATAAGGACAAAATGCCCTTCTATCTCATTTTAATTTCTGATGCAGTTATTACATCATTTAAAATGACCCACCATAAACAAGAACTCATTGGGATCAAGAGTTTAAAGAACGTAGAGAGGCCCATGACTAAAAAAGTATGAGAACTGCTGTTACATCGTGTATGACACCAGCTAAAAAATATGTCCCAGCTAATAAGGTTGTTGCACATGAGGTACTAACTTTGGGGGTAATTAGATAATGCATTTAAAACAAACCATACAGATTTACTGATGTATTTATTTATTTTCAGACATATTTATCACAATGTCTAGAGTGCAACAGGATCATCACAGCTCACAGCAACCACAAACTCCCGGGTTCAAGCCATCCTCCTGCCTTAGACTCCTGAGTAGCTGGGACTACAGGCACGCGCCACCACACCCAGCTACTGTTTTCTAACTTTTGGTAGAAAAAATTGGACAGGGGTCTCTTTCTTGCTCAAGCTGGTCTCAGCCTCTGACCTCAAGTGATCCACCTGCCTCAGTTCCCCAGGGTGCTAGGATTACAAGCATGAGATACCACATCCAGTCCCACAGATTTATTTTTTAACCTTTCATATTATATTTCAGAACATCAACCACTGTGCTGATGATGGGGGCCAGACTGGCTGTGTGGGAAGGGGCAGGCAATTCTTTTGCCTGGCATTCTGGTGAGTGCACAGCTATAATTTAAAAAGTAGTTCTTCCAGCTCCAAAATAACCAATGAACTACTAGAAATAAACTCCATAATCCTAAAGGATAGCTCAAGAGTCTTAGGAAGAATTTTAAGCTATAACAATGTTTTCCTAAGGCAGCAGAAATTTTTGTGAATTGGATTTTTTTTTTTTTTTAATATTAGGATCTGACTATGTGGCCTAAGCTGATCTCAAAGTCCTGGGCTCAAGTGATCCTCCTTTCTTAGTCTTCTGAGTAGCTGTACTATAGGTATGATCTGCTGTACTCTGCTCTGGATTTCTTTTAAATAAATATCATTAGATAATAACTTAATAAGCAACAAAATAAAAATGTCATCTAAGCAACAAGATATAAAAGAGGGAAACAGCCATATCCCCTGACTTCTCAGCAGCATACAAGGGTGACCAGCCCCATTCCATTGCTCCCTGCCATCAAGGAGTCAAGGTTAGTTTCCTGGTAAAGAATGAAGACCAACCACTGTCCTGCTCACTGGCCCTACTTCACATAGAGCATAGATGCCAGGGTTTCCTTTCCCACCTGCTCACCTGTGGCAAGAACTTGCTCCTGCACAGTGCCCACTGAGGCCAAGGCCAGCACCTGGGACTGGTTCCTTTCACCACTACTCACATTCAGAAGCCACTCCATCTCCTTGATAAGCTTCCTAGATTCATCCAGATCATTGGTCCTCATTAGTTTCCTTTTCATGATCTCAAGGGGCACATCAGGGCTAGGAACGAGGTCAAGCCTCGTGACTGGAGGCAGAAAGATAGGAGAACTGGCTTTGTGTTTCATACCCTGAAACTGCATCACTTTCATGGCAGAGATGGACTGCAGGGAGAAAGAGGCAGAGACAGCTGGTTTGAGTGGGATCAGCAGATGTGCCCAACATGCCCTAGGCCCAAGGCTTTCTTTCCAGTAGAGACTCATAATTCACTCCTTATGGTTTCAGGACCATTGCAGAGGAGACACATCTGAGCACCTGAGAGCTACTGAAGAGTAACTTCAATGGTGTCTGGCCTCCTTTGCTGTAGACCTGCTGTTCTTTCAAACATGGAAGGCGACTGTTGAGCCACAGTCAAGCAGAGCTTGGTCTAGAATTGTTTCAACTAGTGGCAACCTGGACTGTGTTCTTCTGCCTGGGCTCCCCTGCCTTTCCCCAGTGGCTAGTAGGGAGAAGGTGCAAAGCCCCTGTCTGGGTCAGAGCAATGCCACAGAGCATAAAGGAGCTGCTTCTGGTTTGGTAATCTCTTACAGTGTGCTAGTCCTGTGCTCAGTGTTTGTAATGTACGGGCTTCTATCATGCTCCTAGCTATCTATACACTAGGGTTCTGACCAAGGAGGGCACAGAATTTAGAGAGATTAAGTCACTTGCCAAAAATCTCCTGATTCTGCAAATTTGAACCTAGAGAGATCTGATTCCAAAGCCTGCAGGGTTCCTGGGATGGAGTGGTTGTGAGGGGAAGAGCCATCCCTGCCTCAACCATTCTTCACCAGCCCCTGTTTCTCTGTACCAAGAGACACATACTCCAGGTGCCCCCCTACTCACTTTGTTTCCATACTGCATGACATGACTGGTATTGGTGTGGGATTTTACCAGATGGTACTGTTTGTGAAGGGTCTCTTTAGTCAGATCCTCCTGCAAAAATAAAACTATTAAAATCCTTCAGTGATCACAGCCTGACAGTCAAATCACATAGCTGAACAGCTGGCCCTCCAGAAGCACTCACCACGTCTGAGTCTTCCATCCAGTTGACACTATACCAGTCACCCAGGTACGTGGACCTCTCTTCATCGTAGTAACAGGCATAAGATGACTCCTTGGGGTTGGCGGCAGTAGTTGCATAGACTGTGAGGAATTAAAAATTGTCTTCTAGCTGTATTTTATTCCCTGCTTTGGATTACATTTGAAGCTCCAGTCCTTTTTACTTCCTTGATAAAATCAAAGTGTGCTACCTATAATCAGTACAGGGAGGTAGGGACTGTACCTGTATTCAACCCTGTCCATTCAGTTACAATAACTCATCTAAAATTAAATACGGAAGAAAGAGACAGTTTCTGCAGCAATAAGCAAATGCACATGCTTAGGACATCATGCTAATTGGGAAGAACACTGACAGATTTCAATAGTTCAGGACACTTGAAGAATATGGGCCGAATTTGGTTTCCAGAGAGTTAATATTTATTGAAGAAACATTTACATTGACTTAACTTATATAATAGCTACCACTAACTATCTCTCCTACCACAGGATGTAAGTCAGAATTGTGCCGGACAAATGTCTTCATTTAAAATGTAACTCCAGGCACAGTGGCTCATGCCTGTAATCCTAGCACTCTGGGAGGCCAAGGTGGATTGCTTGAGCTCAGGAGTTGGAGACCAGCCTGAGCAAGAGTAAGACCCTGTCTCTAAAAAATAGCTGGGTGTACAGGTGGCGCCTGTGGCTCAAAGGAGTAGGGCACCGGCCTCATATGCCAGAGGTGGCGGGTTCAAACCCAGCCCCGGCCAAAAACTGCAAAAAAAAAAGCTGGGTGTAGTGGCGGGCACCTGTAGTCCCAGATACTCCAGAGGCTGAGGCAAGAGAATCACTTAAACCCAAGAGCTTGAGGTTGCTGTGAGATATGATGCCATGGCACTCTACCCAGGATGACAAAGTGAGACGGTCTCAAAGAATAGAATAGAAAATACAAAATGTTAACTCTCCCAACAAACAAGCAGTATCTTATCCCCACTTTACAGAAGGGGATTAGTGAGGGCTAAAGAGGGTCACCTGTTCAAGAAGAGAGAATCAATAATCAGCACATCACAGGGGAAGGAAGCTGGTCCAACACCCATGTGGTTTTGGACTTAAGTGGCTTTACTAGAACCTAGAAGAGCACTGTAAAGCTCACATATAAATTCTATATTCCCTGACTACTAAGGCTCAAGGATCAGAGGAAGCCCAGAACTGCCTGTGAGTATATCCCCACTTCTGTGCACCAGGCTATCCTCAGGGGCTTCTGCTTATGCAGAAGCCTTGGATCTACATCAGCAGTATCTGAGGACGGCTGGCAGAAGCTGCACAACCTGCTCAGCAGCCTGGCTCAGAGGCCAGTCCTCCCACCACCTACCATTGATGTCTTCAGGCAGGTGGTTCATCATGGACCCAGACTCACAGGCTTCAATGTAGAACACCATCTGTGAAGCAGACGAGGCAAGTGAACTCATACCCCAGCCAGACACAGCCCTCATGCAGATCCTACTGGGGTTTTGCCTACTCTCTCCACCTGTTCTTAAAGAGCCTCCTACATGTGCTTTTGGGAGACATGACTGCCATAAGAGGCTGCTTTCACACAAACCAGAAGGTGTCAAATTTATTCATCACTAATAGAAGAAAACCACCTATTAGTTGAAATAGTGCAGAAAAATGCAACTATGTGATGCTAAGAAAAACTATTTCACCATCCAATAGAGGGAATGGTTTCAGACAGCAAAACAGCACAGCAGGCCACGTTTCTGCACTCCCATCATGTACACGCCAACCTACACAGTTGCACAAAGGGTGCTACAGGGATGAGAGAGGGCCAAAGGGAGCATACGATGGACGATGGTGGCATTTCCTCCCCAACTATCCCAGACTGGGGACAGTCCTAGGAACCATCCTCAAAGTATGATCCCCAGACCAGCAGCAGCAGCTGTCACATGGAAACTCAGAAAGCCAAATCCTCAGGCCTCTCTCCAGTCTTTCTGGGTCAAACTCTGGGAGTGAGGCCACATTCTGTTTTTACCTAACAGATAATGCTAAAAGTTAATCCTGGGAAACCAGTGATCAGGACACTCCTCCCACCACAGAAGGTCAGCACAACCTCCGTTCTGCTTCCATGGCCCTTCCTGCACAGCTCCCTCAGGGCAGCCTCAAGGGCTAACGTTACCTTCCGGTACATTTTGTGTTTATGCATGTAATGGATGGTCTTATTCAGGTCCTTTACATAAAGCTGAAAGGTAAGAATATCAATGTTCAGACCAACATATCAGGAGAAAGCATTTTCTGGGTAATCCACTAATAAAGTCCTAATGTTGGCTTATACCTTATACATTCTTTTCTACCAATCTTTAGAAGTAATCATGGTGAACGGCAAAAGCTCAGGACATCATCTCAAGTGTTTTATTCACATACATAAAAAGGGAAGAGAACGTGGCTCTTTACCCATAATTTTGTCCAAAGCATATGGAAGCATTTTTACATGAAATTTACACGATTTTATGTTTCATGTAAAATCACAATATCAGCATCTGTCTCAGAACTTAGATATACTACATTAGACATGAGACTAGGACAAGGACATGTCTTTTGTCCTAGTCTCAAGTCTAATGCAATATATCCAAGTTCTGAGATAGCTGCTGCTGTTGTGATAATGAACAGAAATACAGGGAAAACCATCTGGAAGAGACAGATTTCCCTAGGTAGATTTCAAGCTGCTAAACTTGTCCCTCAAACCTACCCACCACATGTACAAACCAACGTTAGAAAACACACACTACAGGTTTAATCTCAACACATAGGCTTTGTTTTCTGTTCTCCTACTTTGCCCTCAAAATATTAAGAAAAACTCACATCATCATTAGGAAAAACCAGTATTCCAGTAGATCCGTGATCAGTGAAATAAATGAACACATGATCCTGGGGGCCGCTGCCAAGAAAGAGTCAGAGGTCAAACAGAGGTTTCTGGTTCCTATTTCTACTTCCATTTCTCTGAAAACTTGCCCTAACCAAAAAAAAATTCAAGAAGTTTGAGGTTGACAGTTACCCAAACAGTTACCCAAACAGATCTGAAGAGGAACACAAAGACCTGGTGTCCGCCTGTCCCCTCTGCTCCCCTCAGCATTATTCTGAATGATGAGGTGTAATCCCAGAGCCTCAAAACTTTAAAACATGGCCAGAAAGGAAGAGAGACCTTCTTTGGTTGCCTGGCAGACAGCTCAGGTGTGATGTGGATAACAAGGTCCTTTGACAATTGGGATCCATACTCTCCAACTAGATCTTCCCAAAATGAGTAAGGGAATGAGGACACACAGCCAAACACAGCCAACAGCCTTCCCCTGCAGGGTCCTCACCCAGCACAGTCAGGGATGCCCACCTGCCAACCCGCCAACCTCACCAGGGCTTCCGCCAGAAGGCACTGCTTCAAGGAGGCAGAGATGTAATATCTCACTCAGAGCCAGTCTGGTTCATCCTATATGGATGTCTATCCCTGTGCAGACTCACATGGGCTTACTGTGCCCACATTTCACTTCAAGTATAAAGGAAATATGCTATTGAATTTTCTGACATTATGTAAAACTACTGCCTGAAGAGATACTAAAGATAAGGTATCTCTAACCCGCAGCCAGTAAGGCAAACACTGGGCTTCTTTTCCCCAATACAAAGTTTGCTCTGTACTTGTAAATGTGCTTCTCCCCAGGGAACTGACCTATGATGGGGACACTGGACTTGTGGCAGGCCAGGGCCTATTAGGAGTCCACACCTGTTTCAGCACGCCCCACTGGTGGAGGGAGGTACCCACACCACAGTCCATGGACAAGGACAATGGGTTTAAGTGATAGAGAACGTTATATTAATAATGAGGGACCTTGGATCATAGGCTTAACTCAGTACAGAAATGGGCTGCCAAGAGAAGCCATTGGAACATCAGCCCCGGGCAGTCTAAGTCAGACCAAATGTCCCCACTGTAATTTCTCACAGATAAACAGGCCAGGAGCAAAGAACAAGACCTGTTTAAATTCTATCCTGGAGCCCCAGGGAATGGAGAGATGTGTGGCATCTGTGAAACAGACATTACCTCTTCAGGACTTTTCCAGACCCTTTGCCCTTTACTGCTTCTTCATCACCTCTCAACACAGCAAGGAAATTCTGTGGGGTAACATCCTATAAAGAATGGGGAGCCAAAATCAGATGCTGCTGTTATTCTAAACCAGAGTGTCTGCTGAGTCTCTAGCAGGCCCAGGCCCAGGCCTGCTCGTCTCCAAGGCTCAAGAGCAAACAGGTTGGAACTGAGAAGGACCCAAAGCAAGGGCTGTGCTCTTGGGTCATGTGCTTGACCTCGTCATCTTGGTTTTGGCTGACAGCAACTCCACAAGCCTACTAATCCTTCTTGACCATTATAAAGTGTGTGTGGAAAAGCCCAAAGATACTGCTAGACATGGAAAAGTAGCAGAGGAAGACAATACCACCTCAAGGGGATGGAAACAATAGCAACTGGGTCCACCCTCTCACCCAGCTTGCCGCCTATGAGGCTGAATCCCAAAGACGTTCAATGCCCTTGAAGAGCAATTTATAAAATTATACCTCATATTAAAATTAACACAAATCAGTACAAAGGGGAAAAGTCACCAAACTATCCTCTAGCTTCTAAACATTTCCTTATATACCTATAAAAAGAGAAACAACTGTATAAAAATCAGACCATCTATTTTACATGCATGATGTCTTAAATTTAACTGTATTTCAAAGAAAAAAAATGAAACTGAAAGAATTATTAACTTCAGATAAAAATTTCTTTATTACAGGGATATTGGTTCCTAAAAGGTCCTTTGGAAATTAAACACACACACACACACACACACACACAAAATCACGAGACTGAAGTAATCAGGAGCCTAAAGTCATTATGGCAATTTACAGAGTCTCAACCAACTTTGAGGTATCTACAAAGTTTTGGAAGTGATATACTATAACAGTAATTAATGAAAAATTATCTTAGCGAAATCCTGAGATTCTATGCACCAGGACTGCAGCTGAGAAAACTGATTTCCATAAAAGAACACAGATAATCTATTCAGATTAACGGCAGTATCCCAAGAAAATCAGGGTATTGTGGAAAGAAATATATTGACAGGCTTAAGTATCTGTAGACTGCAACTTTTCCTTGGCTTTACTTTCTTTCAAAACTCTCATAAGTTACTTCTCAAGCACAAATCCAAATACAAACATGAATCACTAATTAGAAACTAGTCTAGGGAGGTTCTGATTCTAGAAACACAAGAAAGAGGGAAATTTCATCACTAAAATGAGAACAAAACCTGCTGGCTCTGACCCAGGGTCCCCGCCTGCGATTCCCTCACCTCTCCAGTGTAGTCCTTCGGGACGCCCTTATATACATCTG
Source organism: Otolemur garnettii (assembly GCF_000181295.1). Lineage (NCBI taxonomy): Eukaryota > Metazoa > Chordata > Mammalia > Primates > Galagidae > Otolemur > Otolemur garnettii. The sequence goes on from NW_003852415.1 coordinate 18,612,275, forward strand.
TGCCATTGGGCCTGTTGATCACGATCCCTGGAGTGGGGTTGCTGAAAATTAAAGGACACACTTGAAATGCAACGTGTGACACGTCCCTGAAATCTCTCTTCAAAAATATTCTCCTGTGGGGCTGGGAATGGTAGCTCACATCTGTAATACTAGCACTTTAAGAGGCCAAGGCAGGTAGATTGCTGGCGGGTGGATTGCTCGAGCTCAGGAGTTCAAGACCAGCCCGAGCAAGGGTGAGACCATCTCCAAAAACATGCATGTGGCAGGTACCTGCAGTCCCAGGTATTCAGGAGACTGAGGCAAGAAGATCGCTAGAGCCCAAGAGTTTGAGGTTGTTGTGATCTGTGATGCCATAGCACGCTACCACAGGTGACAAAGTGAGACTCTGTCTCACACACACAAAAAAACGCTCCTGTTACATAAAAACATAGTAAAGTACTATGTCTGTCGAAGGCACATGCCACCGCCGGCACGGCTGCCTGTGTGTTAGTACTTTGAGGAGCTTGGGGATCTTGGGGTTCCCACAACTCAGGAGCTCTTGGTGGCAGCAGTGAGGGGTTGAGGTTGAAAAGCTTAGGACAGGGACCAAAGCCTAGGTGTCCCCTGGCTTTCTGATGGAAACCAGACAGCACCTGGGAGGAAAGATCTCATCAACAGATCTCTCAGTGGAAACTACTTTCAGAAAGAAACAGGACAGGAAAGCAGACTTTAATACAAGAAGATTAGGTGTTAAAGCCTCAGGAAGGATTCTGTCTAAACTGAGCATGTGATCACCATAATCACTGACTTTCACAGGGACCACAGCTGAGTGACTGCAGAGCTGGGAGGTTAGAATCAGTTTACAATTTGTTGCCTCTGACCTCCACAAGAAATCCGATATGGGCATGACAGAACTATGTGTAAGGGCTACAGAGTGAGACTCTGTCTCAAAAAAATAAATAAACAAACTAAATAGGTATAGAAAAGAGTCCTCTAATGTGAGAAGGAAGTTATGCTTTAAGTCTTTTCAAGTACCCAGCAGCACCCATATCCTGTGCCTCTGCCATTCCCAGGGCAAAAAGAGGTGTCCCCTAGACTTTCATCTGGGAATTTGTTTATATTCTAATGTTATGCCACCGTTCCAAGGAACCCTGTGAATCTGTATATGAATCTGGATTTTTTGTTTTTGTTTTTACTGCCCTGAAGTTCTTTATCACCAAGTTCAAAGTGCTCCCTACTTACTCTTCAGAGTTGGCAATGTCGTCGTACATCATCACGATGATCTGCTCATCAGGAATCCCATTTCTGTGAATGATCTGGTAGGCATGGCACGCATCTGCCTGGGAGAAATGATTTAATCAAGTTGCACATTTTGCCTAGGAGGCCAATTCTGGAGTTCTCAGGAACAATAAGTCTGTGTCATGGAAGACTTGCTATGAATCATTCCCTATTGGTCACACATTTAAATTACTATTTCAAAACACACATTTTTTTCTTCTCAATTTTACAAGATCCTTCACCCACCCAAATTCTCCAAAATCTTATTCCTCAGGAAGTTAGTGCACATGTGGGCCACACACACATGCACATCGCCATTATCTCTAGGTAACGAGGGCCTTTGAAAACCTTAAATAACTAACTTTCATTGTTCGGACATTAAAGCCTTCTGAAAGCAGGGATTCAGGTCTCAAAAACAGAATGACTCAGAGTGATAAACCAACAGATTACAATTTAGTGGCTAGTTTTGTTTCACAAAGGATTCTTCTGATTCAAGTAGCTTTGTCTGTCATAGCTACTGTTGAGGGAATTGAATAAAAACTCACAAGTTCAACAAACACACTGAAAAGAGAAATTGTTAACTTAAAAAAAATAAGGGTAATACAAAGGAAGACAATATTAAGGATAAAAGAAAAAACTTTCCTAATGCAATTCCTTGCCCATGCAAAGGTGAGGATAGGCTTGCTTCTTTATTTCAGATGATATATATTACTACTCCATGACATGAAAATCATTTGAAGACAGAAAGGAAAAAGTTACCTAATTTTCTGCTACATTTAATTACATTCTTTTCAAAGACATAAATAAGCATAAAGAGAGGAGTGTACCCAGCTAGTTAGCTCTCTAAGAAGACAGCTTTAGGAGCTTGTACACATCACATTCTAAACAGCACTTAAGCACAACAATAAAGTTTGTTATCCATGAAGCCTGGCATTTTGCCTGTAGATGCCGCAAACAAATGGACTTATTTTATGGTAAAGAAGGGTGCTCAGTATGCAGCTGAATGGTTGGGTCCAGGGCCTGGCACACAAGAGCTATTAAGATGAATGGATGACTGAATAAGTATGAAAACTAATACATTTACTGATTTTCCTCTATTTGTCCAGCATTATGCTAAGACTTTGTATGCATTACCTCGTTTAATCAAGCAACCCTGGGTGATAAAGGTAATAATCCTCATTTTATAGATGAGGAAAAAGAAGCTTAGGGAGGTAAGGTGACCTGCCCAAGTCCTACACAGTTCATGGTGAAAGAGCCCACACATTCTGACTCCAGAACTTAATACCACTCCATGCAGGGACAATAGAGAAACCACTGAAATTACAGAAGCCCCGGGAAAGAGAGGAAACAGGTGAAAGTCTAAACATAGATCATTTTAATAGTCACCAAATATTTCACATACACACACACAAACTTAAAATGTTTAAGTTCCCATTTCTGTGGAATAAGGAGGATCTTCAAACACCAACTGTGGTATACAGAATAACAGCCCTCCAAAGATGTCTACATCCAAAGCCCCCAAAAGTGTAAAGATGGCCAGGGGGAATTAAGATAGATTATCAGCTGCCCTTAAAATAGGGACGTTTCGGCTTGGCGCCTATGGCTCAAATGGCTAAGGTACCAGCCACATACACCTGAGCTGGTGGGTTCGAATCCAGCCTGGGCCCGCCAAACAACAGTGACAGCTGCAACCAAAAAATAGCCAGGCATTGTGGCGGGCGCCTGTAATCCCAGCTACTTGGGAGGTGGAGGCAGGAGACTTGCTTGAGCCCAGGAGTTGGAGGTTGCTATGAGCTGTGACGCCACAGCACTCTACCCAGGGCAACAGCTTGAGGCTCTGTCTCAAAAAAAAAAAAAATAGGGAAATTTCCTGGATGATTCCAGGGGGGTCAGATGCAATAGCAAAGGATTTTTTGCATGTGGAGCAGAACGCAGGAGAGTTATCTCAGTGATGCAATATAAGACTCAACTGACCCTTGCTGACTCTGAGAATGGAAGAAGCAGCCATGAGCCAAGGAATGCAGGCAGCCTTCAAATCCTACAAAAGCCAAGAAAACAGGACCAGGTGGAGCCACCAAGGAATATAGGCCTGTCAATCCCTTGGTTCTCCAGTGAGAACCATCTCAGATTCCTCACCTCCAGGGCTGTATGACAATAAATTTGTGTTGCTTTAAGCCTCTAAGTGTGTGGTAATGTGCTTAAGCAGCAATAATAAACTAATAAAGCCACAATAAAAGTATTATGCTTGCAATAGGCACTCCACTCTGGAAAGTGCCCTGACCTTACCCACCAGACTGAGGCACATGTCCTCCAACCCAGCAGTTCTACGCCCCTTCTCGTCTACCTCGGGAAACGCTAGTCCATGGATGACAGAGGGGTGGTCACAGCATCACTTCTGCAGTAAAAACTCCAGTGACCATCAACAGCTGGAAAAATAACTGCCATAAGCTCACATGAATGAAATACAACCTGGCCTCCATGACAAACGAGATGACTCTCAGAAATACAATGAAAAAAAGAGTAAGTCACAGAAAAATACCTTCACTGTGATTTATATTCATATAAAGGTCAAAACAGGCAAACATAAACATTATGCTATTCACAGTTAAATCCATTAAATACATAGATAGTAAAAATATAAAGCAAAGACAAGGAACAAATGACAAAAAATTCAGGAGGGAAGGACAGGGGAGCTCATTAGACAGGGATAAAGTATTCAAGGTACACAGGTATTCTTTATTATTCTTTAAATTGAACACATACATACAGACATTTGCCTGCTATGTCATAAAAACAATTAAGTCAACATCATGTCAGATTTAACCTATTCCTGGCGTGAAAGTGGGAGTGAGCAGGCACACTCGCCCAAGACCAGACATCCATCCTGTTATTTATTTCTCAGTGTAGACAGCAAAAAGCGGCTTCATCCAAAAATAAAACACTACACTCAGGAGTAAATTTAACAAAAGAAGTATAAGACTTTACATACTAAAAATCAGAAAACACTGCTGAGGGGAATTTAAAGATCTAAATAAACAAAGAGACATCTCATCTCACAGATCAGGAGACTAAATGCCATTGCTTAAAACTTTACTAATCTAAAAAAAGAAGACAATATAGTAAAAATTGAAAAAAAGATCAGTAGGCTTTTTGCAGAAATTGACTAGGAGATCCTAAAATTTCTGTAGAATTGCAAGAGACCTAGAACGGCCAAAGGAATTTTGAAAAAGAACAAAGGCAGAGTACTTTCACATCTCTGTTTCAAAGCTTCCCTGGGGAAAGAACAGCAAAAAGATGAGCTTAAGCCCTCACCTCACATTATATACAAAAATACATTCAAAACGGATCATAGACTTAAATGTAGGGGGGCTCAAATAAAACTTCCAGAAGATAACACAGGAGAAAATCTTTAGGTCCTTGAGTTATAACTACAAGGATATCATAAATATAACATAAAAAGCATAATCCATAAAATAAACAGAACTTCCACAAAATTACAAACTTCAGTGCCTCAAAACACACCATTCAGAAAACAAAAAAGCAAGCAACACACTAAGAGAAAATATTTGTAAAACACATTTGATAAAGGACTTGCATTCAAACATGTAGAACTCTAGTACCTCAATAAGACAATCCACTGATTGAAAAATACGCAAAAGGTTTGAATAAACATTTTTACCTAAGAAGATATACAAATGGCTGATAAACCCATGAAAAGTTTCTCAATGTCATGAGCAGTTAGGAAGTGAGAATTAAAACCACAATGAGACGCCACTCATGGTCAGATGAACATTAACAAGTGTTGGTGAGAATTGGAGAACCAGGAGTCTCCACATGCTGCTGAGAGGGATGTAAAATGGTACAGCCATTGGGAAACAGTATAACGGTTTCTTAAAAAGTTAAGTGTAAATTTATCATATGACTCGATGTTCATACCCAACATAATCATGAATTTATCATATGACTCTTAGTTCTTACCCAACATAATCATTTAACCACACAAAGATTTGCATACAAATGTTCTTAGCAGTGTCACTCATAATAACCCCAAGTTGGAAACAACTCAAATGTCCATCAACTACTAAATGGATAGGCAAAATGTGCTCTATTCAGACAATGGAATACTACTTGGCAATAAGAAATATTAAAGTACTAATGCATGCTCCAACATGGACAAACCTCAAAAACGTTTTGCCAAGTCAAAGCTAGACACAAAAGACCACACATTGTTTAGTTCCATTTATATAAAATGTCCAGAATACACAAATCCATAGAATTAGAAAGTAGATAAGTGGTTGCCTGGGGCTAAAGGTGGGAACTACAAATGTGCTAAAGGACTTCCCTGGGATGATAGAAATGTTCTAAACCTGATTTGTAGTGTTGTTCGCACAACTGGATAAATTTACTACAAAATCAATGAGTTGTACACTTGAAATGGGTGAATTACAGGTGATATGTACACCAGGCCTCAAGGGCCAAGTTTCGAGGTCCCTTGTGAGCACTCTCCTGCACAGTTTGGAGCCCTCAGCACTACCCTGAGAGCCCTGAGAGGCAGGTGCTTTTATCCCCAGTTTACAGATGGAGACAAGCTCAGGGAAGGCTACTGCATGTTCAGGGATTCAAACCCAGCTCTCCTGCCCTGACTGTGCCTTGAACCCCTTCTTCCACAGGCAGTGGACTCTAGTCAGGCTGTGACTCACTCCTGGACCCTCAGAGGTCCTTGATAGCCTCTCTCTTTGTTAATTCAAAGAGGTTCTTCATTGAAGTTAAGTATTTACTAGCACTGAAAAGAAATAACTTGAATAATTTGAAAATGGTGTTAAAGACTCCCTGAATTACTTCCCTTGAATGTATCTGACCTATGTGCATTTTCCCCCTTAAAACCAGAAAACTCACATGACGCAATACTTGAGAGGAAGAGATTGAGCAAGACTTCATAAAAAGAGCAGAACCCTGTGGAGCGACAAACAGAGATTGTGGTGACTCAGCCTGTTTCATAGCTTGTGTTAGGAGTTCTGATGGTCTTAACTCATACATCCTATAATGTCCTCATTTGGCCGCTGTCCTCACACTGAGTGCCTGTACTACCTCCCGCTCAGCCAGCTTTGGCTAAATAAAGGCAAGGGGCTTGGAACAAAGTCTAGACGTAGTTGGCGTGCTCTATGTCATGGTCACTGTGAAGGCATCCACTCTCTGGCCAGGTCTGCTCACCCAATGGGTGTGTATACATCATCACCTCCAGACACACATCCAATCACCTCAGAGGCTTGGCATGAGGCTGGGATTTTGCAGGGAACCTTGTTGAGCCCACCACTAACCCCAGAGGAAGAATCTGAGGTTTAAAGTGAGATCATGTAATCTATCACATACAGGAGGTAATTGGGGGGCTGGAATTATACCTGAGTCTGTGCAAATTCCAAAGCCATGTTCTTTTCCTGGTCCTTGCTGCCTCTGACATTTTTAAGGATGTCCCTGCTGCACTAACCACCCCAGGCCTCACCACAGGGGCTCAGTACACCCCTTCTCAGTCCTGCTCGGTCCTCTAGCCTAATTCCTTCCCACCAGGCCTCTTTGAAAAGCAAGTATGCTTTCTTAAATATAAGTGATACCTCACAACAGCATGGATTAACCTCAAGAAATGAAGAGCTTGTCAGAAGAACAGCTGGTAGAACTGTCACCACATGCGGCTTGCACTTTCCAAGTGCTCCCTCTTGTCTCCGCTCCCTGCAGTCTGCATTCTGCCCCACCACCCTCAATTTCACCTCTGAGCCCACAAAGTCTTAAATATTTACTATCTGACCCTTTACAGAAAAAGGTTTACAGGAGCACATAAAGTGCTGGAGTCCCTCCTCATCCTTGTTAGTGCATGAAGTCCGGTCCAACTCCTTTATCTAGTTCTCAGTGGATAGGTGCTTCCAAAGGGAGAGAAAGGCCATGTTGTGAACTGGTCCTTCTGCTCCTCACATGCCTTACTGTGCCCTCACCCTACCTTTCCAGCCTCATTCTTCTCTGCTCCTTGTTTCAGTCTATCTGGACCATGTGATGTCCTTGCACGCCCTGCAGCTGCTTTCTTCTTATCAGTGCCCTACCTTTCCTCAGATGACCTGCTCAGCTGCAGCGGTCAGGAGCTTCCCTGAATCACAACTGAAAATCTCTTTCCCTCATCAGGCACTGACTTGAATGAGACCATGTGATACAATTTTGACCAGGCAGATATGGCACGAAGTCCACCCATGTCTCCAAAAAAAGGTCTATATTCTGATAAAGAGAAAGTCAGACAGATAACACACATAGATAGCCTTTTTGTTCTATAGGAGTTCAATGTGTTTAGATGTGATACCTGCAGTTGCTGCAGCCATTTTATGACTACGAAGAGAGCTCACCTGAGGACAGGTCATCATGATGATGGCGGCAGAGTGGAAAATGAAAAAGATCTAGGTTCAGAACAACAGGACTGAAATGCTTACTTAGCCAACCCTGGAGACTCCATATTCATTAAGATTCAAACCAGACTTGGTTATAGCACTTGAAAGCACCTAACATACTGGCCATTCCCTTCACTGTGGTTTTATATTCCTGCTACCAAATCATGTTCTTCTCTCCATGTGGAATACTCAGGCTTTGTTTCAGCTCCTTCTGTGGAAATCTCATCCCTTCATGAAGCCACACTCTAATACTGCTCCTGATGGAGCTCACCTACTCCTTGCCCCAGACCCAGCATTTGGAGTTCCTGCAGGAACTAGTCCTTCTCAGCCTGTGTTCAAGTATTTATGCACCTGTCCCAAAAGGCTGCAGGCTCCTGACCAGAGGGTCCTTGACCCAATGTTTTCCAAAACTGCCCTCCCTCCATTCCTCTACCCCTTGAAAATCATGAGCCTTGAAGTGAAAAGCATTAAACAGACAGATATGTCAAGTCTGTTTCAGTATAGCCGACTGCTCTTAGGCTACACACCTGTACAACATGTTGCTGTGCTGAGTACTGTAGACAACTATGATACAATGGTCAGCATGTGTACTTACACATATCTAAACATAGAAAAGGTACACTAAGAATACGCTATAAAAGATAAAAAAAAAAATGATACACCTGAATAGGGCATTTACCATGAATGGAGCATGCCAGACCAGAAGTTTCTCTGGGTAAGTCAATGAGTGGTGAGTGAATGGAAAGGCCTCGGACATTACTGTACACTTACACTTTATAGACATTAAGTTGACTTAAAATTTTTTTCTTTTTCAATAATAAATTAACCTGCAAAGTACAATGGCTCACACCCATAATCTGAGCCCTGTGGGAGGCTAAGGAGGGAGGATCACTTTGAGAGGCCAGGAGTTCAAGACCAGTGAGATCCTATCTCTACAAAAAAATTTTTTTTAATTCGCTAGGTGGGTGTGGTGGCTCATACCCACAGTCCCAGCTACCTGGGAGGCAGAGGCAGGAGGATCACTCCAGCCCAGTAGTTTGAGGCTGCAGTGAGCTATCACTGTGCCACTGCACTCTAGCCTTTTATCTTTGTCTCTTTTTTTAAAAAAAATTAAGTTTAAAAATCTGTATAGGTTCCATGGTTCCATGGGACCATCCTTTCAAATACTCTTTTAATGACTAGCCTGTAAAAGTCAAGAAAGCAAATGCTGATAGCTGGCTGGGGACAGAAGCAGCCCAGCAGGAATGAGGACCAAGGAGGCAGTGACTTGGCAGAGCACATCATCTCTGCAAGGCCTTACTGCATCACCATTTTACTTGGGGATAAATACTGCAGTCTGTGGCCGCATCTTTCACACTGTTTCCCTTCATTCTATTTCAATATTGAGTATTTTACTCAGAGAAACTAGCAAAGCTTTGGAAAAAAATGTTTCCAGGAGCAAAGAGTAATTGGATAACCTATACTTGATAATGTTTAACAAAAACATTTTTTTAAAGTGGCTGTATAAAAACCAAGGTGGTTGATCAATCAGCATGCTCATTATCTGTGATCTACATTTAATAGCTTATCTTTCCAACCTGTGGTTAGAGAATGAGGAGAAAACCAAGAGCTGAACAGTTATGTACTCAGGTTGTTCCACTTTAAGTGGGTCAGGTCTGTGGTTAAGTATCAAAAGGAGAAGGGATCATTTTGCCAAGATAACAATGTCTTAAGCCAAATTTCCTATTAGGCTAACATACAAAACCACTCAAGAAATAAGTCATTCATTCATTCATTCATTCATTTGCAGTGAGTGCAAATACACACTGGATTTCAACGGCTTAGTACCAAAAAAAAAAAAGTAAGGTAGCTCATTATTAGTTTTGTTTTTTTAGAGACAGGGTCTCGCTCTGTTCCCCGGCCCAGAGTGCAGTGGCTGTTCGTAGATGTGAGCCCAGCCTTGAACTCCTGGGCTCAAGTAATTCTGCCTCCACCTCCCAAGCAGCTCTTACTATAGGCACATGCCACTGCGCCTGGCTGGTATCCCGCAGCCAGGGAAAGATCATATTATAAATTGTTGTAACCCAGCCCTCTTTCCCCTGCCCACTCCTGTTCCCCAGCTCTCACCTGTTCCCCCCACCACCACCCTCACCTGTTCCCCCCGCCCTCTCCAGCCCATTTCCCTCCTCCTCCCTTCTCCCCCCAGAGTTGACTCCAGGAACAAGGCAAGTCCCTCCTCCCGCCAGGGTGGCCAAGAACGTGCTTCCCAGCCACGTTCCCAGGCCCCCTCCTTCCCCCTAGGGTTGTCAAGAACAAGCTTCAGGTACAAGGAAAAAAAGTCCCAAGTTTCACAAAACCCCCAAGTTCTCAGTAGATGAACAATGGTGGAAAACTCACTGAGACTTGATTAATTACTGTTGTATAACCATAACTATTGTGATATAAAATGTGTCCACTGTCAACTGAAACTGTATTTATTGTTCCATTGCTGTATCTATGACTACCTGAGTTGTAACCCCCCTTAACCAGCCATGTTTCACTTCTGTAATATGCTTACACAAAGCCTATAAAAGGTAACTCACACTCTCACCTGGTGCTGACTGTCTCTCGGAGCAGTAGCTCCTGCAGCAGGTAAAATAAATTACCAATTAATTAACCTACGTGGGGGTCCAACTCTATTTTTCCAGGTCCCCTAAGTTATTTCAAAATATATTTAGATTTATAAATATAAATTATAAAAATTAAATTTTTATGTTGTTATGTATTGAAATGGTAATGAACATACTGGTTTAAATAAGTTATTTAATTTCACCTTTTTACTTTTTAAAAATGTGGCTAGTAGAAAATTTACCACAACACCTGTGGTTCTCCTATTGGCCAGGGTGCTCTCCAGACAGTTCAGCCTGGGTTTTAAAAGTGGCCATACCACTCGTTAGCTGTGCCACAGTGGGCAAACTGCTGACTCAGCCTATGCCTTAGTCCCATGGTTTCATATTCCCCAAGCAGGAATGTGAACCAGACCCACTGCATGTAACCCCACTGTGGGGGTTAAAGGAGTTCACGAGTATAAAGTGCTCTTAGAAGAGAACCCAGCACAGCACAGGGATGCTACAATAGTCTGAGCATTTTGTTTCTGAGACTGAAAATATTAAACGACTTCTTAAAGGTAACAGCTTTTTTGAGATGCAATTCACACACCATCAAGTTAGCATTTTAAAATAGACAATTCAGTGGTTTCTACTTTATTCACCAAGTTGCATACCCATAACCACTAATTCCAGAACATTCTCATTGCCCCCAAAAGAGACCTTATAACCACTACCAGTCACTCCCTATTCTCCTCTCTGCCCAGCCTTTGATAATTACTTACCTACTCTATAGATTTCCCTAATTTGGACTTTCATTTAAATGGAATCATACATAAGATGTATGGTATTTATGACTAGTTTCTTTTACTTAGCATGATTTGAAGGTACATGTGAGTACTTCATTCTTTTTTGTGACCAAATAATATCCCCTTGTATGAATGAATAACCACATCATATTTATTTGTTCATCATTTGAAAGACATTTAGGTTGTTTCTACCTCTTAGCTATTATGAATAATACTGCTATGAACATTCATGTACAGATTTACAAATGAAAATGGACACATTTTCATTTCTCTTGGGTACAAACCTAGCAGTGGAATTACTGATCATATGGTAACTTGATGTTTAACTTTTTAAGGCCCTGCCAGACTGTTTCCCAAAGTGGTTCCACCATTTCACATTCCCACGTGGAGGCTGTACTTTGAATGTGTGCTCAAATTTGGATTCTTTTCTTTTTCTAACTTTTGACAGGCTGATGTGGCAAATATCCAAGAAAGATGGGGAGAGGAGGGTATGAGGAGAGGGCAGCAGGGCAGAGGCCTAGAGGGCAAAGAAGCCTGGTGATGCTTTCACAGGGCCAGTCTTGTCTAGCCTTTGCCTGCTGTGTGGACTTGGGCAAGTCACCTCCATTCTCTAGTGCTCATTTCCTTATCTATAAAATGAAGGTATTAGATCGGTGGGTCTCAGCCTGGGTAATTTTGCCCCCAGGACACTCAGCTCTGTCTGGAAACATTCTGCCTTCTTGCGATGCTTCTGTCATCTAGCAGGTGGCAGGCAAGGCTGCTGCCAAACATCCTGCAGTGCACAGGGCAGCCCTGACAACAAAGAACTCCCTGGCCCCCAACTAGCAACAGCGCCAAGGTTGAGGAGCCTTGCATCAGACTAAGGTGACCCTGTAGAAGCTCCGGAGGAACTATCAAACTGTTCTCTAAAATGGCTATGCCATCTTACAATCCTCCTACCAATGTACAAGGGTTCTAATTTCTCTACATTCTCACCACACACAGCTTAGCCAGCCTAATAATGTAAATGGCTTATCTATTAACATCCAGGATTATTTACAGAATACCAGTGTCATAAAGACAAAGTTGATTCATTTTCTTACCTGGTGTCTATAATTATACCAGCCATTTGAACCTGCAACAATCACCACCCAGTGCTTGCCTCCATCCTCAGGATCATCTATGGGAACAGCACCGGTTCCCAGGATCAAGCTGAGCAATACAGCTGCTTTCCAAATCATTCTGCGCCTTGGAGTTCAACTGCAGAAACCTGAGAAGAAAAAGGCAGAGAGTCAAATGAAAAGGAACAACAGGTGAACATCATAAGCTCTAAGAAAATATGGAAACATTCTGCATTGGTACTGTGGTAAGTGGGTCAAAAAGATGCCTATTTAGCCACCAGGTAGAGCATATTGAGGGTAACAATGAAAACAGAGAGGAATTCTATTTTCTGCTCTGCGGCCCCTTTCGTCACATGGAAAAGGGGCTGTCCATGTCTCCCAGTTTTCACTCTAGTCGAAGACAAGCATATAAACCAAGGAACATCCAGGAAGCTCTCTGGGCACCTTTTAAAGTTTTGGTCACAACTTAAAACACAGTAGATAAAACTCACCCTCAAAACGCACTGTCAGAAAAATATCTACCACATGTTAGAACAATTGCTTTATTTGCATCAGTAGAGAAATTTAAAGACACATAACCTTGTGATTAGCCCTAAAGATTCCCTTGACAAAACTGAATAACAAATATCTGATTTAAAACAAGATAAAAAGAATCTTTTGAATACTGCCCGTGTGGGAATAACGCCCCTGTAGGAATAATGAGGCCAGTATGCCTCATAGCCTAATAAAGTTCTGTATCTTCACCTTAGCAGCCCTAAATTTGATTCTCAGACAAAAAAATAGGGCCCATTTTTGTTTAATATTTGCAACTTACACCGTTCATTGATCTTTTTTTCTTGTGTACACAGCTTTTACTTTCCTATATTCTGTAGAGACATATAGGACTTTAGTATTTAGGTAGGAATGATCAAGTAAAAAGCTAGGACCCTAGAAAATATGACTAGATAAAATCGTAGGTTACATCTTCTTCATGACTAGTAAGACTTCTATTTCTTGAAGTTGCTTTTACGACTTTTCTAGATCTTGTAAAAATGGTTGTCCACATCTTAAGCTACTTCTTACTTCTTCAATTAAGTAATAACCTTAGGTAAGGCTTACTGGTTTTACTTACAAAGTTTCTTTAGTTTAAAAAGTCAAAAGTAAAAATGTCAGCTAAAGTTTGCTCCATTCATCCCTCCTTTCTATACTCTTTCCTCTCCACAGATCATGAAGTGTTGGCCATTCAAAGGTGGCCAGCTGTTCAAGCATAATGCTGAGCTGTAAACAGTCCAGCTGTTTTTATATCTCACTTTTTCTTTTTTGTTCATGAATCTTCTCAATGTTAGAGTCTCTCTAAACCACTTCTAGTTCAACTAACCAGTTTGCAAATTACTCTTTGCTCAATTAAACTCCATTAAATATAATTTTTATCGAAAGTAGATTCTGAGCTAGAACTCCCAGAGACTCCCAGGAACACAGAGAGCCCAAACTCCAAGAGTCCACGTAAGGTACCTGCAGCACCTGTTTCCTCTCTTACTGCAAATGAGGCTTGTGGGTATGTTCTCTCTGAGATTCCAAAATACCACAAATTTATGTTCTTAACTCTTGAGTTTTTTAAGCAAAATTTCTGATGTCTTCAAAAAATTGTAACAAAAACTAAAACAAGCCTAAGATTAAACTGGATAATTAAATTAACTTAGACTCAGTTAGAAACCTCTAATGTTTACATCAGGCAAAAATAACCAATAGTTGATAATACTTCAGGAGTACAAACTCCAGCGTTCAAGAATTTGCAGAGATTTCTGTGTTTTCTCCATTTGTTCCTTTTTCTTATATGTTTAAACAAGAAAAGAAATCACTGCCTAAGTTAACCACAAAAATCTAAAAGCTAAATCCAAGATTTACAATGAAGGTAAGATCCTTAGTTTCTAAAAAACGAAGTACTCTCCTTTCTGACAATGCCTCCCTACCAATACATGTATAAATATTAAGTCCCTAAAAACAGCAAATACTTGCAGAAATAACAAAGTTTTACTAAAAGACAAAATTATTGCCTAGCTAATTGCTTAAAACAATAAAACAAATAATTCAAAGATTAAAAGTCTAAATAACAGTAATATTTAAAAGCCAACAAGTAAAAATTCTTTGTAAAAACGATTAAAACTGCTTCTGTCTGTGTATCTATGTCCATATCTGTATATGCCACTTACATGTAACATTTTACTACCAAATTATATTTTAAAAGTTCTAATTAATTGGTTTAAAATAAAGTTCAAATCAAATATTTTGTTAAGAAACTAACTCATAAATTTAGTTCAAATAGCTTTAAGAATATAGTGATTGACTTCTGCTCAGCTTTCTTTTTAATTCTGTTACACTCTGATCCACAATTTCTCTTTAACTATTACTTAATTTAGATTTAAATACCTAAGAGATGCTGTAATTCTCGCTTCAGTATTCTCTCAGTCTCTAAACTGATTTAGACTCTATAACCTTTACCCAAAGATCCACTTCTGTCTGGTATGTTAAGAAGCTTTTGCTCTATAATCAAAATGCTGTCTTACACTTGTTCTTTTAAAGACTTTAGCTGAACAAAGCCATAAAGCCTCTAGGTCTAAACTCCAATAGGTCCAGACAATGGTTGCTTAAGACAAATATCTCAGGGCACTCAAAAACTTCCCCCCAAATGCCTGAAATCAAACTTGGTATAGCCCTTATAGAATTTGCACATTAACAAGAGGAAAAGCTGCCACTATCTACACAGACTCCAAATAGTCTGCCAACAGTCTGCCACACTGTTGACACAATTGAAAATTCTTATTTCTAAATTTCTACTGTCACTCCTATTGCTCATAAATTTACAATATCAGAGAGATTACATATTAGGCTAACAGGCTCCCTGCAGTCCCCTTTTAACTTTTTGACCACACTTACTTCCCATAATAGGGAAGGTATATACAAATAAAAATTAAAAATATATAGTCACTATTACCCTAAAATGTACAATATCTGACCAAACAATTTCCCAGTACATGATTTATAAATCTCATCAAATCTCTAGAGAAAAACTGGCCCCCAAAGACTCAGGCTATCTCTTTTTAACATTCTAAATTAATTTTACAAATTTACCTCCAAATTTAGACTTTTCTCACTATTAGTTATTATTTATATAATTAGCAAATAGAGTGAATGTTGTTTAACTAGATGTGCTGAGGCTACAATGATAAATAACTAAGATTATCTCATATTTTAATATCCCTTGATAAATTAAGTCAAATCAAGGGACTCACTTTGAACCACTTACAACGACTCTAGGATACTTATTTAAATTTCATATCCTATGTTACCACCAATCCTCAGGGCAAGTGAAATATGAAAATCGAACAATAAAAATGATTTTTTTTTTTTTTTTGAGACAGAGCCTCAAGCTGTCGCCCTGGGTAGAGTGCCATAACATCACAGCTCACAGCAACCTCCAACTCCTGGGCTCAAGCGAGTCTCCTGCCTCAGCCTCCCAAGTAGCTGGAACCATAGGTGCCCACCACAACGCCTGGCTATTTTTTGGTTGCAGCCATCATTGTTGTTTGGCGGGCCCGGGCTGGATTCGAACCTGCCACCTTAGGTGTATGTGGCCAGCACCTTAGCCACTTGACCACAGGCGCTGAGCCAATAAAAATGATTTTGAAAAAGTCTGTCAAGACACTAAACTTAAGTGGCAAAAAGCATTACCTTTGACCTTTATGTTTATCTTTATTTTTTATTACCTTTGACCTTTATAAAAACCTAAAATACTCCAATTAAAAAACACAGTTTAATGTCTTTTGAAACAATGTTCTATCAGCTATGCTTACCAGTACCTATAAACCTATTCATAGACTGAATTAACACTATGGGATATTTAAGTGAATAATTCTATACCATGACTAGCTACATAAAGATACTATGTTTAGAGCATATCATCAACAAATGAAAAGAGCATGGCCTCCACCAACCAACAAGTCTTGCCATCCTACTTGACTAAAAGATCATATATACACCAAGGTTCTTAAAAAAAAAAAAACCAAAAAACCCAAACACGTACTGTCACCTTGCTGTACAGTATAAAGTATACTTATAAAGTACCATTAACCACCCATACTATAAAAAAAAAATCCTTCTGGATTCCTATAAACCATGCCAAACCATACTGACAATTAGAGGACAACCCCTACACATGACCTGAAAATAAAAATTTCCAGGGCCAGTTCCCAGGCCCCTGAAGCTGACAACTTCCTGTAGACAGCTTTCCCCAAAATCACAGATCAAGAAACCCCACTCTTTCATCTATAAATTCCTTTTTCTTTTAAAACCTTCCCAATGGTCCTCTTGGACACTTCTTTTAAGCCTCCCCCTTTAACAACTGCACACTGGAAGCTGAAGGGAAATTGCCTCAATCTACTTCATTTCCCTTTTATCTTCCATTATAGCTCTTCTTTCAAACTAAGCCTTGCTTACACTAACCCTTACTATTTTTTCCAGCAGATCAAACACAGACCCACCATGCCTTTTTCTTCCAACCTTTCAAACCCTGGCCACACTAACTAATCAATCTAATCGCTGGCTATATCAACATCTAGATCATACAGAAAAACCTGAACTGATTTTATTTCTACCAACATGAGTGCCTCGTGAAATCTGTCTGGAAGATAGCTGTCTGACAAGATGTAACACCGACAACCAAAGAAGAAACATCATGCTACTTCTTCTGTTAGTAAGCCAACTACACACAGAAAAACCTCTGCAGAAGCTTAAAGGTAAAGTCATTAAAATAAATTTTTTTCCCTTGCATTAAAAACAGAGTTGATGCTAGATGTTTTTTAAATGACATGCCAAAACAGTATTATGATCAAACACTATGGTTTAATTCCACAAAGAACATTCTTTCACCTCTTAAAATGATACTGACACTAACCCACATGATTGTCAGATTACCAGACGTTATAAATAACTCACACTCCTGACTTATGCAACTCAAGATAACTCACTTGCTCTTCTTAAATTGCCAGATGCTAAAGATTATATATGGACAGAGAAAAAAGTCTAGACTGACTGAATTAAATGATAAAATCAAGCTCTATGGCTTACAGAACTAAACCAAAAACGTTTTAGTATCAAATATTTTGTAACCTGCTCCCATAAAACAACAAGGACACACAGACAATGAAGATATAAAAATGCCAATAAAACAAAAGACACAACAAACTCCAGACTGCAAAGTCAAAAGTTCCAGCCTGGGGGTGGTGCCTGTGGCTCAAAGGAGTAGGCGTAGGCCCCATATACTGGAGGCGGCAGGTTCAAACCTGGCCCCGGCCAAAAATTACAAAAAAAAAAGTTCTAGCCTGACCTTATCTGTAAATTATACTAATCTTTTTATTATAATAACCAACGTAAATGATCCCCATGTAAATATTCTAAATATTATAGACTTAATTAACTAACATCCTTCATTATCAAATATATTTGGTAACTTACCAGCCAAGTTACAAATTTAGACTCTTTCTGTTCATAAAATGGTACTAAGCAAATATATTAAATGCATATATTATAAATCTAAATTATTTTAATGCTTTTTACCTGCCACTTTCAACTCATAAAATTAAGACAATTTTTAATCTCTCTAGTAATAGAACAAAAATTCACTGTCACCATGCAAACATTAAAATCATTACAGTTAAAAATCAGCAGGAGCCCAGCCTCTGTTATATTTGAAAACTGTTGCCTCCTAAATGTCAGAACAGCCCAACAGAAAAAAAAAAAAAAAAACAACCAAACTTAATTGTTGCCAGAATTTCTCTCTAAGCCAAGTCTTTGGTCTTGAGGTTCCAAGAATGAAACCACAGACCATGCAGATAAGCGACAGGATAGGGTTTATTTACAGGGAGAAAGAATGATGAGCATAAGAAAAGTGGGCTAACAGAACCTCTAGCAATAGAGGGGGGAATCCTAGTAGGAAGCCCCTCTAGTCTTCAGTCCAGGAGGTTTACCTGCTCTTCCTGTCCTATAGGCAGGAAGTCTTAAGTGTCTATGTCACAACCAGCCAGAAGTCTGCAGGCAGAAAATAATCCTAAAATTAGCACAGGAATGCAGAATTGCAGGCAAGGAATTAGGGTGCCTTGCTCTCTACTCAAGGAGAAACTGCCCAGAACCTTTCAGGCTGCTTTATCCATGACTATCTGGAAAGAGGGAGGGGGTATCTCTTGTGTATAGAGATGTGGGTCTGATTACTGAGATCACCCAGGCCCAGAGAATGCAGGGGGGTCCCTATCCAGTCCAGAGTGGGGGAACCTGGAATCATAATTATTAGTAAAATAACTTAGCACTCAGGGCAACTAAAAACTATGATCTACGCTTCTTAAAAGATACGATAAATATTCTCCATCAAATTAACGAAGACCTATTTCCAAGAATAGGAGACTGGTTTAATAAAATATAAAAACATATGCTCAGATCTATTCTTTTCTACTTATTTATTCTTATTCTCCTTTATGTTCTTTTCTCTCTTTTAAAATGTCTTGTTACCAAACTACTGACCCAATTTCTTCTCTCCACTACTACTGACTCAACTATTTTTTTTTTATTTGTTTGAGACAGAGTCTCAAATCAGCCACCTGTCACTGTCAGCCAATATACAGAGACAGACGTAAGTCCACCAAACTTTGCCAGAAGCCCAGCAACTCTGGAGAATAATGAGAATAGCCTCTCTAAGACTATTCTGTTCTCCCATTTCCCAAACCACAGTTTTATACATAAAAGTTAAAAGCAAGAACCATATTAACCTTTACCTTAAACAATAGTAATTAACAATTACCTTAAACGGTATGCATTAACCTTAAACAGTAATTGCCATAACCCATCACCCATAATAAACAGTAATTGACATAACCCATGACCCAAAACAACATTGATAATTCAAAGTTAATCTCTTAAATCAATTGCCCTTAACTACTCCAGATACACACTTTTAGGTTAAAGCTGAGTTTACAAAACAACAAGAATGGGAGACGTGAGGTGAAGGTCCCGTAGGACCTAAACTGACCAGACTAGCCATGTCATGTGGGCCCTCGCCTGACTCACTCCATCTTATTTCTACTACGCATGCTCTCAAGATCACCTGGGGATCCTGTCAGGCGGCAGGTTCTAATTCAGTAGACCTGAGCGGGACCTGCCTCAGAATTTCTAACTTGTTGCTTGACTACACTGCAACGCAGCGGCCCTCTTCACTAACACTGAGGGCTCTAGTCCACCTCTGTTCTAAGCCTGGCATCCTGATCAACAGACTACATCCCCATGAGATGTCTCTTAGCCAACAATTTAATTCTTAACAAGCAAGCCTGAATTGGTGCTAAATTCTAATTTCTTTAGCTCCACGGCAATGTCAATGGATAAGTAGCTATAGTCAGGTGCCCCTAGATGTGTTTTCTCAGTTGTTTTTTATGGTACATAACACAGGAGGTCAGTGATACGCTGTGGGCCTCCAATGCTAGAAACCACTGGTCTGTAATGTGCACCTGAGGAGGCTCATTGAAAGTCTGCACAACATGACCTAGGCTCACCGGGTGGGGGTGGGGGGGGTCCTGAAGGCAAATAACCAAGAGAAGGTACAGTCAGATGAAGGACAAAGAGGTCAGGGAAGAGAAAGTCAAGGAGCAGAAACTCCCATCTCCAGGGCTCTCCAGCAGCCCACCAAGGGAGTTATCACAGTGACTACTGAGCTGTTCCTACCAACCACTCTCACCCACTCTTGGCTTCCCAACAGCAATTAAGTCTGTGTGGGAACCCTTCCCCTAAGTAGGGATCAGCAAACTTTTCCAGTAATGGGCCTGACAGTAAGTATTTTTGGCTTTGCAACAATTCAACTCCACCATTATATCTGAAACCAGAGACAATATGTAAACAAATGGATGTGGTTATGTTCCAGTAAAACGTTACCTGTGAAAATGAAATTTGTTTGGCCTGGGGCCAGTTTGCTGACCTTGTCCTAGACAGCAAGAATGTGCCCCCAGCCCACATTCAGGTACAGCCTGGTCAGTTATCATCATCTTTCATCAACAATAACTGGGCTCCCTAGGGTGTACACAAGTCTCTTCTGAATTTGGTTCATATGACCTAGTCCCCAAGAGTCTCATTCCTCATATTTAGGGTAACAAAGAATAAAATACTAAAACCAAGTGGCTGATGTGACTGAACAACAGAAGGGACATCACCCAATTAATTGCCTAAATTAGCAAACAACACAGCAGGACTAAAAAAGCGCCACTTGGTTATTTTTACAAAATCAAGTTTGTCTTTCATTCTTCTCATATACTAACAAGTTACTCCCCAGTGAGAAAAAGGTGACTTGTTAATACACAAATAGTATTTTCATAGTTAAAATTTGGTGATGATCCTTTCTACCATTCTGTTTTTCTTCCTTGAGACAGAGTCTTACTCTGTTGTCCTGAGTAGAGTGCCCTGGTGTTAAAACTCACAGCAACCTCAAAATCTTGGGCTTGAAAAGTCCTCTTGCCTCAACCTTCCAAGTAGCTGAGACTACAGGTGTCCACCACAGCACCCAACTAGTTTTTTCTATTTTTCTTTTCTTGTTCAGGCTGGTCTCAAACTCCTGAGCTCAGGCTATCCACCTGCCTCAGCCTCCCAGAGTGCGAGGATTACAAGCATGAGCTACTATACCCAGTCCATTCTTTTTTCTTATAAACACAATTTGATCTTTGACCACAACACTAAGTTAAAAGATTCACAGTACATCACTGAATAGAAAATGCCACTTAGAAAACACAGACACTAATGCTATTTTGGGAAACATGGAGGCCTGGGTGAAGAAACATGAAAATAAAATAATCGTTCCACCACCCTCGGCAACAAATGCACCTGAAGCAGCTGGTCTTAGATGGCGATTTCCTGATCTACACTACTGTAAGATTTTTGACAAAGTCAGACATTATTTTGTGACAAAGTCACAAATAATCCTGCAGCATCTCTATTATTCTTGTGTTACCAAAGTGAAGAACTGATGAAGAAGAAGTGAAGGATCCCTGCTAAACTAGCTCTTTGTGACTCTGCTATCTTGGACTGTGGCCTTCCATGGTCCCAGTCACACAGGTGTCATCATCTACTTCTCCCTTAACTTGCCTTCCTTTCTACTCCCTCCAATACCCACCCACCCAGCCATCCAACCATGTGGACTGAGCACCCACTAGCTGCTCACAGGCACTGAACAATTGGCCAAACAGACAAGACCTTTCACAGAGTTGAAGGAAGAGACAATCATTTAAATACACAGGTTGTCAGATGGTGATGGGAGCAATGGAGAAAAATAAGGCCGGAGAGAGAGGGAGTCACTTTTAAAATGGGATGTATCACTTTTAAAAGGAGAAGACATTGTGGAGGTGAGGGAGCCAGCCTATTTGTAAGAGCAAAGCACTGGAAGTGACATAAATGTTGAGCTAAACTAATTAAGGTACATCCTTATAATGGGATACTATGAGACATTTGAAAAAAGTAAGGCAGGCAGCACCTGTAGCTCAGTGGGGAGGGGGCCAGTGACATACAATGAGGCTGGCGGGTTCAAATCCAGCCCGGGCCAGCTAAACAATGACAACTACAACAAAAAAATAGTTGGGCATTGTGGCAGGTGCCTATAGTCCCAGCTACTTGGGAGGCTGAGACAAGAAGAGTTTGAGGTTGCTGTGAGGTGTGAAGCCATGACACTCTATTGAAGGTGACATAGTGAGACTCTGTCTCAGAAAAATAAAAAAATAAGGCAGATCTGATGTGCCAGGAGTGGAGAGACTGCCACTACAGGGATGTGTATTTAGTCCACAACCATGTACAAGATGCCAACACAGACAGTTGTTGCTCTAGCTAGGGGATATCAGAAAGTCAGTCTCCAGAAAGTGCCATGTGCTGATATCACGTATGTGGTTGCACAGATGGGGGAATGGAGTATTTGTAGGTACCTACCATGGGCCACACAATGTGTGAGAAACTTTATTTATACCATGCTCACAATTGTCCTATGAGCAAGTATCATCACCCTTTTCAGACAGGCAAGGAAACTAAGGCTCAGAGATAGAGAAACTTGCTGGTAACTGGCACTAATAGGACCAGCACACAGATCCAGCTGCAAACACTGTGCTTATTATAGTTAGCTACCTGCTTGTTACCAAAAAAAAAGCTACTTATGTGAACGTCTGGGAGTCCCCCAAACCACAAGCATTGCACCCTCACCCCAGGGCCCAAACCCAGAGCAGGCTTTCACAGCCTCCTCTGGCAATAGGGTGCCCATGGTTTTTACCAAAGTGAAAAACTGATGAAGAAGTTGCTCTTCCCTGCCCTGCTATTTTAAGACGCTCTTGGGCTCTCTGCATAGGAAGCTCTTGTACCCTCACCCCAGGGCCCAAGCCCAGAGCAGGCTTTCACAGCCTCCTCTGGCAGTAGGGCGCCCACAGTTTTTACCAAAGTGAAAATCTGATGAAGAAGTTGCTCTTCCCTGCCCTGCTATTTTAAGACACTCATGGGCTCTCTGTATAGAAAGCTCTTGTCTTAAAAAAAAAAAAAAAGAGCCATCAATGGAGAACCTGAACCACAAAAAGTTAAAGTGAACAGACAGACCTTTATGAACTTTGCCAGCCTCCAAGGGTAAGTCTTCTATTCCCACTTGACCAGCTCAGGCTACAGGGTTATACTGGGTCAATGATTAACTTTTTTTTTTTTTTTGAGACAGTCTCACTCGGTCACCCTGCATAGAATGCTGAGGCATTATATAGCTCATAGCAACTTTAGACTCCTGGGCTCAAGAGATCCTCTTGCCTCAGCTTTCCCAGTAGCTGGGACTACAGGTGCCCAAAAGGATGCTCAGCTAGTTTTTCTATTTTTAGTAGAGATGGTTCTTGGTCTTACTCAGGCTGGTCTCAAACTCCTGAGCTCAATTCAATCCACTTGCCTCAGCCTCCTAGAGTGCTAGGATTACAGGTGTGAGCCACTGCACCAGACAGTCAGTGATTCACTTAAAGGACACCACTTGACTTCAAGATTGTATCATAGGGCAGTGCCTGTGGCTCAAAGGAGTAGGGCACCAGCTCCATATACTGGAGGTGGTGGGTTCAAACCCAGCCCCAGCCAAAAACTACAAAAAAAAATTGTACCATAAAGTGGGGTTTAATCCTTTTGAGAGGTTTAAGACAGAGTGCCTATTCTAGATAAACTGTCACCAGCAATACAGGTAATTAAAGCCAGTCACAGGGCCATCTAAGTAGCAGAGTCAAGCACAGCTGTTTTTAAAAAGTATCCAGTACAATTTCTCTTTATCACACAATACATAGCTACTAACTTGGGGGAGACTCTTCCCCTCTTTGGACGTTACAGCCATCAGGCGTGACCCCTCACTGCCAGCCCTCATCTGCTACTGGCTCTGGATAAGACACAGCAAAATCAAAGCCAAGCAAAACACCTAGTTAGATAATGATATCTGTAAAGAGCCTTCCAAAACTAAAGGTTTTGATCCTACTCGCTGCTCTCTAGGTATTTAGAATAAAATTATCATACAACTGGTGTTTGGCTGACTACATACAAGAGAAACAAGGACAGGTGACACGGCCTATCTCCTTGACCAAACTTCAGTCAGGCTCCTCTGAGCCCTCGTCTCCTGTAGGCCTTGGCCTGTGAACCTAGTTTCAGCAAGAATTCCCCCACCTTTAATATCTGATCATACTTTTTTTTTTTTT
>NW_003852415.1:18637031-18637760 GCF_000181295.1 Otolemur garnettii
TATACTTATTGTGCTTTAAATTTCTTTTGAAAATAATTTAATTGATGATCTTTAAAAATTTTCAAGGCACATGGGTTGAAAAATCACTGAGCTAGAAGAAAACTCATCTTACTGATTTTAAAAGTGCCTGGTATAATTTTTCTTTAACACAAAACACATAGCTACTAACTATGAAGGGTCTCCCTGAACCTTAATTAGCCATCTGTGAAATGAGGTAGAAGTTAATAATCATTCAGTCTTCAAATCTTTCCTTTCAGGTTAAACACAGAATTAAAATAAAATCCAACCAGATCTCATCTAAAATTAAAAAAAAATGTATTTTATTCAGGTTCGTTTATCATTTATTGTTCCTGTAGAGAAAAATGTACGATACAGTGGCGAACTAGACTCTAGATTACAGCATACATTTCATGGCTATCCAATTCTGATTCTGCAGGAGTTTTTTTATAATTGTATACTATTGATAACTACAATGCAAATGATTTGAGTCTAGACATGCAAATAAATCCCATTAAGGTTCAATTGACTTCCTCCCCCCACTGTAGAAAGTAGCCAGTTTGGTCTTCCATTTGCAGATTCATTACAGTATTTCTAATCTACAAATGGGACTGTACTTTGGCATTTCCAACACCTCACCAAGTTCCTTCACTAATGAGTTAAATAAAATCCTTAACACATGTTCACTTTTCTATCCATACAGAGTGATGACTTTATCATTAAAAAAAAAAA
>NW_003852415.1:18637780-18649606 GCF_000181295.1 Otolemur garnettii
AAAAAAAAAAAAAACCAAGTAAAAAAAATGTTTTGATCTACTAGTGGTTAGAAGAATTTAGGTATCTAGCAGAGTACATTTTGGCCAGTGGTTAAATGCTTCTCCACATTGTTATTTTCAATGATGATGTGGCATTTGATTTTTTTCATTTACCCAAATTACTGCTTTTGAAACCTGTAACCTGGTAGCAGTGCAGTTTGTAGTCTTTTCCAAAAATAACTTAACAGGACTTTTCTAGCCACATGTTAATTCTTAAGTTAAGTATTGACTTAAGTATAATTTTTACTTTAAGAAACTGAGTAGATATTAACTATAGAATTGTACAATGAATAACATAAAACACCTGTTTTCTATCAGCCAGCCCATCAACTGCTAATTTTATAAGTTTCTAAGTTTTTCCCTCATGAAACAAACAAAACATTTCAGATGAAAATGTTCCCCAGTCCTGTTCCCTCCTTCCCATGGTGCAAAGTAACCACAATTCTAAATTAGCATCGCTTTCCAATTATTATAAAAATATATATCTACTTTAAAAACAGTCCCCTACTAATGGAATTTAGGCTGTTTCCTAATATCCCCCTCCTTGTATACAAACAAATCTCTCAGGCAGTGATTTTCAACACTATGCCATGAGAGGATCTTAGGTGTGCCTTGAAAAATCTTAAAGATTATTAATTAAATTATTTTCAAAAGAAGTTCAAAGCACAGTAAGTCTTTTTTTTTACTCTTTCTTGTAAATCAACATAATTTAAGTGTGCTGAGGAAGTTTAACTATAGGTTCATGAGCCCCGTGAAATAAAAAATTTGAAAAACATTGCTCCAGGGTATTTTCCAGAAGTAGAACTCCTAGGTATTTGTTTGTGGTTATATACCTTGTTCTAACCAGCCTAAGAGTGAGATTTTGTCTCAAAAAAAAAAAAAAAGATAAATTTTCACTAGTAGTGAATGAGAACCTCATTTTCTTCAAACACCTATCTCTTGATAGTCTCAAACCTTAAAATTCCTATTATGATGTGTGTAAAGTGATCTAATTATGGTTTTACTATTCATTTCATGGATTACAAGAAAATTTGAGCCTCTGCGACAGAATCTCACTTCGTTGTCCAGGTAGAGTGCCATGGTGTCATAGCTTACAGCAATCTCAAACTCTTGAGGTAAACTGATTCTTTTGCCTGAGCCTCCCAGGCAGCTGGGACTACAGGTGCCCGCCACAACACCTGGCCATTTTTAAAGATGGGGTCTCGTTCTTGCTCAGGCTAGTCTCAAACTCCTGAGCTCAGGCAATCCACCTGCCTAGGCCTCCCAGAGACCTGGGATTACAGGCATGAGCCACCACACCTGGCCCCAAATTTCAGTTTTATATGTTTACTTTACCATTCAAATTTCAAAATCCTCAATCATGTGACAATTTCCCAACATAAATTGAGATTTGAATTGTAGTCTACAAAGCAACTTCTGCAGTTAAAGAAAATGCTGGCATTTCTTCAAAAAATAGTCATAGGGTGGAAAACTCAAGAGACAGAGTTTACTTCAACATATTTTTACTGAACGATACTGGGTATGGTGTATTCCACCTGCACACAGTTCTCAAATCTCCTCTCCCTCCCCACTCCAACTGTCTGTAAACTCCCTTGTAATTCCCCTGTCTTCTTCAGGGGAATTAATGCCTCTCTCTAACATTCTTCCACACTAGAGAGTATCTAAGATAGGGATGTACACTAATGGAGCTTCCCGAACATTCAAGACAACATCCAAAGCTCTCACAGCAGCACAGGAAGCCCTGCAAGATGTACCTCTCTAGTCTCACAGTTCATGAAATCTACTACCTACATGAAACCTCTTGCTCCTACAAGACTCTGCACTCCAGGTCCCAAATCACTGCTCTTTCCGTGCCTTCGCCATGCTATGTTTTCCAGATGAACCCCTCTTCTCTATCTCCTAGCTCTCACTCAGTCTTCAAGTTCTGCTCAAGAATCCCCTTTCTCTGGAAAGTCCTGCCCACTCCCACAAATCAAGGTTAGATGTTGTCGTGTTCTTACCTGTACTCCAGCCTCTTCATACTGGAATTGATCACTAGAGACTGCCTTTCCCCTTTATTTAATAATCCCTGCCCACAATGCTTAGTAAGGCTCAATAAATGTTATGCAGCCCTACAGTAAATAAAGCTGGGATACTCCACTCACATATACTGTACTGCTAGTCTCAAACCTTGGGCACTCATTTTCATCTGTAAAACAAAGTATGAGTCACAAAGTTTCTTCTTCCGGCCCCCAGATACTGCTATCCTTGGCTTAGAATTATCCACGGAGTTGTAACTTCAAATCTAAATCAGGGGTAGGGTATGAAGCCTGGCTAAGTTTCACTTTCATGGTTAACGTGAGTCATCCTGAAAATTTTGTCACCTCAAACCTCTGAGAACCAAACCTTCCCTGAATTCTTTGAAGGGATGTCTTTACAAAGATTTTGTTGTTAACAGCCCACGAGTGCAATCCTCCATGTTAAAAGCATCAAAAAGCCTGCATTGTCCCTTGATGATAAAGGTTGTAACTAAGCCGCAGAGCCTGTAGGGTACCCGTCCCCTTTTCGGCCTCAGTTTCCCCCGCCAGAGAAACGCACTTTTCCACTCAGAACACGCGTGACAAGAGAGCCCCACTTCTACTCCCCACCCCACAGGATTCCTCGTTTCCCGAAATTCCCCTTCGCGGAGTGAGAAACTCATTACTCAGAAAAGGCTGTGGGAAATGAAAATCCTGTCCGGGTGGCCAAGAGCAGCGGCAGACAGACGAACGGTCCCGGTCTCGGGCATGAGGTCTGCCCTGTCCCGTGCTGGGGCCTGTGGTTACCTGCAGTGGGTTATCTCGGCTGCGGCGGCGGCGGCGGCGGCGGTGGCGGTAGCACGACCGTGGGAACTCCCGGCGGCGCGCAGCCTCAGACAAGCCACCTCTGACGTCCACTCTGCTGTGATTGCGGCGGGGGCGCCGCCACTCTCCTCTTTGAGGCTCCACTGAGCCACGGTGATTGGCGGAGCTTCGGGGCGTGGTGTCTGCAAAAACCAATGAGAGGAGAGTCGAGACCGGTGAGCCAAAGGACTACAAATCCCAGCGTGCTTCGGCGAGGGATTCTGGATCCCGGAGAGCTGGGGCTGCGGTTGCCCCCTGAGCTGGATTCAGTGGCAGAGTATTTGGGGACTGAGAACGTAGTGATTTCGGAAACGTCCACCGGAGGATCAAACCAGCTCTTGGATCACTTCATCCCACTGGTTTTTAAACTTGTCTGCGCTTTGGACTCACCTTGGGAAGCTTCAGAAGTACTGATGCCCCTGTGAAAATAGAATTTGAAAGCTGTTGATAGCAAAAGAAACATTGTAACCCAATTGTGCCCTCATGTTCGAATGAAGTAAAAAAAAAAAAAAAGGTATGGCATTAAATGGAATAATTTTTATTTCTCCAGAAAACAAACAAAGCTGTTGAAACCCCCCAAAATACTTTAGCCCTTAAGAGAGATATAACTGTCAACTGAGTCACATAAGGTTACCACTTCTAGTCTCAGATTATAGTTTAACTCACTTTCTTATTGTACAAATAGTAGAGAGAATTAAATAATATCAGTGAGAAAAATTTCATACCTTCTTAATTAATGACCCTTGTTATAGCTTAACTCTTCCTGTCTGTTTTCCTGCTTTGCTTAGAGCAGGTGATAGAACCCATGATTAATTACACACTCTGTAAAAAAAAAAAAAAAAAAAGTTACATGTACCTTTCCCAAAAAAGAAACACTACCTATAATCAATCAAGTTGTTCTAAGTGTCAACCTTGTATGAATAATGTTGTAATCCTGCTAAAAACTCCTCTGTCCCTGCCTGTGTAAGCAAACTCTTAATTTCCCTACTTTGGAACATGGACTCCATTCCTCTGAAGTTGGTGTTTCTGAGTGGCCCATCCTCATAAGTTGGCTCACATAAAATTTTAGGTTGACACCCTGTCTCATCCCCAGCGACTGTGCTTTTGCTGGCCTGCATGTAACCTGGGTTTTTGGAATCTTTGAAGAACCCTAGGTGATTTGGACCGGTATAATACTCATAGCAACCCCAGGAGAGACACTGTCACTGTTATCCCAGCTTTACAGACAGAACAACTGAAGGATATTAAGTCAGGGCAGTTAAATTAATTTTGCAAAGATCACATACATCTTAAGT
Organism: Otolemur garnettii; assembly: GCF_000181295.1. NCBI lineage: Eukaryota > Metazoa > Chordata > Mammalia > Primates > Galagidae > Otolemur > Otolemur garnettii. The sequence continues at coordinate 18,641,976 of NW_003852415.1, forward strand.
GGCAGAGCCAGAACTAGGACCTAGGCAGTCTGGTTCCAGCTCTTACTTTCTATATAATGCTACTTCTCAAATGTTTAGTATTCTTACCTCACAAGGAACTAGAAAGAAAATACTGTACATACAGTGCCATGTAGTGGCAATCAGTAAATTGAATTGAATGGAATAGAGATAATGGAATACAGACAATCCTGTCCACAGATATTAAGCACAAGATTTAGGGATACATTCATGAGTTGTGCCATTTGAGCTTCTTTTGTAATTTTTTCCAGTGAGTTGTAGATTGGCCTACTGCTCCAGGCCTATTGCTTATTTTTGTAAGTAAAGGTTTATGAGAACACAGCCACACCCATTGGTTTAGGTATTTTATCTGGCTATTTTTGCAAACAGCAGAACTGAATAGTTATGTGAAAGACCATATGATCCACAAAGTGGAAAATATCTACTCTCTGACCCTTCCTAACTCTGGAGTCAAGTGCATGACCCAAGATCACAGCTTGGAAGTGACGTTGGGTTTCAAGCCCAGGTCTACACATGTCCTGTGTCAGTCCTCATGACCACTGTGCTTTCACAATCTTCTGCAATGGGGAGCATCAGGAGTTCATTCATATGTTTCTTCAACGACAGATTTATTAGGTGCAGGTGCCAGGTGCAACTGAGCATAGATACATAGGATTTTGTTCCTTCTCCTGGGAAATTCACTGTCTGGTAAGAGAGGCAAAAGCGTATCCTTAACCGCCCCCTAACTCACCCAGAAGAAATCCCCCTAACTCACCCAGAAGAAATGACAGCCTTTGGGCTTGGCGCCCATAGCACAGTGGTTAGTTACAACGCAGGCTACATGCACCAAGGCTGGTGGGTTTGAACCCAGCCCGGGCCAGCTAAACAACAATGACAACTGCAACAGAAAAATAGCCCAGCATTGTGGCAGGTGCCTGTAGTTCCAGCTACTCCAGAGGCTGAGGCAAGAGAATCACCTAAGCCCAAGAGTTTGAGGTTGCTGTGAGCTGTGACGCCACAGCACTCTACCTAGGGTGACATAGTGACACTCTGTCTCAAAAAAAATAAATAAAAAGAAAGAAAGGCCAGTCTTTGGCTGATTAGACTTTGAAATACAATAAAAATGGTAACCTGATGCCTGGTATATCTTGACAAAGAACAGGGATAGTCTTCTTGGTCTCCCTCAGCAAGGATGTAGGCTTAGAGCTCAGAGTATGGAACAAGAGAAGGTGGCTGAAAGTGGAGGACCAATGAGGGTTGCTGGAGGTTGCCATGGTGATGGTCCAGGGTAAGCCCCAGAAACACAAGGAGGAGGCAGAGATTACAGAGGCCTGGAGTAGGGATTGGTTGCACGTCCTGGGCTCTGCTGTCAAGATGCCTTGGTTCAAATCCCAGCTTTAACAGGTACAAGCTGTGACTGAGCTTCTCAGGGTTTGGGTTCTCCCAAGAGCCCCATACATATTAGCTACTTTCTGGGTTCAGAGGATACCTTTTACTTCTGGGCTATAACTTGAGAATTCTGGTGAGAACAAGATGGGAATCCTCAACCCTGGAAACTGTCTGTGCTCCTGCTCCCACCCATGGGATGGTAGTAATGTGTGAAAGTGCTGAGTCAATGGGAAGTACCAGGAGCAGAGATGTGGAGACAAGAATAGCCCTTGGTAGCAGGAAGGCACAGGTGGCAGGAAGGTGGCAGGCTTGTGTGGATAGATAAGTATGAGGACTTCATGGAAGTGTCTTGGATTGTGTGTGAAAACACCACACTGTACCCCCAAAGTGCATCAATGTACACAGTTACCATTCAATAAAAAAAAAAAAAAGTATGAAGACTTCCCCATTAAATGCCCCCAGAATTATTCTCACAAGAAGAGTCATGGCCTCTTGCTACCATGCCATGCATCAGAGGTGAGTGAAACCCATGCAGATATGAATAAGTGATACCACTAGAATGTGGTGATAACTGAGTCACCAGAGATAACAGCACTCAGGAGTCATTTTAGAATAAGGATCTTTCATTTGTAATCTAATAGTGGGACATTAAGTGAGAGATTTAAGACTATAAAGCAACAAGAGTTGAGGAATGTGAAACATTATTTTAAGGTTTATTTATTTGTTTATTTTTGAGACAGAGACTCACTCTGTCACTGTGGGTAGACTGCCATTGCATCATCATAGCTCACAGCAACCTCAAACTTGTGGGCTCAAGAAATCCTCTTGCCTCAGCCTCCTGAGTAGCTGGGACTATAGGTGTGTGCCACTACACCCAGCTAGTTTTTCTATTTTTAGAAGAGACAGGGTCTCACTTTTGCTCAGGCTGGTCTTGAACTCCTGAGCGCAAGCAATCTCCCAGCCTCAGCCTCCCAGAGTGCTAGGATTGTAGAAGTGAGCCAGCATTCCTGCCCTGGTTTTTTTTTTGGCCTAGGCTGGGTTTGAACCCACCACCTCCGGCATATGGGGCCAGCGCCCTACTCCTTGAGCCACAGGCACCGCCCCCTGCCCTGTTTTAAGGTTTAGAATAGTTTCTCTACCTCAGCACTATGGACATCTGGGGTGGGTGATTCTTTGTTGTTGGGGGCAGGTGTCCTGTGCATGGTAGGACGTTCAGCAGCACCTTGCCCATCAGATGCCTCTAGTGTCCCTCCCCCAAATTGTAACAACCAACTATGTCTTCAGACATTGTTAAAAAATTCCCTGGGGGGCAAAATATGTGCCACCCCCCCATGTTGAGAATCATCGGTTTAGCAAAGGGACTAAACACATTCATTCATTCTGTTTGATGTGATGGTTAAAGGCATTGACTCTGGATCCAGAATGCCTGGGTTTAAATTCCAGCTCATTACTTACAGCTGTGTTGCTTTGGATAATCACTTTACTTCTCTGTGCTTCAGGTTCTTCATTTGTAAAATAGGAAATGATAGTTCCAGTGTTCTATTTCACAGGGTTGTTGAAAAGATAAAATTAATTAATATATACAAAGAAAAAACTCAGAACAGGGTCCAGCCATATGTCAGCTCTTTAATGGGTGTATAAGTGCCAGGTGCTCACCTATGTTCTCAGGGTCCCTGTAGTCAGTTCTCACCACTGCGATGGAGTTACTTGTAAACATTTCAATTGAGGTATAAAATACATAGAAAAAATGCATGAGTTATAAATGCATGGCTCAATAAATTTTCACAAAGTGAATACATCCAGATAACTGGCACTCAGATAAAAAAACAGCCTAGGCTCAGCACCTGTGGCTCAAGTGGCTAAGGCGCCAGCCACATACACCTAAGGTGGCAGGTTTGAATCCAGCCCGGGCCCACCAAACAACAATGATAGCTGCAACAACAAAAAAAATAGCCAGGTGTTGTGGCAGGCACTTGTGGTCCCAACTACTTGGGAGGCGGAGGCAGGAGACTAGCTTGAGCCTAGGAGTTGGAGGTTGCTGTGAGTTGTGATGCCATGGCACTCTACCCAGGGGGACAGCTTGAGGCTCTGTCTCAAAAAAAAACCCAAAAAACTGAGCCTAGAAGGTACCCTAGAAGCCTCCCTGGGCCTCCTCCAGGGGATATTTTAAATGTTGCATACACTCCCTTCCCCCGGGCATCCAATTATGCTGTTTCCTTTGGCTCCCAACTCCCTTGTTTTATTCTAAGCAAGTATTATTTATTATTTTTTCTTTTTATTGTTTACTTCTTATTTTATTATGGTTAAAAAAAAAAAATATATATATATATATATAGTAGAACCTCTGTGAGTTGACCACCCAAGGGACTATAACAAACTGGTTAACATATGGAGGTGGTCAACACAAGGAACTGGGCCTACTGTACTGATACATACCTGTGGTGTATGTCAAGTCCACGAAAATTAGGTCAACTTAAGGAGGTGGTCAATGTAGGGAAGTGGTCACATGGAGGCTGTAGTATATACACAAAGTCTGACAATTAAGTTTGTGAACTCATTCTAAAAAAATGCTACATACCTCATTGCCAAATATCACTATGGTCACTTTCAAAGTACTCCCCTTGGGAAGCTATGCACCAACGCCAGTGCCTATTCCACCCTTCAAAGCAATTTTAGAACTTATCTTCTGGAATGACCATCAGAGCTGTCATAATATGGCACACAAAAACACGCAACAATAGTGAACAGCACTCAGCAAGACACCACCAAACGTCAACATGAACACAGCTGTGGAACACTGATATATCAACTTTATGAAACCTTACCAAGTTGTTTGTACAGGGCTGCCAACATAAGTGGACAACGGCAAGTTTGCGAACTAATTGTCAGACCTCATGCGATGACAGCTCTTATGCGTGGATGGAAAAAAAAAACATGAAATTTGCCATTTTAACCACTTTTAGGTGCACAGTTTGGTGGCATTAGTTATGTCTCCATTCTTGTAAAATTATCACCACTTTTTCCAAAACTTTTCTTCAGAATTCCAGCTCAAAAACCATTGCACCCTTCCCTAGAATAAAACCCTGCCCAGCTAGCATCACCTGATCCCTGCCTTCCCCCCACCACATTTCCTGCTACCTCACTTGCTCCGTTCCAGCTGAAGTGGCCTCCTTTTCTTTGCATTTGCAGTTTCCAGTTCCCTGAAAGCCCTTTCCCTCCAGTCACACAGCTGGCTTCCGCCCAGATGGTACCGCCTCCTCACTGTGCTGAGCCAGTGAACCCAAGATAGCACACAAATCTCCATCACTCTCTAGCCTTCTACCATGCTTTGCTATCTGACCTTACATTTGTTTGTTAATTGCCTGGCTCAGCACTAAAATTTAAACTGTTTTAGGGCAGCCGCCTCGCCTGTCTTATTTATTTCTATACTCCCAGTGCCTAAAACAGTAGCTATCCTACTGTTTTAATTAATTAATAAACATATCAATTCAGACAATTAATAAGCATTTATTTAACTCTGTGGCAGGTAGTAGTCCAAGTGACCCTTCTCCCCCACCAAATTAACCCTTATCTATGTGTAATCTCTTCCTCTTTGAGAACAGGTGAAACCTTATAATATGATAGCAGTCTTGTGATTATGCTAGTTAAAAAGGAGATGATCTGGGCAGGGGATTCTACCCTAACCATATGGGCCCTTTAAAATCTGACTGTTTCTCCAGCAGGTGCTACAGAAGTTCATTGCTGGTTTGAAGATGGAGGGACCAGAAGCTTGCTGGCAGCCTTAAAAAGCTGAGAGAGGCTCCCACCTAATAGTAAGCATTGAAATGAGAACCTCAGCCAATGACCTGAAGGAGCTTGGAAGGAGATTCTTTCCCAGAGCCTTCAGATAGGAGCCCAAATAGGACTGGTATCAAAGGAAAAAAACTATTCAATGACATTTGTTGAAGTATGGTAAGGAAGACTTTATTAAGGAATATCAGACAGGTACAGAGGGTTGGACATGATGGCTTACACCTGTAATCCTGGCATTTTGGGAGGCTGGGGCAGGGGTATTATTTGAGGCCAGGAGCTTGCAGTGAACCATGACAATGCCAGTGCCCTCTAGGTCAGGTGACAAAGTAAGACCACCCTGTCTCAAAAAAAAAAAAAAAAAGATAAGTATAGAGACCCCTACAATGTGATTTTGCAGTGGGAAAGAGAGATTGGGCTCAACTTCGAATACAGCTGAACTCTGAATACAGCATGTGGGAATTTATAGCTTTCTTATTTATATTCTGCTGCTATAACAGATTGGGTAATGTATAAAGAAAAGAGATGTATTTGGTGAGTGATACCTGCTATATACTTCAGATTGGGTAATTTATAAAGAAAAGAGATGTATTTGGTGAGTGATACTTGAAGCTAGAAAGTCTAAGATCGAGGAGCTGCATCTGTAAGGGTGTTTTTGCTGAGTCATGGCTGAAGGCATCACATGGTGACCAAGGGCATGAGAGAGAGGAAGTAGGCTGAACTCCATCCTTGTATCATGAGCCCATTCCCACAATAAATAACCTACCCCTGCAATAGCAGTATTAATTCATTCACAAGAACAGAACCTTTATGGCTGACTAAGCTCTTAAAGGTCCCATCTCTTAACACTGTCACAACAACAATTAAATTTCAATAAAAGTTTAACAGGGGACATTCAAACCACAGCAATAGCCAAGGAGCAGGGTAGGGGTCAGTGGATAAAAAATTATTAAGAAGAAATATCAGTAGTAAGGTGGATTCTGGTAAAACTTACCTAATAGGATTTTTGTTAAAGATAGATCAGATGATTATTTTTTACTTCTTGGAGAGACAGGGTCTCTCTATGTTGCCCAGGCTGGTCTTGAACTCCTAGCCTCAGGTGATCCTCCCACTTCAGCCTCCCAAAGTGCTGAGATTACAATTGTAGGCCGAGGCCTGATGCCTGTGATTAGACATCACCTGAGAGATACTAGATAATAAAGAACCAGATCAGATATTGAGGGTGATCAGATATGGAGGATGAGGGGTTCCTGCTTAAGTGAGTAGGATTTTTGCTAAAACTGAATTTTACGATGAAAAGTACCATTGGGCCTAGAAGAATGCTCAGGAGCCTGATTAATGTTTGCTCTTTGAAGGTTTGATAGAGTTCTGGTATGAAACCATCTGGTCCAAAGCTTTTCTTTTTTGGAAGATTTTGTATAATTGATGCTATTTCAGTACTTGATATTGGTCTATTCAAGATTTCTAAATCTTTCTGGCTGAATTTTGGAAGGGATTGTGTTTCCAGATATCAGTCCATCTCCTCTACATTTTCATATTTATGGAAATAGAGTTTTTTGTAGTAATTGTGGAGAATCATATGTATTTCTGTGGCATCTGTTGTTATTTCCCCTTTATCATTTCTGATTGTGGCTATTAGAGATCTTATTTTTCTGTTCTGGTTAGTCTAGGCAAGGGTTTATCAATTTTATTAATCTTTTCAAAGAACCAACTTTTTGTTTCACTGGTCTTCTGAATAATTCTTTTGTTTTCAATTTCACTTAGTTTGCTCTAATTTTAGTTATTTCTTTTCTTCTGCTGGGTTTGGGGCTAGATTTTTCTTCCTTTTCCAGTTGCTTTAGATGGCCCATTAGGTTGCTGACTTGCTTTCTTTCTTTTTCTTGATGAAGGCATCTAATGCTATAAATTTCCCTCTAAGGACTACCTTTACATATCCCATAGGTTTTGATAGTTGTGTCTTCATTATTGTTTTGTTCCAGAAATCGAATGATCTCCTTCTTGATCTTGTCTATGACCCAGCTATCATTCAGCATAAGGTTATTTAGTTTCCATGATTTTATTTGAGTAGGAAGATTTCTGTTGCTGTTGAGTTCACCTTTTATTCCATAATGGTCTGAGAAGATAATTTCTATTCTTTTGAATTTGTTGAGGTTAGCCTTGTGACCTAAGATATGATCAATTTTGGAAGATGATCCATGGTCTGATGAGTAGAATATGTATTTGGTTTTCTTAGGATAAAGTGTTCTTTTTTTTTTTTTTTTTTGAGACAGAGCCTCAAGCTGTGCCCCTGGGTACAGTGCCGTGGCATTACAGCTCACAGCAACCTCCAACTCCTGGGCTCAAGCGAGTCTCCTGCCTTAGCCTCCAGAGTAGCTGGGACTACAGGCACCCACCACAACACCTAGATAAGTATGTTTAGATTTTTTATCTTTTTACTTTAATATTATTTTTTTTTT
>NW_003852415.1:18649825-18658856 GCF_000181295.1 Otolemur garnettii
AGCCTCCCAAGTAGCTGGGACCACAGGTGCCTGCCACAACACCCGGCTATTTTTTTGGTTGCAGCCATAATTGTTGTTTGGTGGGCCCGGGCTGGATTCGAACCCACCACCTTGGAGGTATGTGGCTGGTGCCTTAGCCACTTGAGCCACAGGCACCGAGCCTAGGGTCTTATTTAAGTCCATTATTTCTTTGTTTTACTTCTGCTTGGAGGATCTGTCCAGTACTGCCAATGGGGTGTTAAAATCTCCAACTATTACAGTGTGGGAAGATATCATACCGTTCAGATCATATTAGGGTTTGTTTTATATATCAAGGAGCATTCAGATAGGGTGCATAGATGTTTAACTATTAAATTCTCTTCATATTGTGTTTCACTGACCAGTATGAAATGTCCATTTTTGTCTTTCATTATTTTTGTTGGTTTGAATTCCATTGTATCTGCATTCAAGATTGCAACACCGGCTTTTTTCTGCTTTCCATTTGCCTGAGATATTGTTGCCCATCCCTGAGTCTTGTTTTATCTTTTGAGATGAGTTTCTTGTAAGCAACAGATACATGGCCTGAGTTTTTATATCCAGTTGGCCAGCCTATGCCACTTTAAAGGAAAATTCAAACTATTCACATTAATTGAGAGAACTGATAGATGTGACAGAATTTTGGTCATCCTGTTTTTCACCCAACTGGGCTCAGAGAGCCATGCCTGGTGGAGGCCAGAGATCCGAAATTCAGTTCAAAGTCATTTAAACCCCAGCCCTACCCAACTAATTGAGCTCAGAGAGCCCTGGCAGGTGGAGACCTAAAGCCCAAAGTTTAGTCCAAAGTCACTTAAACCCAGGCCCCACCCACCCAGTTGAGCTCAGAGAGCCTCACCTGGTGGAGGCCAGAGATTCAAAGTTTAGTCCAAAGATACTTAAACCTTGGCCCTGCCCACCCAACTGAGCTCAAAGAGCCCCACCTGGTAGAGGTCAGAGGTCCAAAGTTCGGTCCAAAGTTCATTCAAAAGACACTAAATCCTGGTCCTGTTCCCCACAATTGAGTTCAGAGAGCCTTGCTTGGCAGTGGCCAGAGGTCCAAAGTTTAGACCAAAGTCACTTAGACACCACCGGCCCATCCAATCAAGTTCAGAGAGCCATGCCTGGCAGAGGGGACAGGTCCAAAGCTCAGTCACAAGTCCAAGTCTTTTAAGCACTGGCCCTGCCCACCCAATGGAGCTCAGAAGTTGTCCTAAAGGGCAGAAAACAGAGCTGCCTAAAAATTCCTGAGGAGCTGGAGATGGGTTTCCACAAAAGACTGATACAATAAATAAAAGAGAGAGAGAGAGAGAGAGAAAGTATGACAACTTGGTTCACCTAACTTCTAGGCCAGTGAGCCCAACTCTGGCATAAGCTTTGGTCTTTATGTCCAAATGGCCTGAGTTTGAATCTTGGTTCCACTACATATTAGCTAGGTGTTCTTGTCTATAAAATGGAAATAATGGCTTATTTTTTAAATTGTGGGAAGATAAGAACACACAGTAGCTGCTCAACAGTTGTTCATTTTCTTCTTTATTCATCCCCATGGCACTTCCTGGATCATTTTCATAACCCGTTTGCAGATCTACACAGTAGCCAGGGCTACACTTTTAGATCTTAAGTTTTCAGATTGCTTCTGTGCCTTAATGAAACCTTATCATGGCCAGTGAGACCCTCCATGACTTGCTTCCCAGCTTCCCCTTTGCCCTCAATCCCACCTGGCCTGTCATGTTATCCTCTTACTAAAACTCAAATGTGCCAAGCTCATTCCTGCTCCAGGCCTTTCCACACTTTCATTGGCTTTTTTCTTTTCTCTTCATTTATTTTTCTCTTTTGAGATAGGGTCTCACTCTGTCACCTATGCTAGAGTGCAAGTGGCATAATTATAGCTTACTGAAACCTCAAATTCCTGTGCTCAAACAATCCTCCTCCCTCAGCTGCCTGCCTCAGCCTCCTACAGTACTAGAATTTAGGCTTGAGCTAAATCATGCTCAAGCCTCCATTGGCTTTTTCCTCTTCCGAAAGGTTCTTCTCACTGAACTTCCAAGAGTTGTTCATTTATTTAGATTGCAAGAGATAATGTAGGGTTTCAAAAAACAATACCCCAAAACAAAGGCCTCAGAAGCAGCCCTCTCTGACCTTCTACTACCCTTCCATCTCTGGGCCTTTAGTTTCTCCATGACTAGCCAAAGAAGAAACTAGAAACTCTCTTTCCAAAGTCGATCATTTTTGTTGAACTGAGGGACATGCAGATGGAGTGGAGAGTGCCAGAACTATAGGCAGAGGAGCCATGCCTTGGAAAGTGTTGTGGTCCAGGCAGTCTGGTGAGCTCTGGATGGCCCTTTAAAAATCTGGAGGAGAGAGTGTAAATCTCATGGGGAACAGTGCTGTATCCATATCAGCAACAGGTCTCCTGGGTGGATAGCCTCCAAAAGGGGGGAAGAGGCCCAGGTCAGAGATTTCTTGCATGAGTCCCTTGTCTAGAGATAAATAGTTGGCCCTGAAAGATATTTTAGCCAGGACTTGGTAGATGAAAAAAATAAATAAATAAATACCTTTACAAACTGAATGGATGTTCTAGCAAATGGCTGAATGCAGCCCCTCACCTTGGACAAGGTTATTAGGTCTTTGCTGCAGTTTTTGTCTGAGGGGAGGATTAGGGTGTGTGCTCCTTAGTCTGGTTGGAGCCAGCCAAAAGGTTTCAGGCTGCTTTATCCATGACCTGGCTGGGGCTCAGAGGGTTTGTACCCGGAGATGGGAGTTTGATATCTGAGCCTATCTGAGTCTGAAAAATGGGGGTTCCCCATCCAGGTCTGAGTGGGAAAATCCTGTATCAATGTTATAGCTCATAAAATGTCTCTCATTTGTAAAATGTAATCATTTGGTTGTTAAATTGTTAGAGAAACTGAGTCTTTGTCAAAGGATAAGATTCTTGCTTTTTAAACCTTCTAATTATCAGTTTGGCCGAGTGAATGAGTGACTTCATAGTGAACTGAGATTCTGTTTTGTGGAGAATTTTAAGAGTAAGAAGAATTAGAAAGAAGAATGGCATGATGTAAAGAAAGAATCTTGAATGATAAATTTTGTCCTGAAAGAGAATGTTTGTATAAGAAAGTGAAAGGCAGGACAAAAGTTAAAGAAGGTTTAGAATGTTTATAGATTGTGCAGGTTAAATAAAAAAAGAATTTGTGAAAGAATTTACATGTGATTCAGTTGACTGTATATTTCCTTTAAAATCTTTTGACATGTAATCTTATTTGAACCAAGGTTTTAGGCCTTTTGATATTTGACAAACCTTCCAAAATCAAAAGTCTAAATTTGGGCGTGGCGCCCATAGTGCAGTGGTTGCAGTGCTGGCCACATGCACCGAGGTTGGCAGGTTTGAACTCGGTCCAGAAAACAAAAGCACAACTCTAAATTTGGTCTTTTTGAAATATTAAGACCACTGAAAGGCATAAAAAAAAAATTGAACTCATTTAATTTATTAAAAATGTATAGGAAACATTGTCAAATATGAAATGGTGATTAATTTTATGTAGGTTATGGTTATATATATATATGTGTGTTCCAGTATTGTAAAATATTGGTCTGTTCTAACATATATTGTCAGTAATAATTTTAATTCATCTAAAAAAGAAGAAGAAATATTAAGAGAGGCTGACAAATTCTCTCTAATTCAAATTCCTGATATCTTTGGAAATTGAGTACCTTTGGGCTAAAAGCAGATTTGTAGAACTTTTATTGGAAAGTTAACATGTCTATGAGTATTGCTAACCTAACTTCAAACAGAACAAAAATCAGTTCTGTGAAACTAGGCTAGTTTGTTACGGCTTTTTGTTTGAAATATTATTGGTTCTTTCTGTGTTCTGTTTTCCAGAAGTCAAGAAAATAATTCTCTGTCTTTTGAGCTATTTGTAGCTTTTCAAGCAATGTATATACGTATGAGCAGAGTTTGAAACATGTATTTTTCTCTCTCCTTGACTTCTCTAGAATTTGAAAGTCATTAGTAAGTATTATTAGTTTCTAACAATACAGTTATTTGCATAAGTTCAATAAGAATCTGTTTTGTTCTATAGGACATGATGAAGGCACTGGTTATTTTACCAAGGCTTTGGCTGGAATAGCATTTCCAGAGGTGTCCAGACTGTGTTAAGGAATTAAGGTTAACTTTATAAAGCCAATAATGAAAGCCCTTTGGAAAACTAGCCAGATACCCATCAGTAACCTTTCCTGATCTGTGGTAAGTAACAGAGGTCACTTGCTGACGGGTCTGGAAATTGAAAGGTGCTTGGAGACCTCAAAAGAAGAGGAATTTACCCAATGCATACAGATATCTTATGGCACAGATGAAACCTGGGCTCATGAAAGGCTCTTGAGAAAGTCTGGCCTGAAAATTCCTTATAAAAGGTTCCAGCAAAGCCAAAGAGCCTAGATGGCTAATAATTATTCTTACTGCGCTTTATGCAAATAATCAGTATACTGAAGGTACAGTTTATTTTGGCAGTGGAGTTAGTTCTACTGTAATTTGTCTTTAGTTAAGAGAGAAATGAGAGAGAGAGACAAATAATTCAAAGGAAAAAGAAGAAAAAAAAAGGCTGTGGCTCACCTGTATTAGATCCCACTCTTGTCTGTACTGTCAACTCATAAAATGAGTCATAACTGTTTTGGTAAATTGAACTGTTAAATGAGAGTAAGAGACTGGCCAAAAAGTGTGGTGTGAATGTGCATCTCGGAAGGGAGACCTGGGGTAGAAATGGGTAACAAGCAAAGGAAGCCCACCCCATAGCTACTATGTTGAAGTACTTTAAGAAGGAATTTGTAGGTGACTATGACACCAGGAAAGCTAAGGAGTCTTTGTGAGCAGGAGTGGCCCCTCTTTGGAAATGGATGGCTGTCAGAGAGAAGTTTAAAAAGATCCCTAGTGTCTAAGGCATGGCACAGAGTTACTGGAAAGGGGGGTCACACTTAGCAGTTTCCATACATAGATACCTGGCTACAGCTAGTAGTGAGTCAACCACCTTGGTTGAGAGGGCAGGTCATGACAGTGCTAGTAACACAGGGGCAGGAAGGGAAAGTGCTTTCTACCTGACCTAGAGAAGTGGTGCTGAAGATATTGGCAGGTCTGGTACTGAAAAATATTGCTGCAAAGACTGAGAAAGGGACACAGAAAACTACCAATTTGGCTCGAGTAAATGAGGTCCTCCAAGGAAAGACTGAGACTCCAGGCCAGTTCTATGACAGGTTATGTGAAGTGTTTTAGATATACACTCCCTTTGACCCTGAGAGCCCTGAGAATCAGAGGATGGTTAATATGGCCCTAGTTAGCCAGAGCGCCGAGGATATATGGCGGAAACTGCAGAAGCAGGAGGGGTTTGCAGGTATGAACACCTTGCAACTCCTCAAAATAGCACAAAAGGTTTTTGTGCATCGGGAAGCAGTAAGCCATAGAAAAGAGGACAGGCGCATGAAGCGAAGGGCCAATCTCAGCCGCGGCTCTGAAAGACACGAGGGGAGGACCCCCTACCTTTCAAAGAGGACAGGGTCAAGGAGTGTGAGGAAGTAGGGGACCTAAGGTAAAAGGCCCCTCCTTGCGAAGGGATCTGTGTACAATTGGCCAAGAGACAGGGCATTGGAAGAATAAGTGTCCCCAGAAGCAAGGAAGTGTGAAAAATCCTGGGAAAGAGGTCACAGAACCAGAAGAGCAGGGAGCCCTCTATAACTTAGTGGGAGAGGCCCTGCTAAGACTGAAGGGGACTGGACTCAGCTGCCCCCAGAAAGTCCATGGTCCGAGTGAGAATTGGGGGCAAGGACATTGACTTTCTAATTAATACTGGGGGTGAACACTTGGTGGTCACCCGGCCGGTAGCCCCTCTCTCAGACTACAGGATTGACATAAAAGCAATGGAGCCACTGCTGAACAAGCCTTTTGTCTTCTTCGGAAGTGTTCCATAAGAGACCACAAGGAAATATGCAGCTACAACTGCCCAAACCAGATCTGATGTCCGCCTTGGGAGTAGAGCCTATTGTGACTCAGCCAGAGGAAGGACTGAGGCCTGAACTGGCCCAGCGGTGGCCACGGGTCTGGGCAAAAGATAACTCCCCAGAGCTGTGCTCAAGGTACAGACTGCCTATTATGACATCTAGAGGTATGTGGCTATAAAGTTTCTAAGCGAAAGACTCAGATCTACCAGCAGTGAGTACCTTATCTAGGATTTATTATCCAGCAGGGAGGGAGGAATCTAGGCAGGGAGAGGCGGCAAGTCATTAGTCGCCTCCCCACCTCCCCAAGCAGAAGGCAAGTTTGGGAATTCCTAGGCGCAGTCGTTTTCTGTCATCTTTGGACCCCCAACTTTACCATCTTGGCTAGACCTCTGTATGAGGCAACTAAAGGAGAGGAAGGAAAGTCCTTAGAATGGTGAAGAGAACAAGAACGTGCCCTCTCCCAGCTAAAGATGGGGCTAATGACTGCCCCTGCACTGGGATTGCCAGACCTACCAAGATGGCTGTGGGTATGTTAAGCCAGCTGGTTAGGTCTGGGCCAAGGCCTGCATGTAGCCTACCTCTCTAAGCAGTTAAATGGAATGGCAGAAGGATGGCCACCCTGCTTATGGGCTCTAGCTGCTACTACTCTCCTTGTGCAAGAAGCCGATAAGCTGACTCTAGGGCAGGATCTCAGAGTAGAAGTACCCCACTCTGTGGTCACTTTAATGGACACTAAAGAACATTTTTGACCCAGCCACACTCCTTCCAGCCAATGGAAGAAAGACTGAGCATAACTGTGTAGAATTCATAGATAATGTGTACTCTAGCAGACCTGACTTGCATGACCAGCCTTGGACAGAGGCAAACTGGGACTTGTATGTTAATGGAAGCAGTTATGTGATGGCGCAAGCCCTGGAAAAAGCCATCAGTCAGCGAGGTATCATCTGCAGCCAGTTCAATGCCTGCCAAGGACCAACGGTACCCCCAGGAATCCCGTCATTTGGAGCAACGTCCTTCAAGGACTTTCAGGTAGACTTCACTGAAATGCCCAGATGTAGAGGGAACAAATACTTGCTGGTGATGGTGTGCACCTACTCTGGATGGGTAGAAGCATATCCTACCCACACCGAGAAGGCACAAGAAGTCACCTGGGCACTCTTGGGAGACATTATACCACAGTTTGAACTCCCGCTGAGGATTGGGTCAGACAATGGGCCAGCATTCATCTCTGAATTGATCCAGAAGACGGCTAACATCCTGGCATCACCTGGAAACTATGCAACCTACCGCCCACAAAGCTCAGGGAAGGTGGAACGCATGAATAGAACTATCAAAACCAGTTTAGGGAAAGTATGCCAGGAGACAAACTTACAGTGGGTAAGTGCCCTGCCCTTGGTGTTATTAAGATTAAGTGTACTCCCACTAAGAGGACAGGATTTTCACCATTTGAAGTCTTATATCACAGACCACCCCCCTTACTACGAAGCTTGCCAGGATCTCCCCGGAAATTGGGGGAGATAGAATTAGAGAAGCAGTTGCAGACACTGGGTAAGGTGGCAGAGGCAGTGTCAAAATAAGTGAATGAGAGGTGTCCTGTTAGTTTGTTTTCCCCTGTCCACCCTTTCTCTCCAGAAGCTGCGATGTGAGTCAAAGACTGGAGTGTGTCTCCCCTGAGGGCAAGATGGAAAGGCCCTTACAACGTTATCCTGACCACACCTACAGCCGTGAGAGTAGCAGAAATTCCTGCTTGAATCCATTACAGCAGAGTGAAGCCTGCTGCGGAACCAGAGGAGAACCTGCCCCTGCCCAAGAAGAGCCAAACTGAGCAAGACGTGACAGCAGCAGCTGACCCTGAGTCCCTACAGAGTAGACTCCACACCTCAACAACTCCTGGACCTTGGGAAGCTACCTTGGATCCTGGCAACCCCCTCAAGCCTGTGTTGTGGAGAATGGCAAGCCCTGCTCCAGTCACACCCCGGGAGCTGACTGATCCACGCACGGCTGAAGCATGAGGATCTACTTCATCGTGGGACTGTGTTTTAGTGAACTCATGAGAGCTAAGTGGACTTTAGTTTGTGCAAATGTTCAGGATGGGGCAGTGCCTGTGGCTCAAAGGAGTAGAGCACCAGCCCCATATACTGGAGGTGATGGGTTCAAACCCTGCCCCAGCCAAAAACTGCAAAAAAAACCCCAAAAAACAAATGTTCAGGATGCTAATGTAAAAAATTGTAATCAATGTATTCATAAGATAACCAAAATAGGCCAGAAAGTAACAACTGTTCTATTATTCTATAATTATTGTAAGTGCACAGAAACTTACTTGCTTATATAATACCACTGAAGGGACTTGCTTATATAATACCACTGAATATAAGGTGTGTGACCCTAAAAATGGGTAAACTCATGTTTGCTACAATCCCTCAGAGCCACCCAATTATTATGAGTTTACTGTCAAAACAGAATCAGGGGGCTGGAAAGCTGAGAGAGGACTTCTAGTAACAAGTGCTCAAGGCTATGAAAGTCCGACCCAGGTATCTCTTAAATTTGATGCATGCCACACGCTCAAACTTGCTCATAGCAAGCACAGAATGTCATGTGGATCGCTTGACTGAGAGAGGTCTTATAGGAGAAACCAGAAGTATCTGTGTTCTATAGACTACCCATGTGCTGAATGTGCATACTGGTCATGTGTAATAGAAGGCACCTAGGGTACTAAAAATAATAGCCAAAAAAAAAAAAAAATACAACACTATGGGCCAGACACATAGGCAGAGAATGGATTGTGGGGCTACCAAACCCCTATCTATATGCTAAATCGTATCATACGATTACAAGCAGTCTTAAAAATAATCACTAATGAGACCAGCAAAGCTTTGACCCTCCTTGCCCACCAGCAAACTCAAATAAGAAATGCTGTGTATCGGAAAAGGAGGGACCCAAGCGGAAGTCACGGACTGCGGGAAGGTAGAATCGGGCTATTGGCTGAAGGTTTTTTCCCTGGTGATTCAGGGAGAAATTTACATTTTGACTTTTTTTT
>NW_003852415.1:18659909-18661218 GCF_000181295.1 Otolemur garnettii
AAAAAAAAAAAAAAAAAAAGAAATGCTGTGTATCAAAATTAATTGGCTTTAGATTATTTACTTGCTGCAGAAGGAGGAGTGTGTGGCAAGTTCAATCTGACCAATTGTTGTTTGAAAATAGATAATCAAGGTCTAGGGCTGGAAAATATAGCTAATAAAATTTCCAAATTGGCTCATGTGCACGTACAGGTGTGACATGGATTTGATCCAAAATTCATCTTTAGAGAATGATTTTCTGCTTTTAGAGGTTTCAAGACCCTTATAATAGGAGTCTTAATATTATTGAGTACTTGCCTTCTCCTCCCATGCCTAGTGCCAGTATTACTCCAGATGGGAGGAACCTAGTGTATTCAGCTGTGTCTCAAAGAGGCCCAAGTGGAGCGTATTACATGCACCACCAACGAACTGTGGCACAGGTTGATGAGGATGGTGATGAGACTCCATAACAACTTGTTTTGAGTCTCAAAGTGGGGAATGAGGTGAGAAAAGTAAAAGCAGTTCAAGAGAGTCTGTCCTGGCCACCCTGTCTGTGTAGGCCTCAGCCAAGCCGCAGGCGTTTCCATTTGCGTGTTTCTCCCCTGACATACTCGAGGCCTAGATTGTCATCTATGATGTTATGTCTCATTCTTTATTTTATGACCCTCACTCTCTGTCTTATGACCCTCACGTGCATTCCCACCCTGAAAGGTGGATAAAAGAGAGGCAAGAGATTGAATCGGGGGGACTCAGTTTTGGGAAACACGCTGGTGTTCTGAGTACCCCCGGCCAAATAAACCCACTTCCTCTAATCAACTGGTGCCTGGAGTCTTCTGTCTGTGTTGGTTTCCTGCTACACTACCATGTTTGATTGTAGGTCCTATGACCCTATTTCACCAGGAGTTCTGCCTCATACCCAGAGGTAAGATATATGCTTGAAGAGGCTAAGAAGAATCTAGACAGACAGGCCTTGTTGACTTTCCCCACTCAGTCTATATTAACATTAGATCATACCTTTTTATCCAACCATATTTCTATATAGCTACCCATATGTTGTTAGACCCAAACATGAAAATAGACAATTTTTTGGCTCAGCACCCATAGCTCAGTGGTTAGGGCGCCAGCCACATACACCAGGGCTGCTGGGTTCGAACCCTGCCCGGGCCTGCTAAAAACAACAATGACGACTACAACAAAAAAACCCCCACGTATTGCCGTGAGCACCTTTAGTCCCAGCTACTTGGAGAGAATCCAAGCTCACCACAAGAGAATCGCTTAAGCCCAAGAGTTAGAGGTTGCCTTGAGCTGTGATGCCATAGCACTCTACCCTGGG
>NW_003852415.1:18661246-18718496 GCF_000181295.1 Otolemur garnettii
GTGAGAAAAAAAAAAAAAAAAAAAGAAGAAGAAGCAAAAAAAAAAGAAAATAGACAATTTTCTCTCTATCTCTGAGTCTAAAGGTTCCCATGGCATATAAAACTATTAGCAAATAAATGTACATGCCTTCTCTCCTATTAAACTGCTTTCTGTTTTAAGACAAGAGTCTTGTTCTGTGGCCCCAGCTAGTGTGCATTAACGTCATCATAGCTCACTGCAACTTCAAACTCCTGGGGTCCAGCCATCTTCCAGCCTTAGCTTCCCAATTAGCTGGGACTATAGTCACCTGCCACCATGCCTGGCTAATTTTTTCTATTTTTAGTAGAGAAGGGTTTTGCTCTTGTTCAGGCTGGTTTCAAACTCCTGACCTCAAGTGATCTTCCTGTCTCAGCTTCCAAGAGTTCTAGGCATGAGCCACCATGCCTGGCCTTAATCTGCCTTTTGTCAGAAATTTTCAGGAAACCATTAGAGGGTGAAGGGGAAGTTTTCCCTTGACCTCTGCAATAATAAGAACACAGAAAAATGTATAAAAACCTTTATGTAAGGTTGAATTAATAATTAAAAAGCAAATTCAGCCAGGCATGGTAGCTCATGCCTATAATCCTAGTACTTTGGGAAACTGAAGTATATAGACTGCTTGAGCTCAGGAGTTTGAGACCAGCCTGAGCAAGCGTGAGACCCCTGTCTCTACTAAAAATAGAAGAAAAAAAACATAGCTGGACACGGTGGGCTCCTATAGACCCAGCTACTTGGGAGGAGTAGGCAAGAGGATCACTTGAGCTTGAGTTTGAGGTTGTTGTGAGCTATGTGGCTACGGCAGTCTACCTAAGGTGAGACTCTATCTCAAAAACAAAACAAAACCATCTGTGTGCCTACCACCCAAGTCAAGAAAAACCATCATCAGTAACTCAGACTCTCTCATGGGCACCAACCTGATCACAATTCCCTCATCACCACACCCCAGAGACAGGACTTCTGTTATGAGAATCATTTCTTTATATTTCCTTATGTGATTAGTACCCAAGTCTACATCCCTTCACAATATAGTTTGGTTTTGCCTGCCTTTGAATTTTACAGGATTGCTATCATAGTGATCTTTTGTGCTTTACTTCTTTCAATAAACATTATGTATGATAGGCTTCCACGTGGCTGCTATAGAAGTAGCACATTTTCATTGCATCACCTTAAGCTGCTCATTATATATTACAGTATATCGTCCTATTACCGATAGACATTTGGATTGTTTCTAAGTGTGGTGTGGTACTGATAGTAATGTTATTCATGTATACCAGTGCACATATGCATGGATTTCTCTTGGTTAAATGCCTAGGAATACAATTGCTGCATCCCAGGAAAAGTACATTTTCAGCTTTTCTTTGTAAAGCCCACCAGCATGTATGCAAGTTTCAGTGGCCCCACAACATCACCAACACTCAGTATTGTCAGACTTTTTATTTTTTGCCAATCTCATAGGTTTATAATGGCATCCCATTTGGGGTCTCTAATCCTCTTGAAATTGGTTTTTGTCTATGGAATGAAGTTATTTCCTCACTTCATTCAGTCTCTGCTCAAACATCATTGTCTTAGAGAAACTTCTTTGAATGTTCTACAAAATAAACCCCCCTGGACTCTCTTCAGTCTCTTTATTCTCTCACCTAGTTTTATTTTTGTTAACTTGTGGCATTGTGTTATTTATATATTTATTTCTCCTATGAAATTATATTTTATATGGCTTGGTGCCCGTAGCACAGTGGTTATGGCACCAGCCACATATACCAAAGTTGGCAGGTTCGAACCCAGCCCGGGCCAGCTAACTGATAAAGATAACTGCAACAAAAAATAGCCGGGCATTATGGAGAGCACCTGTAGTCCCAGCTACTTGAGAGGCTGAGGCAAAAGAATTGCTTGAGCCCAGGTGTTTGAGGTTGCTATGAGCTGTGATGCCGTGGCACTCTACCAAGGATGACATAGTGAGACTCTGTCTCAAAAAAAAAAAAAAGAAAGAAAGAAAGAAATTATATTTTAGAGTTATTTGGTTGAGTTTATTTTCTTAACAGGTAACAGCTGTGGCCTAAAGGCTCTGCATATACCAATCCTTTTAGCCCTCATAACAACTCTATGAGTAACAGGCCTATGTGGTAGGTGCTAGTGTTAGCCTGATACTGTAGATGAAGAAACTGAAACCGGATAGATTAGGTAGCATGCTCAAGGTCACACAGCTGATACACAGCAGAGCCAGGCAACAGCACAGAGTTCATTATTTATTTATTGCTCAGTTCTCTGCTAGAATATGAGCTGCAGAAAGGATGAAGGCTGTGTTTGTTTTGTTTGCCTCAGTACATACCTCTGGTACCCAGAACAGAAGGTGCTCAATTAGTACTTGTTGAACAGCCTTGGAAAAGCCCCAATCTTAGTTCTTTTCATAGTTGAATGCTATATTTGACATTCATCTGCAGCCTGTAATAGGGAGATTATTAAACCTAGTTGTTTATCTTCTCTTGCAAATCATGTTGCCTTAGGGTGCTTCTTCAATGAAGGCCAAGCCAGGGTCACCCAGCCTGGGTAATTCTTTATTGTGAGGTTCCTTTGTGTGTTTTTAAGATGTTTAGCAGTATTCCTGGCCTCTACCCACTGGATGCCAATAACACCCTCATTTTTCCCAATTGTAACACTAAAAAAGGTCTCTAGACTTTGCTAAATGACACCTGGGGGACAATATAGTCCCCATTTGAGAACCACCGACCCAAGCCTTGATGTTTACCCTGCAGATGTAATGCGGGGAGGTGCCGAAGTGCCACAGAGTGGGGGAAGAGAAGAATCTGTACATACTGCCATCCAATAGGGTGAGAGAAGAAATGGGTTAGAGGTCAAACTACAAGTCCCACCTTTTCCCCTCACTGCCCCCACAAGGCTCAGCTGTGGAAGGAGGGATTCCTAGGCTTCAGATACATAGGCATTTTCTCTCTACTTCTCAGCAAAAGCCCACATTCATTGGGTAGTTCAGAAATGGCTGAGGGGGATGTCTAGGCAGGTGTGTAGGTGCACTAGAGAGCAGCCCAGAGAAGCTGAGGGTTTCTGAGCCATTGCAAAGAATAAAAATGCACCATGGTGCAGCAGTGTGGTGCTGGCAACAAGTTCCAGTTGAAAACCCAGTACGCCAACTAAGCATGCACCAGGGACATATACCCAAGAACTAGAGCAGGCAAGTCTCGGGCATTAGAGGCCAAAAACCCTAGAGCAGGGCTTAGCACCTGTGGCTCAAGCAGCTAAGGCGCCAGCCACATACACCTGAGCTGGCGGGTTCGAATCCAGCCCAGGCCACCAAGCAACAATGACAGCTGCAACCAAAAAATGGCTGGGTGTTGTGGCAGGCACCTGTGGGCCCAGCTACTTGGGAGGCAGAGACACGAGAATTCCTTGAGCCCAGGAGGTTGCTGTGAGCTATGATGCCAAGCACTCTACCCAGGGTGACAGCTTGAAGTGCTGTATGGGGGGAAGACAAAAACCCTAGAGCAGAGCAGCGCCTGTGGCTAAGTGGGTAGGGCGCTGGCTCCAAATACCTAGGGTGGCAGGTTCAAACCCGGCACCAGCCGAATTGCAACAAAAAAATAGCCGGGCATTATGGTGGGCGGCTGTAGTCCCAGCTACTTGGAGGCAGAGGCAAGAGAAACGCTTGAGCCCAGGAGTTGGAGGTTGCCGTGAACTGTGTGACACCACGGCACTCTACCAAGGGCGATAAAGTGAGACTCTGTCTCTACCAAAACAACAACAAAAGAAAACCCCTAGAGCAGTGGCCCCTAATTTTTCCTTTTTGGAACTGGGGACTAAATTCATAGAAGACACTTTTTCCACAGACCAGAGGAAAGTGGTGGTTTGGGGATGATTCAGAGGCATTGTATTTATTGTATGCTTTGTTTCGGTTATTATTACACTGTAATATAATGAAATAATTGCACAACTCACTATAATGCAGAAACAGTGGGAGCCCTAGCTTGCTTTTCTGCAACTAGATGCTGCCAGTGCTAGCATCACCTCAGATCATCAGGCCTCAGATTCTCATGAGACGCACACAAGCTAGATCCCTCACGTGCAGTTTACAGTGGGGTTTGCTCCTGGGAGAATCTAATGCCACTGCTGACCTGACAGGAGGCGGACGGAGCTCAGGCCATGATGTGAACAATGGGGAGCAGCTGTACGTATGAGAAGCTTCCCTCACTTGTCCACTGCTCTCCTCCTTCAGTGCAGCCTGGTCCCTAACAGGCCCCAGACTGGTACTGGTGCAGTCCATGGCCTAGGGGTTAGGGACCACAGCCCCAGAGGACAGCATGTGGGAAAGGGCCCTTCTCACACTGGCATGAGGCTTTGGAAGCCCATCCTGTCAAGGGTGTCATCTCAGAAAAGAGAAGGTGGAACAAGACATGTATTCATTAGAATGCAGAGCCAGCTGCCGTGACAAAGACCAAGTGACCATGACATAAACAAGACAGAAGACTGCTCTCTGGTCAAGCACTCCAAGTATTAGCAGTCCAGAGCTGATGCAGAAGCTCCTTCTGTCTGGAGCTCTTTCGTCCCTAGAGTGTTGGCTCCACCTGGTCCAAGACAGCCCCACACCATGTCACATTCCAGGGTGACTGTGTGGAAATTAGCCTGCTGGCCAGAACTGAGTCACATGCCTGGAGCTGGCTTCAAGAGAGACTGGGAAACGTAGTCTTTAGTCAGGCAGCCATGGGCCTGGCTACAGCTCAGGGATTCTATCACTACAGGAAGTAAGGGAGCCACCAGGAAGACAGCCTGGAAGACTAATCCACTTTCCCAAAAGAATCTGAAGCAAAGTGATTTACCCCAGAAGAATCTGAGATATCTCTAAGAGCCAACTTCAAGCCATCTCCGCACCATACCCTGTCCTTTCCCCCTACAACACAGTGCTCAGGATCCAGATAGCAGCTAAAGGATAAAAAAGGACACAGTATTTTTTGCACAGCTGGGGTTTACTGAATGCATTTCTAACCCTTCTGAGAGAAAGCTTGAATTCTAGCTGCTATGTCCCAGAGCAGCTGGACAAGATCTCAGCTCACTCATGGGAGAGGGAATGATATGGGGCTCTGTCACCAGCATGCATGGTACCCGCAGCAGGTGTAGGGACGGGCACAGCTTTCTGCAGAGGGTCAATGAGTATTCAACAAATGCTGGGTGATGGTAGAATA
This sequence comes from Otolemur garnettii, assembly GCF_000181295.1. NCBI lineage: Eukaryota > Metazoa > Chordata > Mammalia > Primates > Galagidae > Otolemur > Otolemur garnettii. The sequence goes on from NW_003852415.1 coordinate 18,666,451, forward strand.
GGAGGAGGTTGTGGGTCGATAGGAGACAAGCCTGAAGTCAAGGACCTCAGGAGCCTGATTTTAAAATGTTTCCCCCCCTTGAGTATTAGAGGAATGTTAGTACTTTTATTATTTTTAATACTCAGGACCTATTAGCAGAGTACGATTTTATCATTTTATCTTTATAACAAATCTACGAATCAGGGACTATTACTATTCCCATTGTCATACATGAGAAAACTGAATCTCAGAGAAATTAAATAAATGCCCTGCAGTCTTTAAGGGAGGGGAGCCTGGAGAGCACCTCCTGGTGACTCAGGAACCAAACTGGGCTAGGGTTCTCCTTCCCCAGGGATGCTCTCAAGGATGTTTCATTGCCTGGGGATTTTCAGAAGGACCAAGGTAGAAATTCCTGACTGGTCTTCATACAGTGTTTTCTGAAGGGGAGACACTGACTTGTATAAATTAACAAGGGGTGTATGTGTATGTGCATGTGTGTGTTGATAAGGCTTATTGCAAAATCTGTGACCCATCCAAAGGAAACTCACAGTTTCCAGACTCATTTTTGGCAACATTATATGTCACCGCCCATGTTCTCTCTTCTTCTATTTCCACTTTTCCCTCCAAAGTCACTCTTTTGTTGTTAAAACTCATTCTTGGGAGGAAAAGACTTGATGCTGTGGAGTCAGGCTCAAGGGCAATGTGCTGAGTCTCAGGCTTTTAGTACAAATGGGGAGAAAGCCCTAAAGCTCTTTTGTTGTGTCAAGCAACACTATGGACAATGAATTTCATGTCCCTACTATGACAAACTTCCATCTAATATTTTGCAGAACGAATCAGGATATACTAGGAAAACAGAGGTAGTCCATGGGACTTGTGATAGGCCAGTTCCCTAGAGGCAAAGCCTGAGAGGCGATTCTCATGCAAGTGAGTTACTGAGGGTGTGCTCTCAGGAGAAACCAGAGGGCAGTGAGAAGGGATAGACAGGGCAGAGGAGGAAGCTCTGCAAAGAGGTAGGTCCAGGAGGAGGTGGGCCTCAGCCTGATCCCATAAGGAGCTCTGAAACATGCCTTGTACCATAAAGATTATTCCACCCAGAAGCAAGAAGGCTGAGCTATCATACACACACACACTCTCACACGTATTAGTCAGTCATTGGCCAACAGGGGAGATGTGACCTCCCAGCCATCCCCTTCCAGGGAAGGGAGGGACAGCTTTCCACAACCAAAGATAGAATGAGGACTGACCTGCGAAGAATGCAGTATAAGCTAGTAGCAGTGGGTAAGAGGCAATGCACGGTAAAGGGGACCTGGACATGGTGCCAAGAGCATCCACTACACGGAGCCATCACAACTAATACATGATGCTAAAGTCAGGTTTATAGGATAGGCTTTTAGTTATGCTAACTATTCTGTTCATTCATTTTTACTTTCAAATGAACTTTATTTTTTAGAGAAGTTTTAGGTTCATGGCAAATTGATGGAAAGTTCAATGCTTTCTTAAACTTTGTGTTGAGCACAGAGTTTCCATATACCCGTTCTTTGGCCCCCCAACCTCCCTTCTACCAGCATCCCACACCTGAGTGGGATGTACGTTTACGACAATCAATGAACTTACACTAGCACATCATGATCACCCAAGCCTTGGGTTTAATTAGGCTTCACTCTTGGTGTTGTACATTCTATGGATTTGGACAAATGCCTAATGGCATGTATCCACCATTATAGCATCGTACAGAATAGTTTCATTGCCCTAAAAGTCCACTGTGCTTTACTATTCATCTCTCCCAAATCCAGGAAACTAGTGATTTTTTTTTTTTGGAAATAGTCTCACTATGTTGCCCTCAGTAAAGTGCTATGGCATCACAGCTCACAGCAAACTCTTGGGCTTAAACTGTTCTCTTGCCTCAGCCTCCCGAGTAGCTGGGACTACAGGCACTCGCCACAATGCCTAGCTATTTTTTTCTTACAGATGTCATTGTTGTTTAGCTGGCTCAGGCCAGGTTCCAACCCACCACCCTCAGTGCATGTGGCTGGTGCCGTAACCACTGTACTCAGGCGCCAAGGCAAACTAGTGACTTTTTTACTATCTCCATGTTTGTATACTTTAGACTTCTGTGGGGATGTAAATTTGCAGCTCCTTTGGATAAATACAAAGGAGTGCCATGGCTGAATTGTACAGTAAGAGTATGCTTAGTTTAGTAAGAAACCATCAAGCTGGCTTCCAAAGTGGCTGTGCCATTTTGCATTCCGATCAGCCATGAGTGAGAGTTCCTGTTGTTCCCAGTCAGCATTTAGTGCTGCCAGAGTTCTGGATTTCAGTCATTCTTAAAGGTGTGTAGTGCTCTCTCATTGTTTGCTTTAGTTCGAATTTCCTTGATGACATCTATTCATACGCTTATTCCCACCTATATACCTTGTTTGTAGTGTCTATTCAGTGCTTTTGCTCATTTTTCAATCAGGTTGTTTGTTAAGAGTTCTTCATATGTTTTGGATGATAGTCCTTTATCAGATATGTCATTCTCAAATATTTTCTCCTACTCTGTGGCTTATCCTCTAATTCTCTCAATTTATTCGTATGTTTATTTAACTTAATTTTGTTTTATTTTTAAGATAAGTTCTCAGCTCTGCCACCCACAGCTGGAGTGAGGTGATGTGCTCATAGCTCATTGCCACCTCCAGCTCCTGGGCTCAATTGATCCTCCTGTCTCAGTCTCCCACAATGCTAGGATTACAGGTGTGAGCCACCACACCCAGCTAGTAATATTTTTTAAAAGTGTTCTACTCATTGTGGATGAACCTTTTATAAGCAAGTGAAATAAAGCAGTCACAAAAGGCCATATTGTTTTATCATTTCATTTTTGTGAAATGTTGGTGGAAGGTTCTGTAAGAGAACGGAGAGAGCCTCGCCCCAGGTGTAAGTCCACACCTAATATAGTATGAAAGCTTGAAACGGACTACTGCTCATGGGATGGCAAGTAGCAATCATCTTTATTTCCAAAAGCCTTTTATAATCAGTAAGTCACGTACACCACATTAATCAATAATCTATAATTAACATTCTCTATTCTGATTCCAACCTTAAATGAAAACACCAAATCTAAAAAACTAACATAGCTACTTAAAAACAACTACATTATATCTTAAGCAACCATGCATTCTAAACTTCATTTCTATAAAGTTAAAGTTCAATAGACGGAGCAAGGAAGTGATTTATTCTTACAAACACTTAATTTAGTTATAGGAATTAAGCTTAACAGTTCTGTTTTTCTTGCAGCTTGGAAGCCACCCGCTCTGAGATGTGGTGAGAAATGATTTATCACACCCATAACCTTAGAATCGTCCCCCTGCTCAGGGGGCTATTAACCCGACCTGCTTGGGTGAACAACAGTGCAATCAGAGTTCCATGCAGAAAGTTTTTCCTGTTCTGCAGGTTCTGGTTTGCCTGCTTATCCAAGGCAGCTTAAGCTTCTGACAAGGCTTACAATATTTCACAAAACTGCTTTGGCCCAAAATCCTAGTTTTTATTAAAAGAGTGCATGTAAGGTGAGAGATTAAAATTATCCCACATGAAATGTCCACTAGGCACATCCATACATTTGTAGATCAGCAGTTGCTAGAGGCAGGGGGAGAATGAGGAGTGACCCCTAATGAGTACAAAGTTTCTTTGGGGGGTACTGAAAACGTTCCAAAATTAGTGGTGCACAACTAAAAACTACTAAGTGGTACACTTTAAAAGAGTGAGTTTTATAACATGTGAATTACACCTCAATAAGGTTGTTTTTTAACTTTGGACTACATAGCTAAAAGGTATAACAAATTTAGTTAAATATTTTCTAAAGAGGTTCACTCTGTTGCCCTGGAAAGAGCACATGGCTTCATAGCTCACAGCCACCTCAAACTCCTGGGCTTGAGGGATCTTCTTGCCTCAACTTCCCAAGTAGCTGGAACTACAGGCGCCCACCACAACACACAGCTAGTTTTTCTATTTTTAGTAAAGATGGAGTCTTGCTCTTGCTCAGGCTGGTCTTGAACTCCTAAGCTCAGGCTACTCACCTCCCTCGGCCTCCCAGAGTGCTAAGATTACAGATATGAACCACCACACCCGGACTCTAAAGAAGTTTTTAGTAAAACTTGGGCTTCAGGTCAGAAACATGTCATCTAGTTTTACATAAATTTACTATCACTTGCCCTTTTAATTTTTGCTCTTTATTTTATGCATTTAAAAAATTTTTTTTGAGACAGAGTCTCATTAGGTCCCCCTTGGTAGAGTGCTGTGACATCACAGCTCACAGCAACCTCCAAATCCTGGGCTTAAGCGATTCTCTTGCCTCAGCCTCCCAAGGAGCTGGGACTACAGGCACCCGCCATAATGCCCGGCTATTTTTTGGTTGTAGTTGTCATTGTTGTTTGGCAGGCCCTGGACTGGATTCGAACCCACCAGTCTGGTGTATGTGGCTGGTGTCTTAGCCCCTTAAGCTACAGGCTCCAAGCCTATTTTATGCATTCTTGAAAGCTGCCTCTAAATGTTTCCTGGAATAAGACTTGGTGTAAACAAATAGATTAAGCCACAAACACCTGATTCATCTATGCAGTCCCCAAGTGCCTGCAGCTCTGAGGATCTGGTCATTCTTACAAGTGTTTTTGTAGTGTATTTTCAGCAGCAAGAGTAAAACTGAGATTGTGATGATGGGGTCCAACCCCCAGGGTTGCAATCACATGCTCCCCTCTGCTGAGTCTTGGGGAAGTACCCTTAGATACTGAAATTCATAGTCAACATTTTCTCCTTTGGGCGGGTAAGCACTTCTCAGTCACCCGCAGATGCCTTTCACAGACTTTGGCTGTCATGTGATGGTGTGAGTTGGTCAGGTGATTTATCCAAATTAGGTCAGCTCTGTTAAGGCAATCTTATCTCCTAGAGCTGTGTCTTAGTGAAGAGCCTCTTAACACCTTGACCTGCCCGGAATTTCATTCTTTATAGTGTGCTAATAGGTTAATAAAGAGTTCTTAGAACTCCAGGAATCAGAAGGCACCCTGGGGGAAGCAGTGACAGTTGGAATGGCATAAAACTACCCCAAGACTGGCTGGGTAACTTTGGATGGGTGGCTTCACGCCATAGGCCTCTGACTGTTTTTCATCTTGAAGGTGAAAAGTTGAACTCCCAGGTCTGTGAGATCTCTTCCAGTAACATAACACCTGGTCTGGGGCTTGCCAAACTCTTTCACGGGTCAGTATAGTTTTTCAAGAATTAACATAGCGTGTTTACTTTTTACTTTCCAAGGAAGGATAATAAAAAACAACTACTACAACAATTTTTCTGGCACACCATTTCCAGAAAGAAAGGCTATATTAACTTAAAAAGGAAATAGGAGGAAATAATCTCATCATTTGCCTCCTAAGAAAAGAGGGTTGGTAACTTTACTTTTCCCTATGCTCTGTTCACTGGCTCTTTCTTCCTCATTAAAAGAAAGTGCTTTAGTGAGGTATAGTCGGGATATCATATAACTCACTCATTTTAAGAATACAATTCAATAAATATAAAGCAAATATAAAGGGCTGTGCAACTACCCCTACAATCTAATTTTAAGACATTTTCATCACCCCAGTAAGATTCCTTATGCCCATGTGCAGGCACTCACTGTTCCTACCTGCCATCTCAAGGAAACCCACTAATCTACGTTCTGTCTTTATAGATTTGCCTTTTCTGGACATTTTGTATTATAGGTTCATGCACTATGTGGCTTTTTTTATCTGGCTTCTTTTGGTGAGCATAATGGTTTCAAGGTTCTTTCATGTATCAGTGCTTTGTTTCTTTTTATGGTTCAATACTATTTCATAGTAAGGATAGACCACAATCTGTTTATCCATTCATTTGTTGATGGACACTTGGTTGTTTGTTCATCAATGACATTTGGGTTGTCTCCATGTATTGGTAATTTAAATAATGTGTCATGAATATTTACATACAAGTTGTTATGTGCCCCGTATGTTTTCAGTTCTCTTGGGTATACACCTATACCTACCAGTGGGATTGCTGAGTGTGGTAGACAGAATACTGGCCCCCAAAGAAGTCCACATCCTAATCTTTGAGATTTGTGAATATGTTAGCTTATGTAAAAAGGGGGTTTTGCAGATATCATTAAGGATTTTGATATGAGGAAATGATTTTGGATTATCAGGGTGGGCCCAATGTAATCCCAAGAGGGGACAAAAGGGAAAGTGTCAGGGTGATGCAGCTTGAGAAAGACTCATCTGGCCATTGCTGGATTTAAAAATAGTAGGAGGACATGAGCCAACGAATGTAGGCAGCCTTTGGAAGCTCCAAAAGACTCTCTACGGAGCCTCCAGGAGAAATGCAGCCCTGACAACACCCTGATTGAGACCCATTTTGGATTTCTGACTTCCAGAACTGAAAGAGAATTTGTGTTGTTTTAAGCTACCAAATTAATGGTAATTTGCTATAGCAGCCACAGGAAACTGGATTATATGGTAATCCCAACTTCACCTTTCCATCACTAATAGACCCATTCAGGAAGGTATCATTGGTTGGGATTAAGAGAACAACCTGCCAAATGAATGGGTTCGAATTTTCAGCCCTAGGAGCTACTGTATATAGGTACTTGAGTAAGTTAATTAGCTTTTCTGTGCCTCAGCTTCCCTATCTGTAAAATGGGGCTCATAATAACATCTCCCTCACACTCTTTTGTGAGGATTAAATGAGTTAACCTATGTTGAATGGAGCTTAGAACAATGCTTGGCATATGGGCAGCACTATACAGAATCATTTGTTCTTATCATTATTCCCAGGGCCTTCCAAGAACAAAGGAATAGTGATAGTCCCCTCTGTAGATGAAACCAAAAATCAGCTTAAACCTTTCAAAAGACGTTTTCTTCCTTTCATCAAATCCATTCAAATCTCAAAGTTTTTAGTACCAGATTTCCCCTAGAGCTCAAGCAAAAGGATTCAAGAAAGTCCTTTCCCTTTGAGATTTATCTGTGAAAACTCTTTGCCCAAGCTCTCAGCTGAGGAGGACTTGGGAGTTCTGCCAAAATCTTGATAGATTTCCTGATTCCCTCCACCACATCTTAGAAGTCATTGCTTAGTCTATGGACAAGAATGTGGCATGTCTTTTTGTCTAGTTCCTCAAAATATTGTAACCACTTACGAAATGTTGGCTGAGTATCAAACAAATAAATGAGAGTCGAGAAAGTCTCAACTCAGAACAGTCCTCTGGCTCCAATTTCTGGGGACTTTCTACAATGAATGAAATCTCTTTCTGACTTTAGGCTAAAGAATTCTGGAAGTGAAATACCTGGAAGAAATTGAGACTCTGAAGAAAACACAACACCTATGGTCTTGTTGTAAATGAGTCACAAAGCAGCTGTTCTGGGTTCCAGCCCAGATGTCTCTCTACATGTTGTTGCTGGTGAAAAAGTCTAAGACTCTGGTCTGATCACCAGACATCCTCTGAAAATTACTTGTTAAACTAAGTTTCTGGTTCCTTGTCTCATTTTCTTATAGCTTCTCTCCCAAATAAAACTTCCTTTTCAAATTTAGGGTTCAGTAAATCAAGAAATACTATCAATATTATCTCTTGTCCCATATTCTATTTTCAGTGCCTAATGAACATGAAAAGACATTGACAAAAGCTGTTGCTACTTGTGGCTGGTGCCCTGGAACTCCTGATTTCCCAAATCAGAGCTGAATTGCATATGTAGTGAGACTGGCTTGTCATGTTTAAAAAAACACTCACAATAATGAACATTAGCCCCAAAATAAAAATAGATAACATGAGAACAGAGTTCCTCTTTTTTCCTCTTTCTCTACAGCAAAGCATTTGGTTAAAAGTGAGATTGCTGACTGAGGAAGTTAAAGGAATCAAAACAGGAAGGAGTAAGTGCTAGCAAAGCATTGTATTTAATAAAAGACTTCCAAATAACTTCATGCTCTCCTAGACGCACGGCACACCCTAAATCAATGAAAAAGTTATGCAGGGTATGTGAATAAATCCAGCCCCCATCTTCTTAGGGATGCTTTACGCTAACAAACTCCTATTTTCTCTTATTTTCCTTTATATCATTCAGGAAAAGAGCTCTGATGTCATCATGTTGTTCCAACTCCTGAACAAACAAAATCCTTTACCCAAGTCTCTGACAAGATGTCTAATTTCAGGTACTGTGTTAGTATGTACAGTGGATGATGTGTAAGAATTTTATTATTTTATTTTGTTTATTTTAAATCCTACAACCATTGTTTATTGTACAGGTGAACCCTGACGCTCGTGATGGGCTTATCAGTAAGATTTCTGGTAGCAGCTCTGGCACCAGAGCCTCCAAACTTTTTGGATTCTCAGTGATGAGGGTCAGCTACAAGCAGCGTCCGGGCATACTGGGTGAGAATGTTTTTAATCTCCTGGGAAACCTCATTCACATATTTTTGATAATGGGCCACCAAGGCTTTGGATGTAGACTGATGAATAGCATAAATTTGGACCACATGACCACTACCCTTCACACAGACATGAATGTCTACACCAGCAAACCACTCTTTGCCCAGAAGCAGAACAGGTTCCAATAGCTTGTACTGCAGTGTGCACCGCTGGATCATCTCCAGGGGCCCCGGTTCACCTTGATGAGGCCATTGCCATGTTTGTAGTGTATCAGGGTGGTGGAGGTTTTCTTGTGGCCAAAGACCTGCACGGATGGCCTGGCTACTGGTGTACATACACTGGTGTTCCTCACCCCGTGGCTCCACAATCCAAAAAGGCCATTTGTAGGAATTTAAAATGTTTTATTGCTTTTTTGTTTTTAGGAAACTGGGTCTTACTATGTTGGCCAGGCTGGAGCTCAGTGGCACAACCTCAGCTCACTGCAGCCTTGAACTCCAGGGCTCAAGTGATCCTCCCACCTTAGCCTCCAAAGTAGCTGGGGCCACAGGTGCCTGCCACTGTGCCTGGGCTTCTTTTTCTTGTTTTATTATCTGAGACTTCCAGTACAGTACTGCCCAGCAGTGAACATCTTGACTTTTTAAGAAATCATTTACTTTGTTATTGTGAAACATTTCACACACAAGACAAGACTATAGAGTAACAAACACCCATTTGCTCACCACCAGCTTTATCAGATTATAACTTTATGCCATATTGTTTCTGACCCTTAAAAAATTAAACATATCTAAAGGCCTCTCTGTCCCCAATTCCTCCAAGCAGAAGTAACCACTATCATAAATTAATGTTTATTTTTCCTGTACATTTTGTATGCTCTTAATGTGTATTTCCGTATCCATAAAAATTACATAGTATTGTTTTACAGATTTAAAAATTTTTAGTATTATTATGCTATACATATCCTTCTGCAACTTTTTTTCTAGTCAAAAAAAATTTTATACTAATTATATTAGCTTCCAGCTAATTATGACCAACCAGGCAGATATGTGTCAAATGCTGTGTAAGGCCCAAAGAAAAAGTAAACTTGGGGCTCAGCACCTGTAGCTCAGCAGCTAAGGTGCCAGCCAAATACACCAGAGCTGGTGGGTTTGAACTCAGCCCAGGCCTGCCAAACAACAATGATAACTACAACTAAAAAATAGCCGGGGGTTGTGGTGGCTGCCTATAGTCCCAGCTCCTTGGGAGGCTAAGGCAAGAGAATAGCTTAAGTCCAGGAGTTGGAGGTTGCTATGAGCTGTGACACCATGGCACTATACTGAGGGTGACAGCTTGAGACTCTGTCTTTAAAAAAAAAGTAAACTTGGGTTTGGGAACAGCAGTTGCTCTGCTCAAGTCAACCAGGAGAACTCTCACTTTACATCACATTGTCTTTTTTATTTTAACTTTTTATTATTAAAAAAGCCTCACACATTTACTACTGCACAGTCTAATGGACTCAATGTACTGATCAACTGGACTCAAGGCTGATTGATGATGGTCCATCTTGCTTGATTTAGACTTCTACCAAGTCCTTCTAGTCCAGATGATTTTCTGGCAAATTTCAGGCTTTTTCTTCTACGTGGTAGTTGGCTCCCAAGACAGCCTCTAAGGATCTTCACCTTCTAGTACTCATGCCCTTATGTGTTTTCCTATGTTGAATTGGCAATGGTCTGTGTGACCAGGAGAAAATGGTGGATGTGTTTGCTTCTGACTTCCAAGGCTATGTCATAAAAAACCTGGCAGCTTCCTCGCTAATCCCTTGGGTTGCTTGTCATTGGAGATAAGCCTGGGATCATGATGTGGTAAGCAAGGCACCTAGGCTACTAACCCAAGCACTTGCTCTTGGGTGTTGACCCCTCATTTGCATGGCTCTAAGAGCAAGAGCCTTGCTTACCTCAACGAGTTGTGGGGTGAATTCCCACATAAAACTAGCTAAATGAAATGTGCTCTTTTAATTCCAGAAACTGAGCGAAAACACTAATAAGTATTGTGCGTTTTTGTTGAGGCCCAGTGACCTGGGAGAGCTTGGCGGGGCCTGCAGGCAAGGCGTAACAACCTCCTGCATGGAACCCTGACTATGCATTCAGTCAGCCAGCCTGCCAGATCCCATCTTTGCAGGAGACATGGCTCAAAGGTTGATGTGAGTGAAAACTCCATCGTAAAAGCGGGGAGCTTCCAAACCACAAGAAAACAGACTCATTGAGCCTGTTTCTCGGAAACTTAATTGAGTACATGGAAGAAAAAAAGTTTTACTTCCCTGTTTGTCTTAACCTTTAACTTTGACAATGGAAGTCAGATAATGTAGGGTTGTTTTAGGTCTTTAGAGAGGAATAGCCTAAAGCTAGTCTTAAGATGGTTATCTTACTTTCCTGGACTTTCTGTCTTTTCTATAGTCTAAGATAAGAATAGAGAATGTTAAGATTATTGATCAATGTGGTGTACATGATTAGTTTACTAAAAAAGGTGATCATTAATAAAGCTATTTTGCTACTGCCACCCCAAGTAGTAGTCGTTTCTTGCTTTTGTACAATTCTAGGAGCGAGCTTGCACCCACGGCCAAGCCGTCCTTCTTTCCCTGCAAGAAATCACCACCCAACAAATGGCATAGTCAACACTGAGTCCTGGCCTTGGTGGAGATGCCAGATGGCACTCCATGAGGACACTAAGACATCTCTGTAGAGAGACCCATGTGCCACCCACCAACAGATAGCACCCAGTAAGAGAGCCACCTTCACAGTAGATCCCCCAGCCCCAATCAAGAGTTCAGCAGCCTGCAGCTAATGAGAGGGTCCCATGAGAGTGAGAGGGCCAGATTAACTCCATTTTGCTGTTTACTACACAAGCCCCACTCCTAGCTGTTTACTGCATAAACTCCATTCCTAGCCCTTCCACCCCAACCTCTGCCAGTAAAACCTGCAAAGCCACTCCCTGTTGCCTTCCCCCGCCCCTTACCTGTACCAATCCAAATCCTCCTTTACTAATGAAATCACCAACCACCAATCAAAAGTATACTCGTATCCGACCCTACTCCTCTTGCTTTCTGTACCCCATAAAAACTTTCTCCACCCCGGGTTCAAGGCTCTTCCTCGGCTTGCATGCCAGGAGAGACCAGACCCAGGTCTGAATAAAACCTCACCTCATGCCTTTTACATCGGAGTGTGTCTCAGATTTGTCTGTTGGGGCTATTTGGGAGAATAATTTTTGGGCACAACAAGAGAATCTGAGCTGAAACTGCCTCGCCAAACTGCTCTCAAGTCCTAGCCCACAAAAACCATGGGAGATAATGTATGAACATCATGTTGTCTAAGCCATTAGATTTTGCAATAATTTGTTACACAGCAATACATAACTAATACAGAGACTATTATCTGAAAGTGGCTGCTGCCCTAACAAAAATCCAAAAATGTAGGAAAGGCTTTGGGATCATGCAAAGAGTGAAAACTGGGAGGACTTTGAGGAGTGTATGAATGGGGGCCAAAGAGTCCCAAAGAGGTAGTTAGAAGTGGCCTAATGGCCTTCAGCAAAGCTGTCAGTGAAAGTTTAAGCAAAAACAAAGAAAACATCCGAACTGGAAGAAAGGAGATTTTTGTCATATAATGAAGAAAGATTCACAACACTGTCCCCCATAGTAATATGAATAGTTAAAAATCCACTTAATTAAGTGGGTGATCTGACATATTTAGCAAAGGATTGAAACGTGTCACCTGGCTTCTTTTTGCTGACTATAGTAAAATGCAAGAAAAAAGAGATAAGCCAAGGAAATAATTTTAAAACACCAAGTTGCCAGGAATTGCCAGATTTGGAAATGCCCAGTCTCTCTAGACAACAAAGAATACGAAAATAAATTTTCATACAAAAAATCAGAACACAAATAGAAAACCATAGTTTAAAGATGAAACCAGGGATAGATTATAAAATTTTGAAAATATCTCAGGCAGTGACAAGAACCCTTTCTTTGGTGGTCTCAAGTGAAGCCTAAGTAGAAAAGAGCTTATTTCGAAGGGATTTGTGGGGGTTGATTTGTCTAGTAAACTCCTATATACTTATAGGACTTATAGAAGACCCACAATGTTTTTAAAAGAATTGTATTTGGACTGCAAGAAATAGAATAGTACAAAATTAAGAGCACTTTGAACCCCCAAAATTCCATAGACAGGCTGAGCACAGTGGCCTAATGGCCTTCCACAAAGCTGTCAGCTAGATTTTCAGAATCTGTTGCTATGGACCAGGGATGCCTATGTGCTCCTATTCCCCCATTTTTGAATAGGAGGATCTGTGCAGGATCAGTTATCTTATGCCTGTTCCACCATTGAATGTTGGGGTAGATAGCTTTTAGTTCATAGGTTTTTTGGGTTTTGTTTGTTTTGGAGATAGGGTCTCACTCTGTCATCCAGAGTGAATGCACAGTGTTACAATCATAGTTCACAGTAGTTGCCAACTCCATGGACAAGCAATCCTGTCTCAGCCTCCCAAGTATTAATAGCTGGGATCACAAGTACACACCACCATACCCAGCTAATTTTGTCTTAGTTTTAATTTCTTTTAGAAGCAGAGCCTCACGCTCTTGAATAGGCTAGTCTCAAACTATTGGCCTAAAGTAAACCTCCTGCCTAGACGTCTGATTCACTGGGATTACATGTGTAAACCACTGTGCCTGGCTAGTTCTTAGGTTTTTAGACTAAGAGTAACCCTCCTTGAGGAGCCTGAATATGATTTAGAAGGTGAGATTCTGCACTTTGAATTGCTACTGTGATGGAATGAGATTTTTGAAGGCTTCGGGAGGTGGTAAGTGTATTTTTTTTTTTTTTTTTTTTGGCCAGGGCCAGATTTAAACCCGCCACCTCCAGTATATGGGGCCAGCGCCCTACTCCTTTGAGCCACAGGCGCTGCCCAAGGTAAGTGTATTTTTCATGTAAGAAAGACTGAATCACTGGGGACCAGCCTCCTGACCCATAGACTGTGAAAGATAATGAATGTTTACTGTTGTGTTAAACCATTATGTTTTGATAGCTTGTTATGCACTAATAGAAAATTAATATAGCACCCATTAATATTTCAACATAGGTATATCCCTAAAACATAAGGGCATTGATCTTTTTCATTTTTAATTTTTAAATAAGTATAGACTCACAAGAAGTTGTAAAAAGTAATACAAAGAGGGCTGAGCATGATGACTGTAATCCCAGTGAACTGGGAGGCTGAGGCAGGCGGATTGCTTGAGGCCGTAAGTTAGTGGTTACAGTGAGTGTGATCACACCAGTGCACTCCAGCCTGTCTCCCTAAAAAAAAAAAAAAGAAAGAAAAGAAAGGAAGGAAGGAAGGAAGGAAGCAAGCAAGCAGGCAAGCAGTACAAAGGGATCCAGTGTATCCTTCACCAGCTTCTCCCTGAGGCAACATCTTACATAACTATAGTGCTGTATCAAAACCAAGTAATTGGCATAGGTACAATGCTATTAACTAGACTACAGACCTTATTCAGAGTTCCCCAGCTTTTATCTGCATTCGTGTGTGTAGGGGTATGTGTGTAGTTCTATGCAATTGTATCACATGTTTAGATTCATGTAACCACCATCACAGTCAAGCACAGAACTACTCTATCACTGTAAAGGGACTCTCTTTAAAAACATAATCTCAATATCTCAATACTATTACCACAATAAATAACTACAATCGCTTAATGTAATCAAAATCCAATCATCGCTCAAGTTTCCCCAGTTGTTTCAAACTTTTTGCTTTTTTGTTGTTTTGCTTGCTTGAATCAATATCCAAGTAGGATTCATACATTGGAATCTATAGCTTTCTCTTTCCCCTTCCTCTCTCTCTCCCTGTTTCTGTTACTATTTTTGTTTGTTTTTCACCTTGAAATATGTTTGTTGAGGAAATGACGTCAATTATCCACAAGAGTTTTCTCATTTTTGATTTTGCTGATTACATCTCCATGGTGTTGTTTAACACATTCCTCTCTGAAGACTTGAGTAAGAGTCAGATTCTGATTTTTTTTTTTTTTTGAGACAGAGCCTCAAGCTGTCCCCCTGGGTAGAGTGCTGTAGCATCATAGCTCACAGCAACCTCCAACTCCTGGGCTCAAGCGAGTCTCCTGCCTCCACCTCCCAAGTAGCTGGGACCACAGGTGACCGCCACAACGCCTGGCTATTTTTTGGTTGCAGCCATCATTGTTGTTTGGTGGGCCCGGACTGGATTCGAACTCGCCACCTTAGGTGTATGTGGCTGGCGCCTTAGCCACTTGAGCCACAGGCGCTGAGCCCAGATTCTGATTTTTGGCAGAAATGCTTCATGAGTGATGTGTGCTTCCATTAGGAAATATGTCATGCTTATAGATCTTTCTTTCTCTTTTTAACACTAATTTTATTAATATATAATTCATATACTACAAAATTCACTTTAAAGTGTACAATGTGCTAAATTTTACTCTGTTCACAAAGCCATGAAACCATCACCATTGTCTAATTCCAGATGGTTTTGTCACCCCAGAAAGAAATCCCATACCTAGTAGCAGTCACTCACTATTCTCCTCTTCCCCCATTCCCTGCAACAACTAACCTACTTACTATCTCTGCTATGGTCTGAAGGTGTGTGCCTCCCGCAAAAAAATTCAGATTTTGAAACCTAGTACCCAATATGATAGTATTAGGAGATGGGGGGGGGGAGCTTTCAAAGAGTGATTAAATTGGGCTATACTCTCAAGAATGGGACTAATGCCCTGATAAAAGAGTTACTTAAAGCCTATAATCCCAGCACTATGAGAAGCTGAGGTAGGTGGATTGCCTGAGTTAGGAGTTCAAGACCAGCCTGAGCACAGGTGAGACCTCCGTCTCTTCTAAAAATAGAAAAATTATCTGGGTATTATGGAGGGTGCCTATATTCTCAGCTAGTCAGGAGGCTGAGGCCAGAGGATCTCTTGAGCCCAGGAGTTTGAGGTTGCTGTGAGCCATGGCACTCTAGCCTGGGGCAAAAGAGTGAGATTCTGTCTAAAAAAAAGGTTGCCTTGCCCTTTCCACTAGTTGAGGACAAGCAAGAAGATGACAGTAAAATACCTAGGAATACACTTAACCAAGGAGGTGAAAGATTTCTATAAGGAGAACTATTATACTCTGAGAAAAAAAAAAATAACAGAGGATACAAACAAATGGAAAACTATATCATGCTCATAGACAAGTAGAATTGGCATTGTTAACATGTCCATAATACGAAGTGGTTTACAAATGCAATGCAATCCCCACCGAGTTACCAAAGTCATACGTCAGAGATCTAGAGAAGATAATTCTACACTTCATTTGGAACCAAAAATGAGCCGCAATAGCCAAAGCAACCTTAAAAGGCATTATATGACCAGATTTCAAACTATTCTATAAGGCTACAGTAAGCAGAACAGCATGCTATAGGTACAAAAATAGAGACATAGACCAATGGAACAGAACAGAGAACCCAGACATAAAATCATCTACCTACAACCAACATACACTGGAGAAGAGAAGACTTATTTAATAAATGGTGCTAGGAAAATTGGATAGTCACATGCAGAAGAATAAAACAAGACTGATATCTCTTACCACTCACAAAATTAATTTAAGATGGATAAGAGACTTAGATATAAGACACAAAACTATAAGAATTCTAGAGGAAAATGTAAGAAAAACTCATAGATGTCAGCGGAGGCAAAGGATTTATGACAAAGACCCCAACAGCAATCATGGCAACAACAAAAATTAGTAAGTGAGATTTGATTAAAGTAAAAAGCTTCTTCACATCTGAGGAACAGATCAAATAGGTAACCTACAGAATGGGAGAAAATATTTGCAGGCTACACAGATGATAAAGGGCTAAAAACCAGAATTTACAAAGAACTTAAGCAAATTGGCAAGAAAAAAAACCAACCCTATTAAAAAGTGGGTAAGGACATGCACAGAAGCTTCTCAAAAGAGAAAAGACCAATGACCAATAAACATATGAAAAAAAGATCAATGTCACTAATCATCAGGGAAATGAAAATTATAACCACGATGAGACTCACCTTACCCCAATTAGAATGGCATTTATTAAAAAGTCGGGCAGGCATGGTGACTCATACCTGTGATTCTAGTGCTCTGGGAGACAAAGGTGGGAGGACTGCTTGAGCTCAAGAATTCAAGACCAGCTTCAGCAAGAGCAAGACTCCATCTCTACTAAAAATAGAAAAATCAGCCAAGCATCATGCACACATTTGTAGTCCCAGCTACTTGGGAGACTGAGGCAGGAGGATTGCTTGAACCTAGGAGTTTGAGGTTGCTGTGAGCTAAGCTAAAGTCATGACACTCTAGCCTGGGCAACAGAGTGAGAGTCTGTCTCAAAAAAAAAAAAAAAAAAGTCCCAAAATAATGGATGCTGGCATGGATGCAAAGAGAAAGAAACACTTACACACTGTTAGTAGCGCTGCAAATTAGTACAACCTTTATGGAAAACAGTATGGAGAGTCCTCAAAGAACTAAAAGTAGCCCTATCATTAGATCAGCAATCCCACTACAGAGGATTTTCCCAAAGGAAAAGAAGTCATTTTATCAAAAAGACACCTGTACTCAAATGTTTATTACGGCACAATTCACAGTTGCAAAGATGTAGAATCAACCCAGGTGCCCATCAATTCATGAGTGGATTAATAAAATGTGATATATGTCTATACACTTTAGTACTACTCAGTCATACAAAAGATGAATTAATACCTTTTCCAACAATAAGAATGGAACTGGAGACTATTTTCCTAAGTGAAGTATCTCAAGAACAGAAAAACAAACACCACAGGTACTCACTATTAAATTGTAACCACCTGATAACCACACATGAGCACAGAGAGAGACAAAACTCAGTGGAAAGAAACCAGGGGAGAGGAGGGAGAAAAGGGGGGAGAAAATCTACTGAATGGGTACTAAGAACACTATTTGGGTGACAGATACACCTATAGCTGGGACTCAAGCCTTAGAAAAGCAATCCATGAAACCTAAAACATTTGTGACTCTTTAACATTTTTGAAATTTTAAAAAAGGAAGATGTCATCTTTGAAGCAGAGAACAGTCCCCACCAAACACTGAATCTGCTGGCATCTTATTGTTCCTTGTTGAAAATATAAAAGTGAGACCTTCTAAGGACCCTATTTTTTCCCACTTTCCTGCCTTAGGAAGCCCACAGCTATTCTGAGAAGAGGTGGTCTGAGCTTGCCAATCCAGTCCTAGACCGGTCTCTGCTACTACCCAGGGATGAGGTGGATAGAAGACTGGTAAGGCCATCCAGCTGAGGCCACCAAGTTGAGTTGGTTGAGGTATATTCAAACAGCCAGACTTACTCCTTTATTAATTCACCAATTCATTCATTCCTCAGACCTGGTGGATTTGCCAACTTGTTTATAACTGTCAGCTTGCTGATCTACCCCGACCATGCAGACTTTGAGCTTTTTGAGAGCAGAACTTTTATCTGCATCCTAAATGCCCTGTGCCTACCAGAGACTGGGAAACTCAACAAAAGTGGAGTGGAGGGGATAGTAGATAGATTGGCCATTGCGAAAGAAGGCTGGGATATATTCTTCAGAATGGTGAGGAGATCATCCAAATGGAGAGGTTATCTGTTGGCGGAGATAACATCAGATAGGTAAAGAAGCAGAATTTTATGGTGTAAATAACAATCACCCACATACATCTTAAAAACCACTACCCAGGGCCTTGAGAGAGAAAAAGAGTGGTCCATGGTGCCATGGCAAGGCACAACATAATGTTTGTTGATTCCTAGGCATGTGCTATTTCCAGGATGACACAAAGCCCCTTCTCTACCCAGCCCTGCCAACATGGGGTCATATGGGGATTGGAGGCTTCTCAGTAGGGCAAAAACAGCTGAGGATGTGGGGGGGCATGGGAGTCTGGGGAGGTTTCATCAGGACCTCAGTAGTGGATGGATTCATCTCTGGGAGCAGTTTAGCAGCCCAGATAATACGGAAAACACCAGAACTGGCCTGTCCCATGTAGAGGAACTCCCCAAAAGGTGTTGAAATATGAAACCCCCTTGGGTCATCCAAGGTTATCATGGAATTATTACACCCCGTGCTCTATAAGTGAAACGTCACATCAATATTCATTTTACTTGTCAATCCAGATAGAATAGATGTACAGTACATATTTTTAAGTATTAAGTGCCCCCTGCTGCTGGACAATTAAAACCACACAAAGACGCTCCCAATTTTGTTCCTCAGATCTGTGCAACAAAGCAGCTGAATCACAGGACCAAGGAGCTGAAGGAACACAGGCTGCTCCTAGAGAGGGACACGTACTCCCTAAAAGAAGCCAGCAGGGTTTGGACAGTACCTGAAATGGGGAGCGTCGAGGATTCAGACAGGCAGGGCTGTGAAGACAAAATACACCAGTCTTCCAGGAAATTCAAAGTTTAAAAATTTTTTTAAAATGTTATTTACTTTCGGGCAGCGCTTGTGGCTCAAGGAGTAGGGTGCCAGCCCCATATGCCAGAGGTGGTGGGTTTAAACTGGTCACGGCCAAAAAAAAAAAAAAATGTTACTTACTTTCGAAAAATAAGATTTTCATGGTACAGAGTTCAGAAGGTACGTGCAAAACAGGATACACTGAAGAATAAACCCACCTCTCTCCCTCTGCCTAGGCAAGTTGTCCTCCCCAAATAAAAGGTGCCCCTCAGAGCCCACCCATACAAGGTGTTTTTACACAAATGATACATACTATATATACCTTTTTTCTTTTGTTTTTCTCCCCCAACTTAACATACATCGTTAAGATCTTAGAGCTCTTTTCATATCCCTGCATAAGAGCTTATATTGATTTATTTATTTGAGACAGAGTCTCACTATGTCACCCTCAGTAGTGTGGCATGGTGTCACAGCTCACAGCAACCTCCGACTCTTGGGCTTAAGAGATTCTCTTGCCTCACCCTCTCGAGTAAGTGGGACTATAGGCTCCCGCCACAACGCCCAGCTATTTTGTTGTTGTTGTCATTGTTGTTCAGCAGGTCCAGGCCGGGTTCAAAACCACCAGCCCCAGTGCATGTGGCCAGCACCCTAACCACTGAGCTGTGGGCACCAAGCCAGAGCTGGTTTTTTAAAAACAGCCACATAATATCCCATTGAATGAGTGTTATATAAGATCTGACTGTTAAGTTCCTGACCATGCCACTATGTGCTTACATAGGCAGCACTGTAGTAGCAACTTGGTAAGGTTTCGTAACCTTGGTATACGTGCCATGTTCATGTTGCTGGGTGGCAGTATCTTGCTGAATGACATTTCATCCTTGTTATTCTGTGTTTTTGTGTGCCATTCCAGAAAGCATTTCAAAATTGCTTTGAAGGGTGGTCTAGGCACTAGGATCCATGTATAGCTTCCCAAGGGGAGTATTTGAAGGTGACCATAGTGATAGACAGAGCAAGACTGTCTAAAAAGAAGAAAAAAAATAAAATAAAATGCAGAGATAAGTGAAAGATACAGGCAGGGAATCATGCCACTACTGGAGGAGGCAATCATGCTGAGATATTAGTGTAATTACTTTATTAGGAAGCCTCAACTCTCTGGGGGCACTGACAGGAAATGGTTTAATTTCTTCCAATAATTCTCCTCAACTACACTTGTACCAATTCCCCCTTTTCCCTCTAAATCATAGTTTCCTAGGTAACATCTTGCCTGATTCTGTAATTTTCAGCCACTTTAGTAATTAAAACAGATGTGTTCTAGATTCTAACACTCAGCTTTGTTCAATTTCTTCATGTAGAATAAACACCTGGTGTCATTCTTTTCACATTAAATTTTTTCCAATTATTTAAAATAAGGCAGGTTTACTAGTCACAACTTCTCTCAGTCTCTGTTTTCTGGGAATGCGTTTCTCTTGCTTTCATTTTTAAAGGATAGTTTTGCTAGATATAGAATTCTTGATTCACTGTTTTCCCCTTCAGCACTTTAAATATGGCATCCCACTGCTTTCTGTCCTCATTGCTCCTAATGTGAAGTCAGCTGTTATTCGTATCCCCCACTCAATCTGTGAGGACTCATTATTCTTTTTTTAGCTTTTAAGATTTTATTTGTCTTAGCTGGGTGCCTATAATTCCAGCACTGGAGGCTGAGGTGAAAGGATTACTTGTGCTCAGGAGTTTGAACCAGCCTGAGCAAAAACGAGACCCGAGACCCTAGACCTGGTCTCTACCAAAAATAGAAAAACCTAGCCTGGAGTGGTGGCAGGCACTTGTAGTTCCAGCTACTTGGGGGAGGGTGAGGCAGGAGGATCTCTTGAGCCCAACAGTTTGAGGTTGCTGTTAGCTATGATACCACTGCACTCTAGCCTGGGGCAACAGAATGAGACTGTAGCAAAAAAGGGGGGGGGAGGTGGGGGTCAAGCATTTTGGGAGACCGAAGAAGGTGGATCGCCTGAGTTCAGGAGTTTGAGACCAACCTGAGCAAGAAGGAGACCCCATCTCTAAAAAATAACTGGGCATCGTGGCGGGTACCTGTGTCCCAGCTACTTGGGAAGCTGAAGCAAGAGGATCACTTGAGCCCAAGAGTTTGAGATTGCTGTGAACTATGTTACCATAGCACTCTACTCAGGGTGACAGAGAAAGACTCTGTCCAAAAAAAAAAAGTGGAAGATGAAACACTATTATCTAATGCCAAAAATTTTTTTGTTTATCTTTTAACAGCTTAATTATTATGTGCCAGATTAAATCTCTTCATGTTTATCCTATCTGGAGATCATTGAGCTTTTAGATGTATAGACCATTTTCATTAAATTTGGGGATTTGGGAGTCAAATATTCCCCCCATCCCTCTTTCTGTGATTCCTAACATACACATGTTGGCATGCTTGACGATGTCCCACCAGTCTCTTCTGTCTTTACTCTTTTTTCCTTTTTATTGATCAGACAAATTCTATTGATTGAGTTTCCTGATTCTTTTTTCTGCCAGATTAAATGAAATTTGATTTCTAGTGAAATTTTCATTTATTATTTATTGCACTTTTCAACTCTGGAATTCCACTGATTTCTATAATAATCATGTGCTTTCCTGTATACTCTGTTTAAAGAACCCCTGTTGTCACATTTTTATTTATTTCTTTGGATACACATATTTATGATAGCTGCTTCTTAGTCCTTATACTTTGTATGCTAAGTCCTACCTGTCAGAGCATTTGTATTGATTCCCTCCTCTCCCATGTATGACCAGTCACAATTTACTGTTCATTTGGACATCTTACTTTTTGTCAAAAACTGGGCGTTCTAGATAATATATTATAACAACTTTGGTCCTGATATGCCCAGGAGGATGTTTTTTGTTTACTATTTGTTTGTTCAGTGACTTGGATTAATTCTTCAGAGTTTCTCTCCTACATTGTGTTGACCCTGATATTTCTGTTCAGTTTTTCCCTCTTTTATGTTTATTTCCAAGACTGGTTTCCTAAGGTGTCCCCCAGAATCAACATAATTCAACATTCAGTAAATGATTAGTCAGAGATGGTGATGAAACATCTTGAATTGGTAAAGACTTTTACCCTTTCTTGATGGATCTGTGCCATTTAGATGGATTGAAGAACGCATCCAAAATTCAGTTTACAAGACTTTCCTGGCTTTATATTCCTGTGTCTCCTCTGCATCTATGCAAGGCTTCATGTTCAGCCAGGAATAGGTAAATGACTAGAGCATTTGCCAGACTCTCTTGAGCTTACACAGTCTTCTGAAACACCAGTGTATGTGGGAGCTTATCAAAGCCCACTATAGCTATCTCACTACCTGATCTCCTTGCTAACCTTCCAGCAGGCCTTTTAGCCAGTCATTTGCTCAACCAATACTGCAGCCAGGCAACTGTGATGACAGCATTCCCAACTGAGCCTTTCCCTTCACCATGGTGCTTTTCTGGCTCCACCCCTTATCAAGTTAGCCCCATTCAGCACCCAACCTGTTGGTTTTCAGTTTACCCAGCCCTGACAGAACATTCCCCTGGAGCTCAAGGAGAAAGCTTGGGAATTTCTCCAGGCTAAAATGTCATAGACTCTTCCCTCTTCTTCTTCTTCTTTTTTTTTTTCTTGAGACAGAGTCTCACTTTGTCACCCTTGGTACAGTTCCATGGTGTCATATCTCACAGCAACCTCAAACTCCTGGACTCAAGTGATCCTAATTTCTCAGCCTCCCAGGTAGCTGGGACTACAAGCACCTGCCACAATGCCTGGCTATTTTTAGAGACAGAGTCTAACTCTTGTCAGGCTGATCTGGAACTACCGAGCTCAGGCTATCCATCTGCCTCAGCCTCTCAAAGTGCTAGGATTACAGGTGTGAGCCACCACATCCAGCCCTTCACTCTTCTTATTTTTTTTTTTTTATTTTTTATTTTTTTGGGACAGAGCCTCAAGCTGTCCCCCTGGGTAGAGTGCCGTGGCATTACAGCTCACAGCAACCTCCAACTCCTGGGCTCAAGCGAGTCTCCTGCCTCCGCCTCCCAAGTAGCTGGGACCACAGGCGCCCCCACAACGCCCGGCTATTTTTTGGTTGCAGCCATCATTGTTGTTTGGCGGGACAGGGCTGGGGATTCGAACCCGTCACCTTAGGTGTACGTGGCTGGCGCCTTAGCCGGTTGAGCTATAGGCGCCGAGCCCACTCTTCTTATTAAGGTTTAAAAGTTTTTCTTGGTCAGGGTTTGTGGTTCATACCTGAAATCCCAGCACTTTGGGGAACCGAGGCAGCAGAGGAGAATCACTTGAGGCCAGGAATTCAAGACCAGCTTGGGTCAACATAGGGAGATCCCCCTCATCTCTACAGAAAAATAAGAAAAAAATTAGCCGGGTGTGGTGGCCTACGCCTGTAGTCCTGAGGCAAGAAAGTAAAAGCAGAACTAAAAGAATCTGTCCTAGCCACCCTGTGTAGGCCTCAGCCAAGCCACAGGCGTTTCTGTTGTCTGTATATTTCTTCCTTGACATACTCGGGGCCTAGATTGTAAGCTAGTAACTTTCCTGGACTTCCGTCACCTTTGAGGGCAGGTGGTCCGACCCGTCTCAAGGATGTGGGCGCATCTGACCTTCCCCATTGAGCCCGGGACCTTGAGGATGATGTCATGTCTCTCTCTGTTTTATGACCTTCACGTGCACTCCCACCCAGAAAGTGGATAAAAGAGAGGCAAGAGATTGAGTCGGGGAGGGGGGGACGCTCGGTTTTGGAGACACACTGGTGTTCTGAGTTACCCCCTGGCTGGAATAAATCTGCTTCCTCTAATCAACTGGTGCCTGGAGTCTTCAGTTTCCTGCTATAGTTCCAGCTACTCAGGAGGGTGAAGCAGGAGGATTGCCTGAGCCCAGGTGTTCAAGGCTGTAGTGAGTTTTGATGGTATCATTGCATTCCAGCTGGGGCAGCAGAGTGAGATCATATCTTTAAAAAAAAAAAAAAAAAGTTTTCTTGGATAAATGCTACTTAATTTGTGCTATACACCCGTGGTCAATTTCTAGGAAGTTAAAATGGCCATTTTTCTTTTTTCTTTTATTTTTGAAATGGTTGCTTTTCACAATTTTGCCCAATTTCATCATTATTTTTCTAGGAGAGGATTTTCTGAGCTCCTCACTCTGCCATTACAGAAGTCATAATATAGCCCTGTTTAAAACTTTTTCTTACGTTCTTTCTCCCTGGGCCCCGGAACAGACTAGTTCTGTTGCTTGGAGGTCTCCTTTTCCCTCTTCTTTTTCTAGGAGTTACTCACTGTGGTGGCATTAGGATAGCAAGAGGAGAGAGAAAAGGGCAAATATAGGGCTGGGCAGAGTTATAGCCTCTATTTTGGTTGTGCTGATCCAATCTGGCCCCAAAACTTCTGGCTAACCCAGCCTTGGCAGATGTCTATATGGTGACTCTTACGAGACATACATGGGAATTCTTAAAATACTATTTCTGGAGGCCTACCCACTGCTGAATTTTTAACATGGATGATTTGGCTTTGCCTCAACTTGTTTCATTTTTGTCACCCCTCCAATGGTTAAGAACAATGTTTCTGGAGTTACACAGATCAAATTTTGAATCCCAGATGTTCTATTTACTCCTTGTGTGACCATGGGTAAGTAACTAAGGCTCACTGAATCTCAATATCTTCATCTGTAAAATGGGGGAAAATCTTAAGTCAGATTTCATTAGGTAAGGCTGTGTAAGAAAAAATCCTCAATCTCAGTGGCTTCAGAGAGTAAAGGTTTATTTTTCATTCATGTGACATCTTTTAAGTGTGGCTTGCATCATATTTTTCCATCTGGGGCCCTTCTCATGAGAGAGGAAAAAGACCTAGAGAGCTGGTGGAAATAGATAAGGGCTCTTAACGCTTCTGCTCAGATGTGATGAAAGACACTTCTGCTCCTATTTCTTGGCCAGAAGATCATAGGATCAAGTCTGATATCTGCTAGGCTGGGAAAAATACTCCTCCTCTAGGATGTGCTACAGTCACATGGCAACATGAGATGATGTATAATCCTTAACTAGAAGAGCAACTTAGTTGGGAACAACCACCTCACCTACCACAGGATAACAGTACCTTCCTTAAGGTTTTGTGAGAATTAAATGAGGTTAAGCACTCCAGTGATTTACACAGTATTCTGCATCTAATAAGAGCTCAATAAATGTTAGGTGCCATTATTATTATTACCTCCTGGTGCTGCTGAACGTTTTTCTTTTCACTGGACTAGGCTAAACCTAACTTGAGAGGGAAAAAAGCAGGAATTGTAAATATTCCCAATATGTTAATAATTTGGAAACAAAACATTGAGTCTAAGAGGCACAGGCTTTGGAGCAATGTTCACGCCTTAAGGCAAATGATCTTAGGTAAGTTAACCTCTTTGAGCCTTAATTTTCTCAACTCAAAACTGAAAATATTTGGTCTACGTTGTAGGCTTGTCATTAGAGCCAAATTAGCCCAATCCTGTGCACATACTAAGTGCTGAGTATTTGTTGGATTATTGAATTTGGATTTTAGACTCATTTCAAATATTCAGTGAGTTGTATGTATAACATAACCACAATATTCCCGTTGGTCTTTTCCATCCTTTGGGTCTCAGCTCAAATATCACCTCCTTGGAGACACCTTTCCTGATCACCTGACTTAAAATACTTCCCCTGCTTCCTGGCCACTTCTCCCTGCTATCTTTACAGCTCTGGCAACATTCTGAAATTATTTGTTCACCAGTTGATGTAGTATCTGTCTTCAACTAGAAGGTAAGCTCCATGAAATTAAGGATCATGTTTTCTGTATTCCCACGTTCTGGTGTGAGCCTCTGCACTCTCATCTGTAAAACTAGGACAGACAACGGGTAAAAAGGATTTAGGAGTAGTCTAGCCAGCCCACCTGGGTCTCAGACCCCGCCCAACTCAAGCTTCATATTCCTTCCAGGCGGAACACCGCCTCCATCACTCACTTGGCCCACAGCAGGCCCCACCCCTTTGTGGGCGTGGCCGCCGATGTTGCGCCCACCCCACGCAGGTCGTCGTCAGACGCGCGCAGGCCTATCCCCCGCCCGTCCCACCGCAGACGAAAGAGGGGCGTGGCCAGGCGCGAGGCCCCCGCAGCCACCCGCGCTGCCGCCTGAGTTGCCTGCAGGTAGCTGCTCTTCGCTCTCCGCCGCTCAGGCAGTTCGAAAGGCACTCTGTTTTGGGGTCCTCGCCTCTCTTCCACGTCTCCCGGAAGCGGTAGCAAGGCCTGGGCGGGTTGGAGGGAGGATTTACTCAGCCTGGACCCTGTCCGGACCTGCTGCAGAGGGGCGCAGTGCAGTCGCTCCGGGATCCTCAGGTGAGGCGGAGGCGAGGGTCTCCTGCACTAGACAGGTCCGCGTGTGGGTGTTAACGGTCCTTGGCGCTCACTTTCGTCCAGTTGGGGGCTGAGCAAGGGAACAGGAGAGACCCTTGGACTTCATTTGACGTTGTTTACTGCTCTTCCCTTCCCTCCCTGCCCAGGCCCCCGCCTGGGCTGGCGGTTCTTCCCACTCCAGAAGCTCGAACGAGGTGGGTGGAGCGGGGGCCTGTACTCGCCTACCTGGGATCCACAGACTTGACAGACTTCCAGGGCCCTGCCGACTGGGCCTGATGGCCTAACCTTCAGTCCTCCTCCGTTCACACCCGGCCTTCAGAACAGGCCCTGCGACCGCCGTCTCTGGACCTGTCCCACGCACTGTCTGCCTCTGGGCAGTGTCAGAGGAATTACTTGAGGGCTGTGTACCCCAGAAGTCTGCTCTACATGTCAGTGGGGCAAGTGCCCAGGTTCATCTTAGTATTTGTTCAGTTAGGTAATCAACGTTCAAGTATGTACTATTGTTTTAAACTCCTGTTAACTTTAAAATGAGAGAAATTCAGAAGTGTGTTTTGATTGTTTCATTAAGACACATAATTTGCCCTCAATCTGTCAGTGTTTAAGAACAGTACTTCACGATGTCTATCTGGAGTTTTACAAAGTATTTCACCTCCATTTTCATTTGATTTTTGCACGGACTCTGAGACATACAGGTGTGTAATAGCCACGTTTTGTAAAGAACAGGTTTAAAGAGTGAGTTTCTTGAAGTTATTTAGATTTGGAGAGGCTAGATACAGAGAGGCATAGATTAAAAGGTGGGTCTGGCACTAACTCACTGAGAGTTGAGTATCTGAGAGGCTGTCTAAACTTAGGGATCTTTCTAATCTTTTTCCACTTTTTCAAAAAATGATATTGCTATTTACCACATATTGTGGCTGTGAAAATTACATGTGTACATATGCACAGTATCTGGCAGGTGAAAATTCCATTCAGCAGTATTAATGAGTGTCTACTGTGTGTTAAACCCTGGGAATTCATTGGTGAACAAAAGACATGGCCATTTATCCGGCCATTCTCCCTTTTTCCCCAGGAAGGAGAGAAAGATGTTTTTAAAGATGAAAAAGATAAAACATGACGGACTATGAAGCAAAAGAATAGAGTATATACAGAGAATAATTAATCTAACTTAGATGGAAGGAGCTCTGAAAGAGATGGATGACCTTTAAGTAAAAAATCAAGAACAGGGAAGTTAACTATGAAAAAAGTTCTTGGCAGAAGGGATGATGTGCCTATTCAATAAATGGTTGTTTATTATAGTGGTCTTCAATATCATAAGGATTAATAGCTTCATTGTTACTTTGATTTATTGTGGCACACAGTAAGTGCTCAAATATATGTACGGAACAAATAGTAATGCAATCATATTTTTATTCTGAACTTAGCTTAATGTACACATGGTATATATTGAGTATTTGGATTATTGAAAATATATTTTAGACATGTATGTTCACAGCTAAATTATCCATAATAGTGCTGCAGTTTAACATTAAGATAACCTTTATATTTATCAGAGGGAAATTTTTTTCAAGTTTTAGCACTTCAAACAAACTTCAGTAAATTGTTTTTATTTAGTTGTGCTGGGATTTTCCATATTATTGGCTATTTGGATGCTATGTTAACTTGCCAGGATTACCATAACAAAGTACCAAAGACTGTTTGGCTTGGATAACAAAAATTTATTTTCTCACAGTTCTGATGGCTAGAAGTCTGAGGTCAAGGTGTTGTCGGCAGACTTGATTTTTTTCTGAAGCTTCGTTCTTTGGCTTGTGGATGGCTACATCCTCCCTGTCCTGTCACATGGTCTTCTTTCTGTAGGTCTGTGTAGAAATTTTCTCTTCTTATGAGGTTATCAGTCATGTATTGGGCCCACCCTAATCCAGTAAGAGATAGGGTTAAGATTTGAGCCTAGGACTGTCTGACTCCAGAATCTGGTCTTAAATATTGGACTCATTTTAAAGATTCATTTTAAATTTCCTCTTTAGAGATTCTGTCTCCAAAAATATTCACATTGTGAGGTTTGGGGGTTAGGACTTCAACATAGGAAATTGAAGGGTATACATTTTAGCCTATAAGGGCTGTTTTGCTACTTGCCCTTCATTGAAATAGTAATAAAAACAGTAGCGATAGTTGTAATGATTGTAGTAGGAGCAATTAAAATTAGTGCTTATTTTGTGCCAAACATTTTACATCGTTGTTTTTTAATATTTCATCTTAAAACTATTTTATTAGGTGGGTACACTTTCTTTTTCCATTTTCTAGATTAAGTTTCTGGGTCTCATTTAAGTAATTTGCTCCAAGTTACCTAGCTTATGAGAGGTAGAGCTGGGATTTCAACCTAGGACTATATGACTTCAGAATCTGGTCTTAACTGTTGTACTCTGCTGTTGTGCCACACTGATCATTTTATGTCCTTTTTACAGGTTCATCAGTAGGATTATTCTGCTGCCATCATGTCTTGGTTTGTTGATCTTGCTGGAAAGGCAGAAGATCTTTTAAACCGCGTTGATCAAGGGGCTGCAACAGCACTCAGTAGAAAAGAAAACACCAGCAACATTAAATATAGCAAAAATACTGACTATTCTGAACTTCACCAGCAAAATACAGATTTGACTTATCAGGCTGGACCCAAAGCTACTTATATTTCACCAGCAGCTGATAACATTCGAAATAAAAAAGCCACCATCTTAGCTGGCACTGCAAATGTAAAAGTAGGATCTAGGACACCAGTGGAGGCCTCCCATCCTGTTGAAAATGCATCTGTTCCTAGGCCTTCATCCCAGTTTGTGCGAAGAAAAAAATCAGAACCTGACGATGAGCTGCTATTTGATTTTCTTAATAGTTCACAGAAGGAGCCTACTGGAAGGGTAGAAATCAAAAAAGAAAAGAGCAAGACGCCTGTCTTTCAGAGTTCTCGGACATCAAGCGTCACTTCTGTGAACACCAGTGTAACCACCATCAAAGCCGGTGAAGAAAATTCTTCTGGGAGCCAGACCCACGGTAGTTAATCAGTCCTCTGTTTCTTTTAGAGTTAAACAAGGATGTGTCATCATAGCTTAAAATGTTCTGATAATGATGCTTATTCACTATTACAGGACATGTCCCCCCGTGTAAGACCAGGCTCTCTGCAAATGTCTGGTGTAAACAAGGGGCACAACACCAAATACTATAAGTCAATATACAGGAGTCTTTGATTGTGGTCTGTAGGGTAACTTTACCCAATCCAGCTTCTAAAAAATTAGGTTAAATTCGATTGTTTTTAAGACATTTTAAGATTTAAAAAAAAGAAATACTTGAAATCTGAAAGAAAATGTGATTTTGGATTTGGGACTTTCTCAATTCATTTTATTAGTGGGATCATAAAAATGACAGGCTGTACTTTATATATTTTCTGGGTTTTGTCCTCTCCATCCCCCATTCTCCAGAAATAAAGCTGAGAGACTGAACTTTGACCCAACTTGAATTGTTGAAGGCATTGACTTAATAGTGAAGTAAGAGTTTACAATTTTGGTTTTCAGTTGTTTAATTTGCTTTGAAATTGTCACTATCACATCTTATCTGCAAAATGAGGTTAAGTGTTGTAAAATAGCAATAAACACAATAGGTTTTTTGTAAAAATTATGGAGCTTATGATTAATAGAAGTTTAACTGTTAAACCTTCTCTCACTGTTTGGCTGTTAGTGAATAAAATCTGTCTTGGGTATTTAAATTAAGAAGTTGTATAGAAGCAAGGGTTTGAGGTTTTCATGATTAAGAGCATGCAATAGCAGTAGATTAATACGTTCACACACTTCTGAATTTCTTCTCAGCTGTCTTTTGGTGAATTATACAAAGAGCCTACTAGGTGTAAGGATACAGAAGTGTCCAGTGCACAGATAGATACATAAACAGATAATTTATATGTAATGCAGTAAATGCAGTAATGAAATATGGAAACAGGAAGAAGTAACTCATTGCCTCAGGTATTCAGGAAAGGATACACAGAGGGTCTGCGTTTTGAGCTGGATCTTAAAGGATGAATAGGAGTTTTCCAGGTAAAAAAGGAAGAGGGGTTGGAGACAGCATTCCATGCAGAGAGAACAGATTCTTAGAGTTGGTAGAGTAGAAAAAGATTGTAAGAAAATTTAGGAAACACTGAGAGTGATAGACAGCAATGAAGAAAAAGAAGCTAGCAAAGAAAGTTAGGACCTTATGTAACACTGTTTACTTGTTTAAACCCATTATACGTATAGATCATTGTTACAGATTAGTCCCTGAACAACTTGCATTAGAATCACTTGTGTGATGAATGGAAACTAAAACATTAGGTTCCTCCTCTGAGTTACTGAGTCAAGCTTGCTGGGGATGCGTTCCAGGACATCTTGACTTTTTTGTTCCTTAGGTGGCTTAGTGACTGCCACAGGCCGTGTGATGCTAGTAGAGGTCTTTAAGCCAGTAGTTGGCACGAGTTATTTTTCTACTTTTAAGAAAAAAAAAAAAAAAACTTTACATTTAATTGTAAAGGATGGACTGAAGAGAACCTGGTTGGCAGGGGAAAGAACTAGAACCAGCTATATATAATACACAGGTTATAGTTATAAAAGTTTTTTGTTTCTCTTGGGTAGGTTGAGAACAAAACAGTTGGAACTGTTACCATTTGGGGCTGAATAATTCATTTTTGTGGGAAGCTGTCCTGTCCTTTGTAGGATGTTAGCAAGCATCTGTGATCTCTTAATTCATTAGATGTTAATAGCATGCCTCTTGTGACAGCCAAATATGTCTGGGCAAATGCAGAGCAAAATCACCCTAGGTTGAGCATCAGTGCCTTGAGGGTGCTTAGAAATGCCTAGAAATGGAATTGTTGAGTTTTAGGGTATGACAGTATTCAACTACATTAGTAATGCCAAAGTGATTTTCTGCAAAACTTGCCCCGATTCATACTCTAATCAGTTGTGGTTAAGAATTTTTTTGTTCTGCATTCTCACCAGTGTTTAACTTTTTAATGTTTTGCTAATCAGGTTTGTCTTTGCTTTTATTTCCTTCATTACTAACGTGGCTGAGCGTCTCGTCAAATATTTGACTATTCAAATTTCATTTTCCGAGAAGTGCCTATTCAAGTCTTCTTACCGTTTTTTTCTATTGGATCATTTGTCTTTTTCCTTATTAATTTTGTGGACATTCTTTAATGTTCTAGCCGCTAATTCTTTCTCACCCTCTTCCAGTTTTACCTTGGTTCCCCCTCCCACAATGATGTTTCACTCCCACAGTGAATGGAAGTTTTCAGTGTAGATGAATTTATCAATCTTTTCCTATGGTTTGTGGTGTTTGTGTCTTAGAAAATCTTTCTTTAACCTAAGGTCATAAAGATATTTTTCTCTGTTATCATCTGTAGTGTGAGGTAGGCATCCAGTTCCATTTTTTCCCATATGGAAATCAGCTGTCTTAGGATCCTTTATTGAAGAGACTGTCCTTTCCCTACCCCTTTGCATTACCATCTCTGTCATGAATCAAATGTTCATCTATTCTTTACTCTGTTGGGGGCACTTAATTCTGTTTCATTGTATTATTTGTGTATTTTTGTGTCTGTGCCATGTTCTTTTAATGTACTTTTATAATATGTCTTTTTTAAAAATTAAATCATAGCTGTGCACATTAATTGTAATACGTCTTAATATCTGATAGGGTTACTTCTACCTTGTGGTGGTTCTTCAAAAATGGTTTGGCTTTTCTTGGACTTTTGCACTCCTGTATGTATTTCAGAATTTACTTGTAAAATTTCACAAATGTTCTGTTGGTCTTATTGGGAAATCATTCTGTATATTTTGGTGAGAATCAGGACTTTTATTACATGGCGTTTTCTGATCTGTGAATGTGGTACAATTCCAACTTATGTTGTAATGTCTTTTATTAAGATTTTGTTTTCTCCATGAAGATCTTACATACTTTATGTTAGATTTATTCATGGGCAGTTTATATTTTTTTGAAGCTTTACAAATGTACTTAAAAATTTTTGCTCCTTCTTGTTGCTGGTATATTGCTTTATGTATATGTATATATGGCATCCTAGATAGCTCTTCATATTTTTCTGGACATGCATTTAGATTTTCAACAACACAATCATATCATCTGTGTGTCATGAGTTTGTTTCTTCTATCTCAGCTCTTTCATCTTTTTTTTTGTTGTTGTTGTTGTTGTTTGTTTGTTTTGAGACAGAATCTCTGTTGCCCAGGTTGGAGTGCAGTGGTGTTGTCATAGCTCACTGTAACCTCAAGCTCCTCGGCTCGGGTAGTCCTCCTGCCTCAGCCTTCCAAATAGCTGGAACTATAGGCATGTACCACCATGACCAGCTAATTTTTATATTTTTTAAAGAGATAGAGTCTCATTCATATTCGGGCTTGTCTTGAACTCCTGGCCTCAAGCATTCCTCCCATCTTGGCCTTCCAGAGTGCTAGGATTACAGGCTTGAACCACCTCACCTAGCTTCTGCCTCCCTGCCCTTTTATCTTAAAAAAAACTTTTTGTATTAGCCAAGGGTGGTGGTGCAGGCCTGTAGTCCCAGCTACTCAGGAGGCTGACACAGGAGGATTGATTGAGCCTAGGAGTTTGAGGTTGGTGTGAGCTAGGCTAAGGCATGGTACTCTAGCTGGGTGACAGAATAAGAGACTCTGTCTCCCCCCACCCCCAAATATTGCCTAGGACACAAAAACCAATTTCATATCTTATTTCTTGCTTTAAAGTGGAACTCTTGAACTGTCTAAGAATGATTTTGCATTAAACTTTTTAATCAGTTTAAGGAATTTTTCATATATATCTAGTTTATCATGTTGTATTTTTGCTTTACCTCTGGGGATGATAATATAATTTTTCTTTTCTCTTCTTTTCTTGAGACAGAGTCTTAAGCTGTCACCCTGGGTAGAATGCAGTGGTGTCACAGCTCACAGCAACCTCAAACTCTTGGACTTAAGCAATTCTCTTACCTCAGCCTCCCAAGTAGCTGGGACTACAGGCGCCCACCACAACACCAGGCTGTTTTGTTTGAGGCAGTTATCATTATTGTATAGTTGGTCTGGCCAGTCTCAGTGTGTGTGGCCAGTGCCCTACCCACTGAACTATGGGCGCCGCCCTGATTTTTCTTTTTTAATAGAATATGTGAATCAATTTTTTTAAAAACATGAAACCAACAACTTTCAAACAATCTAACAGACTTTGCTAATGATCCGTTTAGGATTTTTGCATTTATTTTATAAGGCAAATTGTCCTATAATATTGTTAGGTTTTAGTATTACAGTATGTTAGCCTGATCAAATGAATTTATCTTGTCTTAACTGATGTTAGACTAAGATTATTTATTCCCTGAATGTTTGCTAGGAGTCTCTGGTTAAACCATCAGGGCATGGGATATTTTTAGTGAAAGATTGTAACTATTGATTCAGTTTTTTTTTTAATTTCTTCCTGAGTCTGTTTTTGGTACATTTTGGGGGATCATATTTATTTAATTTCAGGAAACTAACGAAGGTGTTCTAACTGCAGAAACCGAAGCTTGGTAACGTGTACTGCCTTAAGAATATCAATATCTGGCATATCATGAACCTTTACCAGGTGTCTGACACTGTGCTGCCTATTTAAAAAAAAAAGTTTGTAATGACATATACTACACTGTCCTTATTTAAAGTATACAGTTTGGTGAGTTCCAGTATCATGTACATTTTAACACTTATAAGCCTACTGTTGTTTATCTCTCCAAGAACTGCTTTCAGTTGTGTTGATCCTCTCTACTACGTTTTCCTTCCTATTTTGTTAATTTCTGCTTTAAGTTTATTGTGCTGTTCTTTTGTAACTTAAAATGTATATATAACTCATTCATTTTCTTCTTTCATCTTTAATGTAAATATTTGAGGCAACATTTTCTTCGTGATACTGCTTTTGATATTATCCCACAGGTTTGGTTATACATATACTTCATTTCTTTTAAAATCTTTATTTTGGAAATGTCAAACATACCAAAGTAGAGAGTGACGACCTCCTGTTACCCAACTACAGTAATCTGCAGCTCCTGGCCTTTTTTGTTTCATTTACACTCTCTCATTTACTCTCCCATTTTCCCATCCCTTTCCTTACCTCCACTTTCCACAGAAGTGTTTTGAAGTAAATGATTTTGTAGATTTCATATCATTTCATTACTCTAAAAACAGATGTTAACACCATTATCACCTTAAAATAATTCCTTAATAACTAGTCAGTATTCAGATTTCTCTTTCTGTATCATTTTTTCTTTTTTTACATTTGGTGTATTTGAGTGTCCTAACAAGAGTTGAGCTCTTCAAATTCTTTTAATCTGTAAGGTACCCCTCTTGTCTTTCTTTTCTTGTTGTTCATTTGTTAAATAAATATTATTAAAAATTAAGTCCCAAGTGTATTCTAATCTTAATTATGATTTTTTTTCTTTGATCCATGACTTATTTACACCTTTTTTTGGAGACTATTTCACTCTGTCACCCTGGATAGAGTGCCCTGGTATCATAGCTCACAGAAGCCTCAAACTCTTGGGCTTGAGCAATCCTCTTGCCTCAGCCTCCCGAGTAGCTGGAGCTACAGGCACCTGCACAGTGCCCAGCTAGCTAGCTTTTCTACTTTTAGTGATGGTGGTCTTACTTTTGCCCAGGCTGGTCTTAAACTCCTGAGCTTAAGCAGTCCACCCACCTCAACCTCCCAGAGTGCTAGGATTACAGGAATGAGCCACCGCTCCAGAAAGTTTTTTATTTTCTTAACATGTAGTTTTTCCAGTCTTGTCATATGATTTATGGCTTAATTACATTGAGACCAAATAGCTTGGTCTATGTGATACAAATCCTTTGAATTTTGTTTTATGTCCCACTAAATCAGTACTTCTTTGTTTGTTTGTTTGTTTGTTTTTTGAGACAGAGTCTGACTTTGTCTCCCTCGGTAGAGTGCTATGGCATCACAGCTCACAGCAACCTCCAACTCTTGGGCTTAAGCGATTCTCTTGCTTCAGCCTCCTGAGTAGCTGGGAATACAGGTGTCTGCCACAATGCCCAGCTATTTTTTGTTGCAGTTCTCATTGCAGTTTTAGCTGGCCAGGGCCAGGTTTGAACCTGCCACCCTTGGTATATGGGGCTGGTGCCTTCCCCACTGAGCCACAGGTGCCGCCCCCTACTTCTCAGTGTTCCATGTGTCCTTCAAAATGAGATGTACTCTGCATTTGGGTGCTATGTTTTATATATGTTCTTGCATTAAAGTTGTTAATTATGCTTTCAAATCTTTACTCACTTTTTTGCTTGTTTGACCTAACAACTTTTTGCTGTCAACTTTTTAAAGCAATGTTTTATGTGGAATATTTACAGCCTATACCAAGTAAACAATAATATAATCAGTGTTCAGCATCCAGCTTTTCGATACTGATTAACACTCCCATTTTCTTTTTTTTAGGCCAGGGCCGGGTTTGAACCCACCACCTCCGGCATATGGGGCCAGCGTCCTACTCCTTTGAGCCACAAGCACTGCCCCAACACTCCCATTTTTAAATCATCTTCATCTCTAGTGTATTCCACTTAAATATTAATTTTTTATGGTTATTTCTTTTAGGTTAAATTTATAAATATCAAAATGCTAAAAAATCTAAGCTATGCAGATAATGCCTATACTCACGAACACCTTTATCATGATTAGATTTCATTTGCCCCCAAAGTTCTGCATGTTCCTTTCCAGCTAATCTCCCCACCCCATTCCTGAAAACATCTATTCTTCCAATTATTTTCACCTTAGATTAGTTTTTGCTTGTACTAAAACTTTATATAAAAGGACTCATATTGTATGTACACTTTCTGTTCCCAGTCTGGAGTGCAGTGGTGTGATTATAGCTCACTGCAGCCTTGAACACCTGGGCTCAAGCCATCTTGCCTTGGACTCCTGACTAGCTAAAACTGCAGGTGTGCACCACCAGGCCTGGCTAAATTTTTGTGTGTGTGTGTGGAGATGGGGTCTCACTAAAGTCCTAGCCTCAATTGATCTTCCTGCCTAGTACCTCAAGTGCTGGGGTTATAGGCATGAGCCACCTTGCATGGGCCATGTTACTATTCTTTTTATGGTTGTATAGTATTCTATTACATGGATATATCACAGCTTATCCATAGTCCTTTGTGGACATTGAGGTTATTTCCAGTTGTTTATCATGAATAAAGCTGCTCTGAGCAGTTTCATACTTGCCTTTTTGTAAGCAAATGTTTTCATTTCTCTTGGATAAAATGCCTAGGCATAGAACTATAGGTGCATGTTTAATTTCATAAGAAATTGTGAAACCGTTTTTCACCTGTGTGGTTTTGTTTTGTAGTCTCATCAGCAATGTAGGACAGATCCAGTTGCTCTATATTCTCATCAGCACGTAGTGTTTTTCATATTAACCGTTATAGCGGGTGTGTATTGGTTCTCACTGTGATTTTAATTTGCATTTCCTTGAACACTAAAGATGTTGAGAACTTTTTCATTTGATTTTTTTTTTTTTTTTTGAGAGAGAGAGAGTCACACTGTGTCACCTGGGTAGAGTGCTATGGCATCACAGCTCACAGCAACCTCAAATTCTTGTGTTTAAGTGATTCTCTTGCCTCAGCCTCCCAAGGATCTGGGACTATAGGTGCCCACCACGACACCTGGCTATTTTTTTTGTTGTTGTTATTGTTGATCAGCAGGCCCAGGCTGAGTTGGAACCCTCCAGCCCCAGTGTATGTGGCTGGTGCCCTAACCCCTGAGCTACAGGCAACAAGCCTCATTTGATTATTAACCATTTGCTTATCTAACTTTGTAAAATATGAAGGCTTTTGCCCATATAGTTAATGTTCTATTTGATTTTATCATTTGGATAAAGTTTTCTTAATCACGTAAATTTTAGAGTAATTTAAAAGTATACTTGTGTTACTTTGAGTAACAAAAACAAGATTAATCTGAATTCATGAGTCTCTTATTTCTTTGGGTGAGACATTTTAGATTCCATTTTAATATGTAACAAGTTGCTGTGACCTGTTTCTGTTGAAACCCACAACTGTTCTTTTGTTCCATCCCAATATTTTCAGTGTTAGAACTTTTCCCTTCCTCCCCCAAAAAACATACTGGAGATAAAAGGGAGTCTGAACCCCTTTTTCACCTGAACATAACCACTCAAATTATCTCTGTTTTTCTCCTTCCCAGATCTATATACTTACATTCTCTATTGCCATTCATTCAGTATATCTAGACTTGTGAGGTCCATAGGCTCCATTTAGGAGAATAGATTTTCATCAGGAGGAAACCCATTGAGAATTTAAGTTTAATTTTTATGGTATTTTAGCTGTAGCAGCCAACTTGAGCCCTATGGCAGCCTACCAAAGTAAACTACTAATCCATATGTGGTAACCATTGCTAATCTAATGAAATTTTTTTTTTTTACAGACAGTGCTAATAATTTAGATTCTGGTCCTGAAGGCCAAGAGGATTCTTCAAAGGAAATTGTATCATCAAATGCTGTCTGCAGTAATCACAACCCACCTAATGATGATGGCAAATCACATGAACTATCTAACCTTCGACTGGAGAATCAATTGCTAAGGAATGAAGTTCAGTCTTTAAATCAAGAAATGGCTTCATTACTTCAAAGATCCAAAGAAACTCAAGAAGGTAGAGCCTTATTCAAATTATTCAAGTTAGGAATTTAGCCTTCAAATCTAAACTAAAACCTTTATATCCACACTATAAGAAATAGCTTAGGTAAGACTTATAAAATGGTATTTTCACAGAAATTGAGGGCCAAGATTTAGAAATGGTACCAGTCATCCTCCCACCATCCTGAAATGTAGAGTATTGGCTTGTTTGGTCATTCTTTAGCAACCATGAACTTTAAGAACTGAGAGAAACCAAACATTAGTAATTGTCTAGTTCGTTTGATTTATTCTGAACTTTCAAGGGGAACTCTCCATTAACCAAAGGTGAATTAAACAAAGTATTGGACCCTAATTGTTAGGGTTGTAGAACTGCTGTTCCAGAGGACATAAAATTTGTATGGAATTCACTTTGAATAGTGCCTTTAGAAATTGTACAGTGAGGTGACACTAGAGTAGAAAACCTCAGATTCCTTAAAAATGAGGAATCAAAAAGAAAATAATCTCATAACTGAGGTAATGACAGGGAAAGGTGTGAATATTATTGTACGTGTGGCTGAGGAGAAAACAAGACAGATGAAATCATTGCTTTGGTTCCTGGGGCTTATTAGAAAGCAGTGGGTGGACAGTGGAAACGTTTTCCCAAGACATGGATGAAAGTTCAGAAGAGTGGAACATGGTTTAAGACTAACTAGTCAGGCTGACTTAGAAAAAGCTTTACCAAGATTAAATTTAGACATAAGAAATAGAGATTTTCGGCTCAGCGCCTGTGGCTCAAGTGGCTAACGCGCCAGCCACATACACCTAAGGTAGCGGGTTCGAATCCAGCCGAGGCCCGCCAAACAACAATGATGGCTGCAACTAAAAAATACCCGGGTGTTGTGGCGGGCGCCTGTGGTCCCAGCTGCTTGGGAGGCTGAGGCAGGAGACTCGCTTGAGCCTAGGAGTTGGAGGTTGCTGTGAGCTGTGATGCCACAGCACTCTACCCAGGGGGACAACTTGAGGCTTTGTCTCAAAAAAAAAAAAAAAAAGAAATAGAGATTTTCCTGACACCCTGTACAGTTGGTTTCAGCGTTAAAAACCTTATTTTTGTTGGTGGCAAACTTCAATTACAGATGGTATATGAGGATGTGGAAATGCCATTGTATTCTGAAATATATTCCTCTTTTTGCACTGATTTCCTAGGTTAAAGAATAACATCATTTTATAACAGTAATTGAAAGAAATAGCCTCTTTCCTGTGTTTATCCTGAGGTTTTGGGGTCTGCATTTCCATTCTTTCCTTGTCTCTACCAGAACGCCACAAATCCACTGACCATTTTAGTGTTATTAATACTGTGCTATCATCTGGGTTTTGGCTTCCAAATGCTTTATGATATAACATCATAGAACAACTTGCTTTATTTCCCTATCTAATCTGTTAACTATAATATAGGTACGAGTATTGGCCTTGAAAACTAGATGTCCCATTTGGGGGCAAAATATAATGAAGATATTTGTAAGCTCCTAGTTTTGACAATAAAGTACTAAAAAGACTTAAGAAACTATGTGTGCTCTGAGAAAGATGTGTTTGGTTTTGCTTGTATAGAGAAAATTCCTTTTTCTTTTTTTTAAAAATAGAGTTAAACAAAGCAAGGGCAAGGGTTGAAAAATGGAATGCTGACCATTCAAAGAGTGACCGAATAACGCGAGAACTCCGAGCCCAAGTAGATGACCTGACTGAAGCACTGGCTGCCAAGGATTCTCAGCTGGCAGTACTGAAAGTGAGACTCCAGGAAGCTGACCAGCTACTGAATACTCGCACAGAAGCATTAGAAGCCTTACAGAGTGAAAAATCACGGTAGGTAATTTAACCAATAATGAAAAAACAAGGTAGAATGACTCTCTCTTTCCAATATAAGTAACAGTAAACATTATGGTGTATCCTATCTTATGAAATTGTAGGCTTGGATCCCGTAGCACAGTGGTTATGA
Organism: Otolemur garnettii; assembly: GCF_000181295.1. NCBI lineage: Eukaryota > Metazoa > Chordata > Mammalia > Primates > Galagidae > Otolemur > Otolemur garnettii. The sequence goes on from NW_003852415.1 coordinate 18,706,287, forward strand.
CACCAGCCACATACCCCAAGGCTGGGGGGTCCGAACCCCCCAGGCCAGCTAAACAACAATGACAACTTCAATGAAAAATAGCTAGGTGTTGTGGCGGGTGCCTGTAGTCCCAGTTGTGTGGGAAGCTGAGGCAGGATTCACTTAAGCCCAAGAGATTGAGGTTGCTGTGATGCCATGGCACTCTACCGAGGGTGATATAGTGAGACTCTGTCTCAAAAAAAGAAAATGCAGCATTTTGGAAATTTAGGAGGGGAAAAATTTTTTTGGTAGTGTTGAAAATGTGTATGATTAAAATGGATTCATTATTTGAACCTTGAGATGCATTGTTAGAAATTCTGAATTTAAAAATATTTAAGGCCAGGCATGGTGGTTCATGCCTGTAATCCTAGCACTCTGGGAGGCCAAAGTGGGTGGATTGCTTGAGCTCAAGAGTTCGAGACCAGCCTGAGCCACAGCAAGACCCTATCTCTACTAAAAATAGAAAAACTAGCTGAGCATAGTGGTACACACCTATAGTTGCAGCTACTTGGGAGGCTGAGGCAAGAGGATTGCTCAAACCCAAGAGTTTGAGGTTGCTGTGAGCTGTAATGTTAAGGCACTCTACTCAGGAGATGGAGTGAGACTGTCTCAAAAAAGATAAAGAATCAGAAAAAACAAAAAATAAAATGATTTGAATAGTATCATTAATCTTCAGTGTTATGGTATATATTTAAATTAGGATGTCTAAAAATAGAAAGGGAAAAAATTTCTCTAAGAGTGTTTTAGTAAAATCCCCCTTTTTTGTGCTTGACTAATAAGCTGATGGTATAACTGATAGTCTGCCTTATCACTTGTACACCGTCAGGACACATTATTTCACATGATGCATTTTCTTTTAGAATAATACAAGATCAAAGTGAAGGTAGTAACCTACAGAATCAAGCTCTGCAAACTCTTCAGGAGAGACTACATGAGGCGGATACCACTCTGAAGAGAGAGCAAGAGAGCTATAAACAAATGCAGGTTAGAATGGGAAATGACAGATTTCTAATGTTATCTGGACAAGGAAAAATGACTTTATGCTGTTTCATAATATTTACTCTAACGAAACTCTGCATCTCAGGAAATTCTGTTTCTGTGACAAAAACTTATTTTTATGTTGAGGTATAATTTTAAATAGTTAATATGCATTAGAGATACACATTTTTTCCTTATTTTGATTATGCAGCAGTCATGTCATAATTTCATTACAAGCTAGTCTGGGACATCTTGTTTATGTCTATTTAGGCTTTTTCTGATTCCAGTTTAATCTGATTCGTTTATTTCAAGGGAAGGATCATACATATTATTATTTCAGGTTTTACTCTGAAGTGAATTTTTATGTCTAGTTTGGTCTCAGCTTTGTCTACACAGTTGAATCACCTGTGTAATATTTTCTGCTGTCTGTCTTCACTCCCAGAGTCTGATTCCGTTGTATGAGGTAGGGCCTAGGCATTGTTTGGGTTTTGTAAGATTCACAGGTTGCGGTGAGGATTGCAAACATCTGGTCTGGGCTGTCTTTTAAACAGGTGAAAATAGTTTGGCCCTGAAAGTAAAAATCATGTAATGTTTTGTTTAAATTTTAACACATCTTACTTAACCCACTATGTCCAAAGTGTTATCTCAACATGTTGTTAATACTGAAATTTTTTGAGCTATTTTGTATTCTTTTTTGCATATTGATTCTTTAAAAAATGGTATAATTTACACTTATAGCATGTCTCACTTCAGTCATTAAGTTTTCTTTAGGAATATTTGATCTCTATTCAGATTTCATAAAATTTATAAGTGAACAAGTAGATTCATATACCCAAGCTTCTCTAACTATACTCAGCAGTTTTCCCAGAACAGCAGTTAAACATGGTGTTACCACGTGATCCAGCAGATCTGCTCCTAGGTATACACCCAAAAGAATAGAAAATATATGTACACATAAAAACTTGTACACTAATATTTATAGCAGCAATATTCATACTAGCTTTAAACTGGGAGTAATAGAAATGTCTGTCAGTGGCTACATAGATAAATAAACTATCATATATCCATATAAGGAAATATTAGTCATAAAAAGGAATGGAGTGTTGATACATGGTACAACATGGATGAACCTTGAAAACATGGGAAGTTAAAGAAGACAGATACATTATATGATTTCATGTATATGAAATGTCCAGAATATGTAAATCCATAGAGAAAGTAGATTAATGGTTGGTTGCCAGGGACTGGGGGGAGGGAGAAAGGAGTAGAGGATTTTGGAGCGAGTTGATGAAAATATTCTGGAATTAAATAGTGGTAATGGTCTCCTAAATCAGTGAATACACTGAAAACCACTGAATTGTACACCTTTTAGCAGGAAGTTTATGGTGTGTCGCTTGTATCTCAGTGTATCTGTTAGTTAAAAAGAAAGTTTCCAATAACAGAACTGTTGTTTCCATTTAAATTAATTACAATGAATAAACTTAAATTTTTAGTTCTTTGGTTGTATTAAACACATTTCCCATTCTCATTAGATTCCAGAAGTAGTCCTTTTGCTTCTTTTCTCTAAAATAGGAGTTGATCTCAGATTAGAACTTTGTGGGCAGGCTAGATGTAACGGTGCATGCCTATAGTCCCAAAACTCAGGAAGCTGGGGTGGGAATATTGTGCAAGTCCAGGGGTTAAAGGCCAGCCTGGGCAGTGTATTGCAGATCCTGTCTCTTAAAAAAAAAAAAAAAATTTTTGTAGGCTTTAGTTACTAATGTGTAACTATACAAGTTTTCTGACTTCTGAGATGGGAGCTTTTGAGAATAAAGGTAACAATTCTTGAGTATTTATGTCTAAATAGGCTATAAGTGACAGGCAGGCAATGTGCTTTTTAGAGTATGCTTTGAAAGTTCCTTAAGGTGAAAAATGATACTGAATAGCTTATTAGAAAATTTGAAATAAGAGGAAGATATTAGCCATGATATTAGAAAAGATCTAGCTAGCTACTAAGTTTTTCTATTTATTTTCTTCCCCCACCCCCGGAATACTGTGTTGAGATTCCCATTTGTTTCTAATAGACTTCTAGTTTTCTGTAGACCTGTTAACCATTGATCAGCTGGTGTCAGACCAGACGTGGTATCTAAATGACCAGGTACCTGAGAAATTTTCTCTGAAAACAGATTCCTAAGCCCGATCTTGGAAATTCCAATTTAGGAATACTGGGAAAGGCCTTTGATGGCTGTATTTTTAATAAACTTTTCTAGTTAATTTTGATGCGTTGCCATGTTTGGGAGCTACAACCTTAGATTTCCTATTTACCGCCTAACAAACAGAGTTTTCTCCTCTCCTTATGTTGTGGGCTGAGTTAATAAGATATCTGAATGGATGGTTATGTTTCAAAGCTAAGTGATATAATACGTATGATGTAAAAATTTATCACAGAGTGAGTTTGCTGCACGCCTTAATAAAGTGGAAGCAGAGCGTCAGAATTTGGCAGAAGCAGTTACTGTGGCAGAAAGAAAATACTCAGATGAAAAGAAGAGAGTTGATGAGCTACAGCAGCAGGTCAAGCTATATAAGTCTAACTTGGAATCCTCTAAGCAGGAATTGATTGACTACAAGCAAAAAGCTACTAGAATACTCCAAGTAAGCATGAATTGTACACTTTTGGATGTTAAAATGTGCTACTTAACCAAGAGACCCCTTGAAACTATGTAGATACTGTGAGACAATGTGTTCACGTTTGGCTGGATTAGCTTCCTTCAGGTGCCCCTTGCTCTACTTAGAATTTTATAAAAAGCATGAAATGTCTCTTGTACCTACTGCTTTCTTTTTTTTTTAATTCGTTCTGCCACTATCTGGTTCAGGTCTTTAACCTATCACCTTAATTAGCATGATGATATTAGGGTTTGTTGTTGAGCAGTTGTTTTATTCTTCCTTGTCAATCCCCCATTGAATGTTTTGCAGCAACAGCTCTAGGCCTCATTCAGCTCTCAGAATTACCTCCCTTAGATCTAAGGTAACCTTACCCTCTGCTAAAAATGACTGTAGTCATGCAGTCATCGAATGTAGTTTCCACTTCTCTTTCCTTTGCCTCTCCTATCAAAGGGAAAACATATTCTTTCATTTTTTTTTTCTAAGATGGTTTTTCTGCCTGTTCATCGATCCCCTCTCCTCCCTCATTTAAGCCCTTTCTCCCTAAGTGTGCCTCTTTTTGCTGCCTCTGGCTCAGCTTCATCAAGAACACATGGTTACTTAATGGAAGAATGAAGACTAGATTTGAGACTCTTTCCTAAGAAAACCGTCTCTTTTGGCTTTGTAACCACTTTGAAATATTTCCCTGTCCCCCTGTCATTTAATGTCATGCTAACCAGAATTCTACAGGTAGTGCCCAAGTTATAAACATCTAACTTACGTACAACTCACACCTACAAACAGAGGCTATTGTAGGTAATAGGTGAATGTACTTTTTCCACCTTACATACATATTCAGCATAAGAACAAACCTACAAAACCTGTCTGGTTGTAACCTGGGGACTCCCTGTATACTTGCTCTCTTCATTTCTGTAGAACTTTTTAACCTTAACTTCTTTATATAATTTCTGTCCCTGCTACATCTCTAAAATTATCTTCTCAGAATCTTGAATTAACTAAATATATATTCTTTTTTTTTTTTTTTTTTTTTTGCTTGGAGTTTTTGGCCAGGGCCAGGTTTGAACCCATCACCTCCAGTATATGGGGCTGGTGCCCTACTCCTTTGAGCCACAGGTGCCGCCCTTAAATATATATTCTTTGTCCTTTTCTTAGTTTCTATGCCCTTGATTTTGGTGGAACATTTGGTACTGTTAACTCTCCTGCCTTCAAACTCCTGCCATCTATGTCACTCACATCATCTTGGCTCTCTTTTGGTCATCTCCTGCTGTTGCTTTCTCCCTTGGACCCTTTTCCTAATCTCTAAGGAGTAAGAGTCCTCTTAAATGGTCCTAAACCCTCTTTCATTGTTCTTTTTTGACTTGAGGCATGTTTCCAACTCTAACCTCCTGACCTCAGTTTCTAGCTGCTTGTTGTACAGGATTGAGGTATTCCAACTTCCAAGCCAGCTTCTCCTTCATTCTCCCATTTTGGTAAATATTACTGTCAGCTGGCAGTATAGCTTGAAACCTCAGGTCATTTTTGACTTTACCTTTTTCCTTTAACTCCAGTCTCCCATTGACTGTGAATACCTTTTTGATTCCACCTCCATGACCTATCATTTTTCCAAACCCATCACTCTGATTTGTTAACGCACTGAAAAGCTACTTACTTAGCACCTAATAATGCACTAGTCACTATGATAGGTGCTGAGGATACAAAACTCAAAAGACATGTCCTCTTCCTGTAATGGAGCATTCACTTCAGTAGAAAGAAACTGAGTTAATTGATATAATAAAGTTACTGATGCACTATAGTGGGACCTTAGAGGAGAAGCCCTTAAAATGTGCCTGGGGATGTCAGAGATCACTGCACTAAGAAAAACTGTGTAAAGAGAAATTTGAAGGATGAATAGGGAGACTTATACTGGGGAAGAGGTTTCAAATAGAGAAGCCTGTGCCAGAGCAAGGGGGCCTGGGAGAATAAACATGCCATATTTGAGGAACTGCAGCTAGTTCTGTTTCTCCATGACATATTAGAGATAAAGAAGTAAAAGATAAAATTCAATGCTGAGCAGAAGCCAGATAGTGAAGGACCTTGTATACCATGCAGAGGAGTCTGACTTTATCCCATAGGAGACAGGTGGTGGGTATTAAAGAATTTGAGTGTAAGGACTGTGGCAGCAATGAAGAGGTTAGAGGAGAGGCAGATCTCTATGTCTTATCCCTGACACAGTACCTGGTGCTCAATAAATGATTGAATGCATTGAAAGGATGAGGGTTGGCATGGTGAGATCAGAGGCATATACATGGTAAAGAGGTGATTATAAGAAATAATGAGGAACTAGTGTAAGTTTGTGGCAGTGAGGATGGCAGACAAGGAGCACCTAAGAGATGTGTAGGAGATAGACATATGAGACTTGGAGATTTAATTGGAGGGAGGGGAACAAAGGCTAGTGGAATCTAGGATGACTCTAGATTTCTGGTTTGAGTATATAAATGATGTTCTCTCATATTACAAAAAAGAAACCAGGAAAGGTAAAGGTGAGTGTTGAAAGAAAGTATGACAAATTGGGGTGAGTTTGCAAAATTGATGTGATGTTGAAGTGAAAGTCAGGGAGGTAATTAGAAGTACAGGCCTGAAGCTCAGCAGAGAGGTGTGAGTATTAGGTGTGTGGAGTTAGCCATGTCAGGAGAGTATGTGAAATTAACCAAGAACAACATGTTGCCTGATTGGGAAGAAAGGCTGAGGTCTAAGAAACAGTCTTACACATCAGCATTTATAAATTTGGCAGTGGGAGAAAGTCTGCAAAAGAAAAACACTGAGAAGGGAAGTGGTCAGAGATGGTGAGAACCAGGAGGAGACTGATGCCCTCCAGGGAAGCCAAACCAAGGAAAGTTTCAAGTGGAGAATGATTGCCACCTGTGACACACGGCGCTGATGTGAGGAGGACTGAGCAGTCATTGGATCACCTAGGACAGTGGTTCTCAACCTTCCTAATGCCTCCTAATGCCGTGACCCTTTAATACAGTTCCTCATGTTGTGGTGACCCCCAACCATAAAATTATTTTCATTGCTAACTGTAATTTTGCTACTGTTATGAATTATAATGTAAATATCTGATATGCAGGATGTACTTTGATTGTTATAAAGGGGTCACGACCGACAGGTTGAGAACTGCTGACCTAGGAAGTCCCTGGAGACTTCACAAAGGCAATTTTCAAGGTGCATTGAGAGCTGAAAATGTGCAGGCAGGGACAACTTGACTATGAACATGAGGAAGGGTAGTTGCTACACAGGGGTGTGAGTTGGGAGGCTTCTGTGTGTTGATTTTTTAAAAAATAACTTAAAATTATATAAAAGATTCATGCTCATTAAGAAAATTGGAAAATACAAAACAGTTTGAAGAAGGAAATGGAAATTACCCATAATTTTACCACAAAGAAAAGGAAAACATTTTTGATGGAGGAAAGTGACTTTAAAATACTTAAAGTGAAAGAACTATTAGTCCTTATTGTGACTGGTTTGGAATTAGCACATTATAAGTTGATCTTTGCACATCAAATTTCTTCTTCCAACTCATTTTTTTTTTTTTTTTTTTTTTGAGACAGAGCCTCAAGCTGTCCCCCTGGGTAGAGTGCCATGGCATTACAGCTCACAGCAACCTCCAACTCCTGGGCTCAAGCGAGTCTCCTGCCTCCGCCTCCCAAGTAGCTGGGACCACAGGCACTCGTCACAATGCCTGGCTATTTTTGGTTGCAGCCATCATTGTTGTTTGGCGGGTCCGGGCTGGGGATTCGAACCCGCCACCTTAGGTGTACGTGGCTGGCACCTTAGCCGGCTGAGCTATAGGCGCCGAGCCCAACTCATTTTTTATTCCAAGGGTTGGCAAACATTTTCTATAAGGGGTCAAATAGTAAATATTATATAGGCTTTGTGGGCTATATATGATCTCCATCATATATTTGTTGTTTCTGTTCTTTATAATCTTTTAAAATTTGAAAACCATTTTTAGCTACAAAAACAGGTCTGTGGGCCATAGTTTGTGAATACCTTTTTTATAGCACTGCCAAATTAATCCTCCTGAAATGGGTCCCTAGTCACATCACTCCTCTATCTGCTTTTGATAGTTTGTTTTAGCCTACCAAATATTTTGTCCTAGAGTCTGAAGCATCTAGATTGGTCCTGCCTTACTATCTGAGCTATAATTACAATACTTTCTTGAAGCCTTTCTGTGCTTTTGCATTTTTGTGTTCTGCCCTCTGCTCTCTTTATACTTTAAAATATTCTGGCCGTATTTCAAGGCCAGCATAATTGCTGTCTTTGAAGTAAAACCTCTTTCCCAAAAGCAGTTTTTCTTTCTCAGAATTCTGCAAGAAATCTGACCATATCGCTCTCTAAACTTTTTTTTTTTTTTTTGAGACAGAGTCTCAACCTGTTGCCCTGGGTAGAGTGCTGTCGCATCACAGCTCACAGTAACCTCAAACTCTTGGTTTAAGCAATTCTCTTGCCTCAGCCTCTCAAGTAGCTGGCACTACAGGCACCTGCCACAACGCCCAGCTATTTTTTGGTTGCAGTTGTCATTGTTGCTTAGCAGGCCTGGGCCAGGTTCAACCCGCCACCCTAGGTGTATGTAGCCACTGCCCTGCCAACTGAGCTACAGGCACCACCCTCAACTTGTTTTTACTGCCTTCTCCTGGATACCTATAACTTCCCTTTTGGTTTATAAGGCAGAGGATACTAGCTAGAGTAACAGACATTATCTTTATTACACTCACTTATTACAGTGCCAAACCCATTGTAGGTGTTCCATAAATACTTGGTGGATAGAATATGATAGAAAAAGCATGGGAAAAAATATGAGAAAAGTCTTGTTTGTGACAAGTTTTTAACTATAACATGATTGTGGAGACTAAAATCCAAGGGCATAGTACAGCAAGCTCTATTGCATTTTTATCCCATGGATTTAATAATCTGTAAACTTTGTTTAGAGATAATAATTGGAATGTTTCCGTAGTGGGTTAATTTCTATATGGTAGATGATATTTTTTAATATACAAGCTAATCTCTGCTTTGCTTAAACTTTTTTTTTTTAATAATAGTCTAAGGAAAAATTGATTAACAGCTTAAAAGAAGGCTCTGGTTTTGAAGGCCTAGATAGCAGTACTGCTAATAGCATGGAGCTAGAAGAACTTCGTCATGAGAAGGAAATGCAGAGAGAGGAAATACAGAAGCTGATGGGCCAGATACATCAGCTCAGGTCTGAATTACAGGTAAGATTAATTGCTAAGATTCATTCATTTATCCCCAGTTATTAACAGTTTGAGAGGTGTTAGATTCTGTATTATGGGGAAAGGGCATTAATGAAGTAACGTATGGAAGTTCTGCTGGAATATTATTTACCATATATTACTGTGATTCCAAAATAGTAAATTTCTTGTCCATTGATTGGCTATAAAATTATGAGAATAAGAAACTTAGGTAATCGGATTCCCTCAATCAACAAATACCTGCCAAGTGCCTGTCTAGGCCTGGAATTACAACAGGGAACCAGACAAAATCTTCATATTTCTGGATCTTACATTCTAGTGGTTAGAAACAAATTAGATGGGGCTTATATGTGAAACTAAGATATTTTCTGATATTTTAATGGGCTAAGGGATGGTCTTTTAATTATAGTTTTGTCTGTAATCTTATAATTTATAGTTTATGTATAATTACTATATTAATCTAAAATATAATTGAGTCAATTATTTTGATTACACATGGGATCTTTGACATAAATATAAAGGTAGGAGTGTCTGCTAAGTATGAGAAAAGATAAAGCAGGGTAATGAGCCTTCTTTTCTTAAAAAAATAAAAAAGGAAAAGAAACTTTGTGTAAGGAATATAATCCATGCATAAACTCTGCTAAGTTAATGGTTTATAAGACTTATGTGAACTGCAAAAGAAAATGTGGAAGTTGTGAGAATAGGATATCTTATCTAGAACAGTCTCATATTGGACAAACCCGAATATATATAAAGTTTCCATACATAGGGAAAATGGGAAATTATGGTTAAATGTACCATTATTTACAAAATTCTACAGAATATTCTTTATGTATTGATAAAGACACACATGAAGTCTCTGTCCTACTCATGGCAAACATGTTCCAAGATACCTGTTATAATTTTCCTATGTATGACAAATTTGGGGATACCCTATAGATCCCATCTTTGGTATTCAATAGATGTTACTTTGCATTAGACACCACCTCACTGAGCCTTAGTTTTCTCATCTGTAAAGCACAAATAAAGGTTCTCTAGACTATAAGGGACAATAATGTAAAGGGCTTAGCCTTGTCTCTGACATGTACTAGACCCTTAGTAAATAATTGCTGCTGCTATTTCTGAATTTATTCTTATTCTTTAAGTAGGATTTTTTTCATCTGTAAATAATTTTGAATTCCAGAGAATTTGGTTCTTTGAAATTAGGGTACATGGTCAACTCACTCATACCTGTTTCATGTCTTTTGAGTGAGATTATGAAAAATGTGATTTGTTGATTTAACATCTCATCCCAGCATCATTAATGGCATTGACCCATTTTCTTACCCCTTCTCACAAGTTTATGAAAACTGTAATAAAAAATATTAGGTCTAGGAGACTGGAAGAATTGTTAATAATTACAATTTCTATCATTTACTGAACACTTAAGTTCTAGATACTGCACCAAATGCTTAACATATAACCTTATATTTATTCTTTACCATAACCCTATATAAGGGACATGATGATATTCCCACTTGATAGTTAAAAAAATTTGGTCATAGCAATTTGCTGTAAGTCTAGTAAAGTGTCAGAGCCAAAATTAGAACCCTAGTCTAACTCCAGAACATGCTCTGTTAACCACTATACTCACTGTCCATCTCTCAAGAATTTATCTGATTTAGTCAAATTAGTGACAAAGATTAATCTACCTTCTAAAGTTGTGTAAGTTTGGACAATTACATTGTGATTATCTGAGAGTATTGTTAATCTCAATTTTTTCAAACAATGAGCGAAGTTCCAGAGTTTGTGGAGATGAGTATAAAATTGAATGTACCGCAAGATAAAAAACAAAATTAAGACATAAGTTTCAGTATCTTATATTACCATATAAATAGACTCATCTTAACTCATTCAGGGAAAATGTGGAAACGTAGAGCTGTGCTCTTTGCCACTAGGAGATAGACAGGAAGTGTAAGAAGGTGGCTTTTGATTTTGAAAAAGTTTGAGTAAAAAATAGGGAAAAAAAAAAAAAAAAAACAATGCGGGACAATAGTAATAAAGCTAAAAGCAGAAGATTATATGCTAACTTTAGATTACATGTGAGAAAAGTTATAGTCGTACCATATATTGATTACTGAAGCATTACTGGGACATGCATGCACACAAAACCTAATTCTACCTGCTATTTCAGGGGACTAATGCGGTGAGCTCCTTTTTGGTGTTATATTTCTGTTCTTTTTGAACTTGTTAGCTTTTGAGTAGAGGCACATCTTCTGGTGAGCCAGGGTATCCTCATAGTCATGAAACCAGATGACCAATGTGCTGTGGCGGTTGGAGCATCCTACTCTTTCATAGTATATAGCCATGAAGTTACACACTCCTTGTAGGCCGAAACCACGTTCTCAATCATCTTTATTGCTTCATGCCTGCTCCATTCATAGCACATAATAGTTGCTCAGTAATGCTAAACTGAATGATTAATTACTGCTTTTACACGTAAGGTTCTTATTTTTAGGATATAGAGGCTCAGCAGGTTAATGAAACAGAATCAGCAAGAGAACAGTTACAAGATCTACAAGACCAAATAGTGGTACAAAAAGCCTCTAAACAAGAACTAGAGTCAGAATTGGACCGAATGAAGCAGGTAAGGATTTTAAGTTGATGACTACTGAGAAAGTAGTCTGTTTATGTGACTGCTCTGTCCTCTAGTAGTCATATAAGCAGATGTCACAGTAAAGCAGCTTATGTGAAATTCTTAGACCATAAGCTCAAACTTTATAGCTCCCTGCCACTCTGTTTTTAAGAGACAGGGTCTTACTCTGTTGCCCAGGCTCGGGTGCAGTGGTGCAATCACAGCTCACTGCAGCCTTGAACTCCTGGGCTCAAGTGAACCTCCTGCGTCAGCCTCCCGAGTAGCTGGAACCACATGTGTGAGTCATTGCACCCAACCTTGTTTTTTGGTTTTTAACATATGCAAAATAGAGGCACAAAGTGGAGATAAGACTTGCCTAGTATTGTACAACTAATCAGAGAGTACAACCTAGGATTCCTGTCTCAGAGCCCAGAATCATTTCTACTAATTACCCTGTCTATCTTTTACTATTTCTTCATGTATAGAAAACTTAAAAACATACTAATATGAGTCAGATTTTCATAGTTTATTACATATGTACTTGGTAGGAATAACAGTAAATATTTAGTAGAAATACACATACAATATTTGTGCCATATTATTTGTGCCATATTGACTGTTCATTTCTGCTTGAGAAAAAATTCTTATACACACTGTTCTTAACAAATCATGTTTAAAATTATATTTCATTGGCTCGGCGCCTATAGCTCAACC
>NW_003852415.1:18718736-18724282 GCF_000181295.1 Otolemur garnettii
GGCTCTGTCTCAAAAAAAAAAAAAAAAAAAAAAAAAAATTATATTTCATTGTTGAATTAGCTATTGTTTGCTCTATAAGCCAAATTATTTTATTTTAATGTACTTACATAATAGTTTCAATAATAACAAACACATTTATAGCCACAGTTTCAGAATGTATTTCTGTATCTAATATTAATATCACTAATTTACAGAGTATCTACATTGTTAGAGGCATTTAGTATATATTACCTTGTTTTATACTCAACAAGATCGCTAATATTCTCTTCATTTTACAAAAGGGATGTTATAATTCTTTGTGTATCACTTACAACATTTCTCACTTTGTTTTTAAATTCTTTGAAAATTCTTTCCATTAGCATTTAGCATTTCTGAAACTGGTTCTATTCTCAGAAAAGTGTTTGTTTTTATTATGTAAGTAGTACTTTAAATACATTTCTTAAGTAGTAAAGAAAAACTTACCAAGTAGCAACCTGCAGGGTACTCACAGGCTTTTTGAGATAATTAACTTATAAGAGGAGCTGTCCTTTCAGAAAATGCATTTTAATTTTATTCAAAGAACTCTCTTATATTAAAAGGCAACTATTTGATGTTCTTGATGGTTACGTGAGATAATTTTCATTTTATTATGGCAGATGGTTTTGCTGAACCTCTTCCCAGTGCCCTTTTTAAAATGAGGGAGTTAAAGGAAAATGAAACTGAACGCACCTGTGGGCTATTTAGTAATCAGATGTTCTAGATGTGAAGTATTTAATGTTGAGATCAAATAGTCCTTTAGTGTTCTTTATTAATGTAAGTAATTTCAACCTTAAATTTTGTACTAGCCTAGAGCTTAAAAGAAATCAGGCATCCCTTCTTGTAAAGTATGATTCTCCCACCCTAATGACCTAATGATCTCTTTTTTCACTTATCTCACGGTCTCTCAATTTGTGAGAGAGCAGGTTAAGTTAAATGTCTAAAAAGGAGTCTCTAGGACAGTGCTTCTCAACCTGTGGGACGTGACCCACAGGCACTGTGTATTAAAGGGTTGCAGCATTCGGAAGGTTGAGAACCACTGCTCTAGGAGTATATGCACTGCACAAACTACCAATGCATTAAGTGCAAGTTTTGGAAAATCTGTAGGCATTTTTTTTCTCTCTCACTTCCTTCTATCAGTGCCCAAGCAAAATAAGTACATGACATTGCTTGATACTAGTAAGCACAGGAAAAGCTGTTCAACAACATTGTTAGAGAAATGCAAATTGAAATCACAGTGAGATATCGCAATATGGCCACCAGAATAGCTGCCTTATAAAGATTGACAATACCAGGTTGTTAGCAAGGATGTGGAAAAACTGGAACTCTCTCTTTATTGTGGGTAGGAAGACAAAATGGCATAGCTATTTTAACTTTTCTCATCAGACCCATCCAAATCTGTTCATGTATTCATTCAGTATATATTCAGCAATACTGATTGAGTGCCTACTATGTGCCAGCCACTATTTTAGGTACTAAGGATGGAAGATGGGATGACTTAGCTTTTATTTGTGCCTCACGTTGTAGGAATTCCACTATATGGAAGAAGATCTGTATCGAACAAAGAACACATTGCAAAGCAGAATTAAAGATCGAGAAGAAGAAATTCAGAAACTCAGGAATCAGGTATGAATCAGCATTCACAACTTGGGAAAGGATATGATTGTAATGCTGCATTTTTTTAAAAAGGATACAGGAAGACCTTTTCCCATGTTTTCACCTGAGTTCTATTGTTACAGTAGTGAGATAAGTTATTTTCAAACTGGTATATTATTTTCATACAATGCCATTATAGTCTACAATTTGCTGTATTACTATGACTTCTTATAGAAGTATCTTGTAGCCAAAGTCACCAAAAAGATGAGAATTACTCCAGAATTTCATACCTTCTGATTTCAGTGTGGTTGTGCTGATTGCCAGTTTCCTAATTATGGTTTCTTTTTCCTTAAAAAAAAAAAAAAAAAGTAATGATTAATCTTCCTATTAACAGTTGATAGGTCTTCCATAAGACTTTTTTTTAATTCTAAAAATGTAAAACATATAGAAAATGGTGGCACCCATGTAACATGACTTGCTAGCAGAAAGTCAAAGACAAGAAGGAGCAAAAATTACCAATTGGTTTAATTCTTAAAAATCTCTATATTTACTAAATACTTATTAAATACCTACTAGGTCTAAAATATTGTGCTATTTTTATTAATGAAGAAATAGCTGTAAGAAGATTTCTTTCTTTTCTTTTTTTTTTTTTTAAGAGACAGAGTCTCACTAAAGCCCTTGGTAGAGTGCTATGGTGTCACAGCTCACAGCAACGTCCAACTCCTGGGCTTAGGCAATTCTCTTGCCTCAGCCTCCTGAGTAACTGGGACTACAGGTGCCCACCACAACACCTGGCTATTTTGTTGTTGCAATTTGGCCAGGACTGGGTTTGAACCCGCCACCCTTGGTATATGGGGCCAATGCCCTACCCACTAAGCCACAGGCACCGCCAAGAAGATTTCTTTTGAAGATTTTTCATCTAATTAGAAGAGAGAAAAACCTCTGTCTGATAGAATAAAGTTGACTTGTATAATTTAAAACAAGATTAGCACTGACTAGGTATAGTGGCTCATGCTTGTAACTCTAGGATTCTGGGAGGCCAAGGCAGAAGGATCACTTGAGGTTAGGAGTTTGAGACCAGCCTGAGCAAAGCAAGATCCCCATCTCTATTAAAAATAGGAAAATTAGCCAGGCATTGTGGCACATACTTCTAGTCCCAGGCTGAGGCAGGAGGATCACTTGAGGCCAGAAATTTGGGGTTGCTATGAACTAGGTAGAAGCCATAGTACACTAGGCTGGGCAACAGAGCAAGACTCTGTCTCAAAAAAGTAAAAAGAGATCAACATCTGAACACATTTAAAAAAAAAAAAAAATCACAGAGTGCGTTTAGAGTTATTCTAAATGAACAATAACGAATTTGGCTTCTGCTTATCTTATTACCTTTGTACCTCCTACGAGAACAACATGTTGGTTAAAAAAAATTTTGGTTGCCAGTTTCAATTTTTTTTTATTCTTTAAAACTATTGCATGGATATAGAAGAAGTTATAGGGAATCTTTTTGTAATTTAGAGGAAGACAGATTTTTTACAGAGGACACAAAAAGCACTAACCATGGAAGAAAATGATAAATTGCAATTCATCAAAATTAAAATATTCTGCTCATCAAAAGACATGATTACAAAAATGAAAAGACGTAAGCCACAGACTGGGAAATGATACTTACAAACATATCTGACGAAGGATTTATAATGAGGAGAGGAGCGCTTATTAATGATAAGATTCACACCATTTCTTTTAAATGGGCAAAAGACTTTCCAAAGGAAGATTCTGGCACACCTCATTATATTGTGCTCTGCTTTATTGCACTTCGCAGATGTCATATTTTTTACAAATGGAAGGTTTGTGCCAACCCTGCAGCAAGCCAGTCTATCCACACTGTTTTTCTAGTAGCACATGCTCACCTCATGTCTCTGTGTCACATTTTGGTAATTCTTGTCATATCTCATTTTTTGTTATTATATCTGTTAGAGTGATCTGTGATCAGTAATCTTTTATGTAACTATTATAATTTCTTTAGGGGGTCACGAACTGCGCCCACATTAGACAGTTAAAGTAATTGATAAATACTGTGTGTTCTGACTATCCCAACTGGCCTTTGCCACATCTCGCTTCCTCTCCTCAGAGCTCTCTATTCCCAGAGAAGGCACAACAGTATTGAAATTAGTCCACTTAATAACCCTTCAATGGTCTCTAAGTGTTCAAATGAAAGGAAGAGTGGCATGTCTCTCACTTTAAATCAAAAACTAGAAATGAGTAAGCGTAGTGAGGAAGGCATTGTTGAAAGCCACGATTGGCTAGAAGCCCAGCCTCTTGTGCCAAACAGTTAGCCAGGTTGTAATGCTAATGGGAAGTTCTTGAAGAAAGTGAAAAGTGCTACTCCAGTGAACACATAAATGATAAGAAAGCAAAACAGCCTTATTTCTGAAAAAGAGAAAGTTCAAATGATCTAAATAGAGGACCAAACCAGCTACAATATTCCCTTAAGCCAATGCCTAATCCAGAGCAAGGCCCCAACTCTCTTCAATTCTGTGAAGGCTGAGAGAGGTGAAGAAGCTGTGAAAGAAAAATTGGAAGCAAGCAGAGGTTGGTTCATTAGGTTTAAGGAAAGAGTCTGACTCTGTAATGTGAAGGTGTAAGGTGGAGCAGCAGATGCTAATGGAAAAGCTGCAGCATGTTATCCAGAAGACCCAGCTAAGATCATGCATGAAGGCGGCTGCACTAACAGCAGATGTTCCTTGTGCAGAATAGCCTTCTATTGGAAGAAGAGGCTATCTAGGACTTTCCTAGCTAGTGAGGAAATGACAGTGCCTGGCTTCAGAGCTGCAAGGACAGCCTAATTCTCACTAGGGATTAACGTGGCTGGTGAGTTTAAGTTGAAGCCAATGCTCATTTATCCCAGGGCCTTAACAGTGATGCTAAATCTGTTCTTTCTGTGCTCACAGATGGAGCAGCACAACCTAGGTGACATAGTTGTTTTCTGTATGGTTTATTTTTAGCCCACTGTTGAGATCTAATGCTTAGAAAAAAAGATTTCTTTCAAAATATTACTACTCATTGACAATGCACCAGGTCACCCAAGAGCTGATGGAGAAGTACAAGGAGATGAATGTATTTTCATGCCTGCTAGCACAGCGTCTATTCTGTAACACAGAAAGCAAGGCACAGTTTTGACCTTCAAGTCTTACTATTTAAGAAATGCATGTTTTCTGTAATTTCAGAATGTAACAGGGGTATAAATATTTTTGTTACATAAATTGCTTTTGTACTATTTGAGTCAGAGTTACAAGTGTGGCCATCCCCCAGGTAGTGTACATTGTGTCTGTTAGGCATGATTTCACTCATCCCTGCTTCTCCCCTCCCACCTACTTAATTTCTTTTGAGTTTTACTTCTGTCTGTGCACCTGAATGCTGATTAATTAGTTCCAATTTAATAGTGAGTACATGTGGGGTTTGCTTTTCCATTCTTGTGATACTTCACTTGGGAAAATGGTCTCTAGTTCCATCCAGATTGCTCCAAAAGGTATTAATTCATTTTTTATGGCTGAGTATTACTCCATGGTATACATATACCACATTTCATTAATCTTCTCTGAAATTGTGCTGCAATAAACATTGAGTCCAAGTGTCTTTGATAAAATTACTTTTTTTTTTCCTTTGAGCACATACCCAGTAGTAGAATTGCTGGATCAAGTGGTGGGTCTACTTTTCGTTCTTTGAGGAATCTCCATACTATTTTTCATAAAGGTTGCACTAGTTTGCAGTCCCACCAATAGCGTATAAGTGTTTCTTCCTCTCCACATCCCCACCAGCATGTGTTTTTTTTTGGAACTCTTTGATAAAAGCGATTTTCGCTGGGGTCAGGTGATAATCTCATTGTGATTTAATTTGCATTTCCCTAATTTTTTTTTTTTTTTTTTACTTCTTCCTCCTGTAGT
>NW_003852415.1:18724328-18726277 GCF_000181295.1 Otolemur garnettii
TTGTTGTAGAGACGGGGTCTCACTCTGGCTCACTCTGCCTCAGGCTGGTCTTCAGCTGGTCTGGAACTTGGCTGAGCTCAGGTGATCCATCCGCCTTGGCCTTCCACAGCGCTGGGACAACAGGCATGAGCCACCACTCCCGGCTGCATTTCCCTAATTATTAGTGATGTTGGGCATTTTCTCCTATGTTTATTAACCATTAATAACTTCTATTAGGCTATAACTGCCATAGATTGTGATTCTTCTGATGGCTCTGGGCAAAATAAATTGAGAACTTTCTGAAAAGGATTCACCATTCTACATGCCATTAAATATATCTGTGATTCATGGGTGGGGGGTAAAATACTAATCTTAGCAGGAGTTTGGAAGAAGTTGACTACATCTCTCATGGATAACTTTGAGGAATTCTAGACTTCAGTGAAGAAAGTAAATGCGGATGTGGTAGAAATTGCAGGAGAACTAGAACTAGAAGTGGAGCCTGAAGATGTGATTGAATTACTCCAATCTCGTGATAAAACTTGAACAGATGAGTTGCTTCTTATGGATAAGCAAAGAAAGTGATTTTTTGAGATCTAAGTCACTGTTGGTGAAGATGCTGTAAACATTGTTGAAATGGCAACAGAGGATTTCAAATATTACTTAAACTTAGTTGGTAAAGTAGCAGCAGGATCAGAGAGGATTAACTCCAGTTTTGAAAGATGTTAATAAAAATGCTATTAGGCAGCATTGCATACCCCAGGGAAATCTCTCATAAAAGGAAATGTCGGTCTGTGTACAAACCTTATGGTTGTCCTATTGTAAGAAATTGTCACAGCCACCTCATTCTTCAACGCCACCACCCAAATCAGTGAGCAACCATCAACATCAAGACAAGACCCTCCTCCAGCAGAAAGATTACAACACTGAAGTCTCAGTACATTGTTTCTTTAGACATAATACTAATACATACTTAACAAACTACAGTATAATATAAGCATAACTTTTATACACACTGAGAAACCAGACATTCATATGACTCACTCCATTGAAATATTCACTTTATTGTAGTGGTCTAGAACAGAAGACATAGCGTCTCTGAGGTATGCCTGCATGTCAGTGGTCAAATAGGCACATAGGTAGGTGCTCAGAATTATCAGTAAGGTACACTACCACATTCTAGAATGGCTGAAATTAAAATGATTGTCAGTGCCAGCTGTTGGTGAGAATGCAGCGTAACTAGAACTCTCTTACTCACTTTGGAAAACTGGCTACTTCTGATAAGGTTAACATTTAACCTGTGACCCTAGATATTGACTCCATAGAAATGAAGGCATATGTCCACAAAAAGACTCATACGTTAATATTTCTAACATGTTTGTTCATAAATAGCTCAACTTAGAAACAACCCAAATGTCCATCAACAGGTAAATGGAGAAACAAATTACCAACCACTTGTCGATTTAAAAAAAAAACCACACACAACAATTTGGATGACTTTTTTTTTAAAAATCCACCCACAAAAGTATTCATACTGTGTCATTCCATTTATAGGAAATTCAAGGCAAAACTAAATTCTGGTGATAGAAATCCGAACAGTGGTTGTCTGGGGTAAAGGAAATATTTTGTGTTTAGACCTAGGTGTTTGTTATATAGTTACACATTTGTCAGAACTCATTGTATGCATAAGATCTGGGTATTTCACCACTGGATGTCAATTCCTTTCTTCTTCTCCTTCTTCTTTTTTTTTTTTTTAAGAGACAGAATGTTGGCTCGGCACCTGTGGCTCAAGCGGCTAAGGCGCCAGCCACATACACCTAAGGCGGCAGGTTCGAATCCAGCCCGGACCCGCCAAACAACAATATTAGCTGGGCGTTGTGGTAGGCGCCTGTGGTCCCAGCTACTTGGGAGGCTGAGGCAGGAGACTCGCTTGAGCCCAGGAGTTGGAGGTTGCTGTGAGCAGTGAAGCCATG
>NW_003852415.1:18726341-18728176 GCF_000181295.1 Otolemur garnettii
AATGTTGCTGTCACCCACGCTGGTGTGCAGTGGCACAATCATAGCTCACTGTAGCTTTAAACTCCTGGGCTTAAGCTATCCTCCTATCTCAGCCTCCTGAGTAGCTGGGACTACAGGTGTGAGCCACTACTTCTGGCCTATAAATTTTACCTTGACTAAAAAGTGTTAAAAGTATGTTGATTGGAAGAATCATAGTACGATCTTAAAATTGAACATTTTTTAAATAGTTGATAAACCTTAGTTTATACTCAGTATAATTCCATGTGGTAGTTATTTGTTATGGACCTAGCCCTGTGCTTAATTTATGGAGAGTACTGTAAGAGATTCAGAAGAAAAGTAGCTAATATTTTAAGAACCTGCCATATGACATGTCCCATTGAGATGTTTTATGTGTTACTTCATTCTAGTAAACATCACATCACTAAGGCTCAGATGTACTAGCTTTCCCAAGACCTTAGGTAGGAAATGACAGTGCTGGGATTTTAAACTTAGATCTGACTATCAGCCTTTTTTCAAACCTGTGTTGATGTGTTAACAGTGTTTCTTTTCCTCATGGAGCTGATTTAATAGTTTCATTGAGGAGGCAAAATTGACTCCCACTCTGTTGTTATCAGAGTGATAAAAACCAGGACAATCAGAAGAAAGCTGAGGTCAGCATGGTCTGGAGTGTTTGAAGAGGATTTCCACAAAGAGACTTTGAAGGCAGGGAGAGCCTGGATGAGAGCCTGAACACGGAAAATGTGACCAGGAAAGCAGGTGCTGGATGGGAGTAGAGGAAGGTGGTGACAGACAAGACATAAGACCAAACAGAGGGTGGAATGAAGAACATTGTTAAGTACCAACTATCAGCCAGACCCCACTATGAAAACGCTCTCATTTACTACCCTAAATACCGTGGCAGTAGACACTGTTATCCACGCTTACAGATGAGGAAACAGATGCAAAAGAGTGTCGCAGTTTGTCCAAAGTTGAATAGTAGAGGTGAAAACCTACAGCTGTGGTCTTTGCACTGAAGCAGAACTGTTAAATTAGGGACGCTTTTGAATCCTGACTGAGAAGTTTCAACTGGGTCCTATAAATCCATGTTATGAAATATTCTTGACCATCACATCTCAGTAAGAAATACAATTTACATCATGTCTTAAATCTCACAGGCACTTACATGTTCAAAGCCAATAGGAGTTTCACAAGATATTACTCTCACGTACTATGTGTTAAATGAATATCAGAATGTGACTCATTCTGTTTTATTACATTTTTAAATGCTGGTTTTGACCCATCAAATTGGTTTTGTGACCCTGCTAATATTTTTGAAAATCACTTCTATGGACAGGGTAAGAATCATTGTAGAGTTTTGGAAAACCAGTTGATGCCACAATTTACTGTGAAAATACAGTAGTGTGATTTCTATGTTGTTTGACTTTCATTTTATGTGATAATTTTATGAACACTTTGCCTTTCAGCTTACCAATAAAACATTAAGCAATAGCAGCCAGTCTGAGTTAGAAAGTCGACTCCATCAGCTAACAGAGACCCTCATCCAGAAGCAAACCATGCTGGAGAGCCTCAGCACAGAAAAGAACTCCCTGGTCTTTCAACTAGAGCGCCTGGAACAGCAGATGAACTCCGCCTCTGGAAGTAGTAGTAATGGATCCTCTATTAATATGGCCGGAATTGACAGTGGCGAAGGTAAACAAACAAAAAAAGAATCTCATAAGAACATTTCATTCAAACATAATTTTGAAAAACTACAGAGAGGGCTCGGCGCCTGTGGCTCAAGTGGCTAAGGCGCCAGCCACATACACCTAAGGTGGTGGGTTCGAATCCAGCCCGGG
>NW_003852415.1:18728221-18847640 GCF_000181295.1 Otolemur garnettii
CCTGTGGTCCCAGCTACTTGGGAGGTAGAGGCAGGAGACTCGCTTGAGCCCAGGAGTTTGAGGTTGCTGTGAGCTGTGAGGTCACAGCACTCTACCCAGGGGGACAGCTTGAGGCTCTGTCTCAAAAAAAAAGAAAAGAAAAGAAAAGAAAAACTACAGAGAGACTGTTTTTACTTGAAAAGAAAAAAACTTGTATCCAATGAAGGACTCAGTTTGCTGATGTGAGACCTGGACCATTTGGTAATGCCACTAGTAAACTGGATAATGGACTAATTACTATCCCTTATTGGTATTAGACTTGGAGAAAGGAGGCCTGAGGATTGATAACCATCTTAAAATGTGTAAAATATGTAACAAGATAAGTGATGCTAACAAAACAAGTAATTCAGTAGTGAGGAAGTTTCAGGAAATTTTAAGCAAGGTTTGAATAATCTTTCAATAAATAAATCTGAGTATTAAGGCTACTGTGTAGTTCACATAAGTATATCCATGCTCTGATTTTAGGAAATCTATAGATTCCTAAAATATATAATCTAAAATAATGTTATAAGCATCACAAATGTTTAATCTTAGAACTTCATAAAATCTACAAGAAGTCATTCACCAAATCTCTCAGTTTTTTTTGGCTTTAAATTCTTTTTAAAAACTTAAAAAATTAAGTTAATACATTTTTAAGGAATTACTGTTTGTCAAGTATGGGGATGGGATTATAATTTAAATAGGGTGGTCAAGGGAGACCTCATTTAAACAGGATGGGTCAAGAACGTCCCAAAGGAAGTAAGGTAGGAAGTGAAGAGGCCTAGAGGGAAAGTGTTCCAGGCAGAGCAGAGCAGGTACAAAAGCCCTGAGGCAGGCGTGTTCTGGCTGTTTCAGGAACAGCAAGGAGGCCAGTGCAGCTGGAATGGACTGAGTGAAGGAGAGACTAGTGTGAGATGAATCCAGAGAGCTTGGAGGAGGCTGTTTAGGCCTGTGTGAGGACTTTTACTCTGAATGAGGTAGGAAGCCATGAAAGATCTTGAGATGGGTGACTGGTCTGACTTGCATTTTAACAGGATGCTTCTGACTGCTGTCTGGAGAACAGACTGCAGAGGGCTAAGAGTGGAGGCAGGGAGACTGGGGAGGGGGAGGCAGGGGAGCCATTGCATTACTCCATGTGAGAGGCGGTCATCCAGACCAATGGGATTGTGGGATGAATTGAGATTTATTTTAAAGGTAAGCTGACAGAACTTTCTAGATTAGACATGCAGTTTGAGAGAAAGAAAGGAGTAAAGGTTTTTGCTTGAGCAGAGGGATAGAGATACTGTGTCCTAAGACAGGGAAAATAGTAGAAGAGGCAGATTGGCAGCAAGGACAGGAAATCAGAATCCTAGTGTGCATGCTGTTTGAGGTGCCCATTCGCCATCCAGAGAAAGGCGAGTAGGCCATTGGATGAGTCTGGCAGGGATGGGGGATCTGGGCTGGAGTACAGATTTTGGAGTCCTCAGGCCAGCCTCAGTCATGTTAGTATAGGAACAAAGGGCTCATTAATTTGTCTATCGTTATGGCTTCATCTACTTTGGTGTAATGCTTAGTTGGCCTTGAGAATTTCTTCCACATGTAATGTATTTCTAACTGTAATTTTCTTAGCAAGTTAGTTTTTGATGTCAGAACATTAATTTATTTTTTTATTTAAACAGGTACACGTCTGCGAAATGTTCCTGTTCTTTTTAGTGACACAGAAACTAATCTGGCAGGAATGTATGGAAAAGTCCGCAAAGCTGCTAGTTCAATTGACCAGTTTAGGTAAGAAGTGGCAATGAGGATGAAAGATGGACTGTCAGCTGTTTTTATAACATTTTCCGGTGGTTGAGATCAAGAGTCCTGTTAGGCAGAGCTGGTATTTAAAGTGACATTTACTGGCCAGGCATGGTGGCTCACGCCTGTAATCCTAGCACTCTGGGAGGCCTAGGAAGGTGGATTGCTTGAACTCAGGAATTCCAAACCAGCCTGACCAAAAATTGAGACTTTGTCTCTACTAAAAAAAAAATATATGTGTGTGTGTGTGTGTGTGTATACACACACATATACATATTAGCCCAGCATAGCAGTTCACACCTGTATTCCTAGCTCTACTTGGGAGGCTGAGACAAGAGGATCTCTTGTGTTCAAGAGTCTGAAGTTGCTCTGAACTATGATGATGCCATGGCACTCTACCCAGGGCAGTAGAGTGGGAGTGTATCTCAAAAATAAAAAATGAATAAGATGACATTTACCTTATTTTTTGTGTGACATTTCAGTACCTTGGAATGCTTCATAAGGTCTGCCAGTGCCCACATTTTATTGAAGACAATTAACACTGATTCTTCTTTCTGTAATAAACTCTATTTAAAAACTAATTGAATTTTATTGAGACAGCCTGTCTCATGTAAAACTATACATTTGCATTTCACCCTAGTATTTTATCATATGATTAGAATAAAAGATGCTATTATATATGACTGAACGATACTTAATTTTAATATATATCTTACATGTATTACATAAATAACATAATTTTATGTTCTGTACAGTTAAATATACATTTTTTAGACCAGCAGACATCCACCTTCTCAAGAAATATTAACAGCTTACAAATAGCTTGCTAAAGTTCATGTCTAAATCACACATTACACCCTTTTTCCCTGTAGTGTTTATGATTAAACACAGTTTTAATGAATTGTTTTGCACAGTATTTTCTACATTTTTTTATGTCAGAATCAAGCAATGATATTAAAAGTAAGGAGAATGATATAGTAAGATTCCTGAAGCCCTGATACTAGGATGCAGTAATTATTATCTCTAAATTAGGCACTTCTGTTTCAACTATTCATTTTTCAACATACATAATTTTTGGAGAATTTATATGGAAGGCATTGTACTAGTGGCAATGAAAGAAGCAGAAAGGTATATTTGCCTGTACGTATGTCCATCTTAATAGCGGAAAATGTTGCAAAGAGCTGTGGGTTATAAGGTCTAGACATCATGTTACCTCTATACTTATTTACTCAGGTGTCTACTTGAGTTTCTACAACTTTGTGCATTTTAGAAGCATATATCTGTGCATAAGCTCCCAGATGAGCTATTTGCAGGTTGATGCCAACCAGACTCTTGTTTTTCCCCCATTCACGTGGCTGACATCCACATCATCTTTCATAACTAATAGTTCCTAAAAGAAAAATGATTTCAAGTGGAACCAAGTTTGCCTCCTACAATCATAGCCACAGAATTAAGAGAAATACTTTGTGCTAAAGTTTAACAACCAAGTCCCAAATAAGATAAATGTACTTGTTTGCTATCATGACATTTCTATATAGTTATTTCCCGTAATCATTTAACAATCTACTATAAAAATCATTCTTCCACATGAATTGTTTAAATGAGTGAAATTTTAAAACTATATCCCTGCTATTACCACAGGAAGATTTGTTTGACTGTAACTCTCTTCTACCACTCCCATTTGCACAGTATCCGCCTGGGAATTTTTCTCCGAAGATACCCTGTAGCACGAGTTTTTGTAATTATATATATGGTAAGTAAGTGAGTTTGAAAAAATAATGCTGCATTTGATTTTTCACTAGTTTTTTCCCAGTGCTGATCGTACCGATGTTTTAGCAATACATTTTGAAAGAATGAACTCATTTTTAGTCATTGATATTTTTTTCTTTAGCTGGGCATAGTGGCGGGCACCTGTAGTCCCAGCTACTCAGGAGGCAGAGGCAGGAGGGTCCCTCAACCCCAAGAGTTGGAGGTTGCTGTGAGCCAGGCTGATGCCACGGCACTCTAGCCTGTGGTAAGAGGGTAAGACTATCTTTAAAAAAAAGAAAAGGGTTTTGTCTTTAAGTAGGTTATAATTTAATAATTCATTATGTGTAGGATACAGATTTACTCAAAAGGTTTAACTACAAATAAAATTAACTTTAGTGCATTTACTTCCATTTTAAGCCCTTCTCATCTTAAAAATATAAAATAATTGGTTCTAGTTTATCTTGATATTATAAAGTTACTTTAATTATTTTCATGTGCTTTGCTTTATTTTCTACAAGGATCTCAAGGTTGATTTACTTTGTTCTATATTTCTTAGCTCTAATAAAATGTTTACAGTAGTTTGGAGTGCCATTTCATGTGTCCTGTGTGCTTCAAAAGCTCACTGGCTATTCTGAGTGGGTATGTCTAAAAGTAGTTGGGTTGAATTAGATGGGCTGCTTTCTTAAAAAGAAATAAAAGCCTACTTTAAAAGTTTCTCTGTGATCCACTAGAGGGAAGACTTATTCCTTTAAATAAACCTTTATGAGACGGATAGGGAGAACAAAAAGGAATCCCATCAGAGGGGTTGATTTTCCAGGTGTTAGTGATTCTGAGTCACACAGGCACTCAGTACATAAAGTGTGATTTTTTGCACCCTACAAAGTGGTGAGGCACTTAGTGATGAAATCTCATATCATTTTGGTACTACCAAAGGGAATTAGTGGAAATTTATTACTATGATCATATACTGGACCCTCAAATCAGCCTCTGAAACCTGACACATTATTCCTATCAAGAACGTTTTTCCATCTCTTCTTCACCAAACTTTGGCTAACTTCCCTTTCAAAACACAACTGTAAGTCCATTCTAAGTCTTCCCAGCCAAGTCCATGCATATCTTGCAGGTTAAAGCATACTATCCACTCTGCATTAAGGTCACCTGAATGGCTGTTTATGTGTACATGTGGATATTGTGAATGAGTTCAAGACTTTACGCCTCTCAACTGCATTCAGTAGGTATAGCTACTCCTTACTCCTCTCTGTTGCACTGAGCTCATTTAATTGTTCATTTGTTCATTCATTATTTATCTAGTCCTATGTTCCTACCGGGTTTCAGACACAGCGTATTCATTAGGGGACACAGAGACAAATAAGACAAAGTCCCTGCCCTCAGTGCACTGTGCAGAGGGGGTTTGGTAAAGGTTTATTGTTTGACTAATCCACAAATTGTTTTTCTTTCTTTAGGCTTTGCTTCACCTCTGGGTCATGATTGTTCTTTTGACATACACACCAGAAATGCACCATGACCAACCACGTGGCAAATGAACCAAGCCTGATAATTGCGCTGATTGGTTGTTTTTTTTTCTGGACTTGGGATCTGTAAAAAGGCCAATTGCCTAAAATTCCTGAGAAGAATGCACAAGATTATTTTATCACTACAAGCTTTTAACTTTTTAAGTTATTATATATATATATATATGAAAGTATTCTGCTACCTAAATCTTCCTCTTATTTCCTTCAAATGATAAGAGTTTCTAAAACAGAATAATTTAACCTCAGGTCTGCTTTTTCTGATTGGTCCTAATATATAGACAGAAAGATACTGAGGTTATTCACTTCTGTACAGACCATCTTGTATTTTAGGAGACACTGATTATGGGTTATAATCAGGGAAACTAATTGTACTTAGTGCTAAAAATAAAAGATTTTCTGTTTTGATAATTTAGTCTGTCTTTTGTATTTTCATACATTTAACTTTGCAAATAGAGATTTACTTTTTACATATTATAGGCCTGATTCATGCAAGTCTTTTTATAAATACATAAATACAATTTACTATGCACTTTTATTTTTTAAAATAATGGCTTTTCATCCCCATAAACAAACCTTTCCAGATGGACTTCAGTGAGTAGAGCCAGAAGCCAGCGGCCGATTCCCCATGATTCCCCCTTGTGATTCCCCGTGGCTTGCCTGCTCCCCAGTGCATGCTTCTGCCTTTCCTCTCCATCCCCCTGTGCCACCTTCCTGGATTTCTTATTCCTTTACTTGTCTGCCTCCTCCTGTTTTCCTTTTCTCCAGCCTGTACTTTCAGTCAACCTATGATGTCCATAGCCCCTGCAGGTAGCATTTAGGAGTCAAATTTGTTTCACCAACCTATGCATTTTTAAAACGCTGTAGTGCTGGCTGGATATGGTGGCTCACACTTGTAATCCTAGCACTCTGGGAGGCCGAGGTGGGTGAGCTTGAGCTCAGGAGTTCAAAACCAGCCCAAGCAAGAGAGAGACCATGTCTCTCCTAAACACTAAAAAAGCTAGCTGAGGCAGCGCCCATAGCTCAGTGGGTAGGGTGCCAGCCACATAGATCAAGGCTAGTGGGTTTGAACCTGACCCAGACCAGCTAAAACAACAATGGCAACAACAACAACAAAAAATAGCTGGGGGTTATGGCAGGTGCTTATAGTCCCAGCTACTTGGGAGGCTGAGGCAAGAGGATCACTTGAACCCAAAAGTTTGAGGTTGCTCTGACATAGCACTCTACCGAGGGTGACAAAGTGAGACTCTGTCTCAAAAAAAAAAAAAAGCTAGCTGAGCATTGTGGCAGGCCCCTGTAGTCTCAGCTAATTGGGAGGCTAAGGCAAGAGGATTGCTCAAGCCCAAGAGTTTGAGGTTGGTGTGAGCTATGATGCCACAGCACTCTACCCAGGGAAGCAGAGTGAGACTCTGTCTCAAAAAAAAAGTACACTCTAGTACAGAGGTACTATAGATTTATTCTCAAAGTTCAATATAGTATCTGTGTTGACTTTCATCTTTACATCTGAAGTCTTAGATTATTTTCTCACCCAGGTACTGGTGGCCTGTCTTTGTGTGAAATTAATAGGTGTGGCTCTCGGTCAGTGCAAGGGTATAAGCCCTTCCTATGGGGGAATGTCTTTGAAGCAGTCTGCTTGGTGCCTAACTGAAAACCTGACCAAAGTTTCTATTCTTAATGATCTCTCTACCATGACTTTAATTGACATGAGCCCTGTAAATGGTACTCTAGGAGATGTGTATGTTTCTTACTCTTCATCAGAAAAGGTCATCTTTGGTGTGTTTGGGCTGTTTTTCTTCTTGGCAGCAATGAAAAAGGCAGAAAGTTCCACATACTATAAAAGCAAATGTTGGAGGTTGACAGGAGAGACGCATAGCTAGGTCCACATAGGATTTATGGCACAGGCTTTCTCAGATCCATAGCCCCAGAGTATCTGAACTGAGATCAGGGCTGATCTCAAACAGAATAAAGAGTTAAGTCTTGTTAATATATTGTAAAGGTTTTTTTTTTTTTTTCTTTTCTTCTCTCTCCTAATTTGGAAATATTTCTGGAAAATGATTAAAACTAGGTTACATACTTAAAATGGAAAACAACACATGCGTCTCCATTGTGGATTGCCAGACTTTCTGTCTCCGTGTATGTCCTCCTGGCTTGTGTTAGGAGATCTCTGAGTCTTTTGTTCAGTCTTTACACATACTTGGCTTTGAAAATAGTTTGACAGTGTGTTTCGGGATTATTCTTCTGTAGTTACATAAATCTTTAATTGGGTTTCATTTTCACTACTCTTGACCACTAACTGGGGAATTTTCAAAAGTCCTCCCATTCACTTCTCAGATAACAGGAAACCTGCTTGACCTAATTAAAGGGGTTGCATGAGAACTAAGTTTTCCCCTTCTTAACCCAATGTATATAAAGAAATTTTAAATAAATGTGTATGTGTGTATATATAAATAGATTATCAGAGCTCTTACACTGGTTAGAATTTATAGACGCCAATTGGAAAACAAAATTACCTGTATTTTAAAATTTCCCTTTCTCTAGACCTTGTGCTGAGTAGAAACTACCTTTCCATTGCTACAGAACAAAAACTTCAAAGGACAAGCATGAGTTTTGTTAAAATATGATGGAAATAGGCTTTCCCTGTTATTTCTGTAGATGAGGAAGTAGGACGGAAGAAGGGGGTGGTAGAAACAACTGAATAGGCCTCCCTGGGCTCCGGCTCCCTATTGCAAGAGACCCATTGCGCGCTGGAAAAGACCAATGAGGGCATCTTGGTCTGGGTGGAAGTAGAAGGAAAGAGCTGGTGAAGCGTCAGGGATGGCCAAGAAGTAAGGCCTAAGGAACGGCAGGCTGTGATTGGCCAGAGGAAAGACATGACTGCGAAAGATGGCTCAGTGATTATTCTGCACACGTTAAGACTAGCACTATAGTCCTCTCCTTTCCTGGCTCAGAAGAATATGGATTAATTGAATCTGAATTTCCACACTTCTCCTTGGTGATCTGCTCTCCAGACACACTCAGAACCCACAAACACCTCAAAATAAGTGAAGCTCTTTTCATAAGAGCACTTTAATGTCAAATGTGTTACATATACACATAGAAGCCTTATTTATAGAAGATGTCTCGAGGGGAAAAAGTGGGCAGTAAACTAATTTTATTTTAAACCATGTTAAGACTACAAAGTCATTTGAATTATGAATGCCTTGTGCACAGGCCACTTCTAGGAACTGGGAATGGAGTGGGGAAAAAAGCCGTCACTGCCCTTGTAGAACTTACACTGAGGTGGGGAGAGCAGACTGTGAACATAATCATAATACACCACTCCGTGTTCAGTGCTGTGAAGAAAGATTAAATGGGGTGAAGTGGGGTAACAGGAGACATCCTCTCAGCAGAAATACCCATATAGGTCCTGAGTAAAGTGGGGAGCCCTGCAAAATACAGGGTGGGTTTTTCAGGCAGTAGGTTCAATAAGAAGCACAAAGCCTTTGAATGGGAATGTACTTGGCATGTTCAAGGACTAAAGCTGACCAGGCACGGTGGCTCACACCTGGAAACCTAGCACTTTGGGAGGCGGAGGCGGGAAGATCACATGAGGTCAGGAGTTCAAGACCAGCCTGAGCAATATATAATGATGCCATCTCTATGAAACAGTAGAAAAAAATTAGCTGAGTGTGGTAGTGTGCACCTGTAGTCCCGGCTACCCCAGGAGTTCCAAGCTGCAATGAGCTGTGATCATGCCATGGCACAATAGCCTAGGGATAAAGGGAGTGTCAAGCCAATACTGGGGGCCAAGGAAAGGATTTTGGATTAAAAATTCCATTTTGTTTCTGATTGGTAACCCCCTCTCCCCTGAACCATTATCTTTTCTGGGAGGCAGGGAGACAAGGTCTTGCTGTGTCACCCAGGCTGGAGTGCAGAGGCGTCATCATACCTGGCTGCAACCTCACACTCCTGGGCTCAAGTGATCCTCCTGCCTTAGCCTCCCAAGTAGCTGGGACTACAGGCACATGCTACCACACCTGGCTAATTTTTTGTAGAATGCGGTCTTGCTCTCGCTCAGTCTGGTCTTGAACTCCTGACCTCAAGCAAATCCAAGCCTTTTAACGTCGTGTGTGATCAGGCCCTGACTACTCTGTGCACTTCGAGCCACTCCCCACACCTTATTCTGCTGTCATCTCTTGATCACTACACTAGCCTATCACCGTTCCAATTATTCTCTGCTTCTTCTTATGGGAGGATTTTACTTCCCATTCCACTGATGTCAGCCTTGGCCGTATGACTGGATGTGCTTTGGTAAAATATTAATGGAAGAGACACTCTAAGAAACTCAGAGTCATCTGCGACTCCTCGCCTGGTTCCTCCTCCATGAGTGTCCCAGGTGAGGACTGTTCCTTCAGGCTAGGAATGGTTTGAATGAAAAAGATGGAGCAGAGTATAAACATGGAATGTGTCCTCAGTGGACACGTAGCTTGAATGAATGGCAAATCTTTGCTTTTGTGGGCCCCTGAGATTTTGGAGGTTGCCTCTTACCACAGCGTGACCTCACAATAGCTGATTGGTGTGCCCACTGACGTGCCGTGCTCTCTCTTCCTCCAGACCTCCCTCTGCTTGGGCCACCTCACTTCTTGACTCCTGCCCCCTCCTGGCATCACTTTAGATGCCACTTTCTCTGTGAAGTCAGAAATCCTCTCTCTTCTCAAAAGAGAAAAAAAATTACTAGGCTAGGTGATAATAGTAGGCAAAATAATGGCTCCCCCCGAAAGACATCCCTGTGCTAATCCCTGGAGCCTGTGAATACGAAAAGGATGCTGCAGACATGGTTAAGGATCCTAAAATACAAATTATTTATCTATGCTGATGTAATCACAGGGGTCCTTAAAAGGTGGGAAAGGGAAGCAGAGGAGTTAGAGAAGATTGACAATGGAAGCAGAGGTCACGGCAAGGCCACCGCTGACTTTGAAGGCTGTGCAGCGAAGAATGCTGGAAAAGGCCAGAAAGCAGATTCTCCCCTGGAACCTCCATGAACAAATGCAGCGAGACTTTAGTTTTGGCTCAGTGAGACCCATGTCAGGCTTCTGTCCCCCAGAACCAGAGAGAATAAATCCGTGTTGTTTTAAGCCACTAAGTTATTGGGAATTTGTGATAGCAGCCCTCAAAGTGGTGACAAGGTGCCTGTGCCTCCCAGGGTGCCTCCTCACGCTCTGTCCCTCCAGGAGACCTCTACAATTGATATTTCTATCTCGTCATGAGTCTCTTCAGAGACTAGTGCAGAGCGCTTAGTAAGTCCTCAATACAGAGTTGTGAAATACACAATTTTCAAAACTAGGACTAACAAGGAACAGGGATGTGTGACCAAAAAGGAGTGTACACGTAAAGCTGGAAGCTAGACTATTTTCTGGCTTAATGGCTCAACTACCTGCGGTGCTGGTTAAACCACTCAGGGTCTCCCATCCCCAATTTCCTTGTTTTTAAAAATGGAGAAAATGCCACCATTAGGAAGAATTTCCCCACAGGTAAAAAGAGCATTTTCTAAGTTGTAAAGTGTATTCAAATGTTACTTTTACTGGGTGGTATGTTAATTTTAAAGTTGGATGAGACTAAGAAAGTGAAAAGTGGCCCTACTGACAACCAATCAACTATGTTCCCAGTTCCCAGCAGAACATAAACAGTACTCAGAACAAGACATTGACAAGCTGGCTCTGGTGAGCACAAAAATTACTAAACACCCATCTCTGCAGACAAGCATTGCTCTTTACTGAGTGTTTGCTGTTCCCGAACCCATAACAAACTTGAGCCCCATTTTAACCCTCCTTGGGGATAGCAATGACTGAGGTCCCCAGTCACCGAATGGCCCCTGCTTGGAATCCAGAACCCACGCCAGTTCCTTATTGTGCCTCCCAGTCATCCAGCCCAAGCCCAGACCCTGTGAGAAGCCCCTGTCATCGCCCCTCACTGACACACTCCTGAGGACACATCCTCCCTTACTGCAGCAAGCCCAATGAACCTAACTTTGGAAGTTTGTTTTGTTTTGTTTCTTGTTTGTTTTGACTACAGAGGTGTTCTTTGCTCAGCTCTGATAGACTCCCTTCATACTCAGTTATATAATGTTACAGACAAGCAGACAGATCCAAGACCTATCAAGGTGCTC
The DNA here is from genome assembly GCF_000181295.1 of Otolemur garnettii. NCBI lineage: Eukaryota > Metazoa > Chordata > Mammalia > Primates > Galagidae > Otolemur > Otolemur garnettii. The sequence continues at coordinate 18,739,439 of NW_003852415.1, forward strand.
CAATCAGTAACAAAGATGAGATCAAGCACGTCTTGTGTTTGTTGACATACAGGCCTGGTTTGGGGCCACGCAGTTACTGAACATGTCAGTTTACTAAATCCGTCTGGCACAGAGTCTTCTCTTTCCCCTCTTGACCTGGGCTTTCCAACAGCTTTGCGTCGCTGGAGGAAACCTGCTATATCTTTTCAAATAGTACTTAGTTCTGGGACAAAGCCAGGTACATTCTGGTGAGAGTTAATGGTTCTTTATCAGTGTGAGAGGAAGCAGGTGTGTGTTCCCTGCTGCCATCTGATTTATTTCTTGGAGCTCTAGGAACAGTTACTCCACGAGCCACCCAAGCAGGAAATTGCCTTCCTGCAGAAGGTAAACAAGAGGGTTTGCTTTATTTTCAGCCATAAAATTGGACCTAAAAAGCATTTCAAATCACTCAGGGTTTTTTTTTTTATTACTAGAATAGTATTCCTTAATTGTTGGGAAATACAGAAAATTATAAAGAAATATCATTCATCCACACATCCATACCGCAAACTAATAAGTGGTCCCATTTTGGCCATCTTCTTCCAGTTTTTTGTTTTTGTTTCTTCTAATCGTGAATGTGTATGTTATGTAGGAAGGTCTGGAAGTGGAGGGAGAGCAGCTTTTAGTTGAAATCATACGTGGTTCATTATGAAAGGATACACAAAAATCAGGAAACGTAAAATCCATGTGGATGAAAACAAATGAGCCCTCCCAGCAACACCGATAACCCAAACAAGTTAAAATTGCACGCGTGAAGCAAAGGGTGCCGTTGACTATGTTTCCTGGAAGTAAAATAATGGGCCAGAACACAGTCTGTCTCAAAACTTTCATAGTGACCTACATACTCTATATATAATTTTCATTTTACATTGTATCTTTAAATTATATAACCCATGAATACAAACTTACTGTAAAAACAGTCCTGAATAATGGCACATACAGAGCAAAAGTCCTCCACACCTTTCCCCCATTTCCCAGGGATACCTACTGTTAAATTATCTTAATAAATAAGATAAGTACTTATGATATTTTAGTATTCACTCACTAGTGCACAGTGAGTAAGTGCCTCGCAGTGTGTAGAATAGGCATGGCAGGATTCACTAATGGTGAACAGATTGCATGCTGACCTCAAGCGATTCCCCACCTCCTGGTGCCAGGTCTTTGTGTAATTCCCTCCTCATCTGTGCAAATTGGACCTGTGACTTGCTTCTGACTAACAGAATATGGCAAATGTGAGGGAATGTCTCTCCCATGATTTGGTTATGTTCTATGGGAAAGGCAATAGGCAGTCAGTCTTGTGATTACATACATCGTACTTCGTAAATGTACTGTTGTAGCTGATTGAACTCTTCCCGCTGACTTGATAAAGACAGCAGTCACGTGAGGGAGCCCATGCAGCAGGGTGCTCCAGATAGTGTCAAGGGCCTCCAGATCACACAGCAAAAAGCCGGAGCCCTCATTACACAAGCACAAGGAAATGACTTCTGCCAACAATGCAAATGAGTTTGGAAATGGATTCTTCCCCAGTCAAACCTCCAGATGAGACCACAGGCCTGTCTGACATATTTATTATGGCCTTGTGAGACCAAGAAGAGAGAAGGGTGCTGTTGAAAGAGAAGACCAGCTTAACCGTGCCTAGACTCCTGACCCACAGAAATTGTGAGATGATAATTGTGTGTCATTTTAAGTAAAGCTGCTGAACTTGTGGCAATTTGTTATGCAGTGTTAGAGAACTGATTCTTTGCATTTTCATATTACAGCCGTCAGGATGCCTTGAGTTTAAGCAGCAGGCACACAACTTAGACTGGAAGGAGCCAAAAGGAAATCTGTAACTAACCTCAGGTGTGTTTAATTTCAGTGTCACTCTCCTTCTTTTAGCTCTGGATTGCTGTGTGTAGATTTGAACCACGGGCAATCGCTTCCCAAACAAGGATGACCATGCTGCCTCGTGTGATAGCTCTGTCACTGTGTAGAACTGTCAAGTGATATTTCACATCCAAGCAGGCTGGTGGCCTCAGTGGGGGGCATGCTACTTTGTCCCAATAAGTTTTGCAAAAGCCCTGGAGTTGGTATCTGTCGGCTCTGGTTGGACTAAGTTGAGACATGCGCCCACCAGTCCCTGGAGACAGGTGGGCATGGTTCATATGCCCACATCCAAACCTCATGAACTCAAAGGGAGAGGAGTAAGTGCTGAAAGAAAACAAGGGTGCTGCTGGTTGGAGGTAGAACAGAAGCTGATTGACAAAAGAAGAGCTGTCCACATCCACAGTGGATACAATGTATGTAAAGGAATAAGCAACTTTGCATCCTACTTTGTTGACATACTGGTAAACAACAGTATTGTAGCAATATCGCCCATAAAACTTTCAACAGTGTTTATGAAACTTTTTAAACTTACAGAAAAGTTGAGAGAATAACATAATAAATGTCCATACACCCTTCACTTAGACTTCTTCATTGTTAACATGTTGGCCCAGCTCTTCTCCCTCCCTCCGTCCCCCGCAGAAGGACTTAAGGTAATGTGCAGGTCTCATCACACTTCAGCCTGAGATATTTCAGCTTGGGCCTAAGAATAAAAAGTAGTCTCCCATACAACAACAAAACCATTAACACAGGCAAGAAATCTGACATTGTGCAATGATACTACCTTAGATAGAGTCCGTATTCAAGTTTTTCTGTCTAAAACACATTCTTTGTATGCTGTTTTTAATTTTTTTTCTGATCCAGGATACAATCCAAGATCACATATGTCTTCAGTCTCCTTAAATCTAGAACATCCCTCCTCCCCTTTCTTGGTCCTTCACAGGTTGCTATTTTGAAGAGTGTGGGCCAGATAGATAACTTGTTGGAGGCCCCAGGATATGAATTTGTTTCCTCGTGATCAGATTCAGGTTAAACATTTGGGGGAAGAATACTAGATGAATACTAGGTGGTGCCGGGTCATTACATTGGTTCAGGAAGTATGGAACGTCAGGGATGCTCCATTCCATCACTTGGTTAAAATGGTGCCTGGCAGATGTGTCCATTTTAAAGGTATATTTTCCCCTTTGTTGTTAATAAGTGTTTGTACAGTGATACCTTGAAAGCCTTGCAAATTTCTAAGTCCACAACAAACTTCCAGTGGTTTTAGAATGCTTTGGTGATCCCTGCCTGAATTGTTATATATTGGTAGCTACAAAACGGTAATTTTCTAATTCTATCTTCATTCCTTCCATTGTTGCTAGCTGGCCTGTTTCTTTCCCTCTACTTCCCCTTTTTAAAACAAAAAACAAAAAACCATATCACTATGTACCTACCTTTTTTTTTTTTTTTTTAATGGAATATGTTGGCTGGGCATGTGGCTCATACCTGTAACCCTAGCACTCTGGGAGGCCAAGGTGGATGGATTGCTTAAACTCGGGAGTTTGGGATGAACCTGAGCAAGTGTGAGACCCTGTCTCTACCAAAAAAAAAAAAATAGAAAAACTAGCCAGGCATAGTGCCTATAGTCCCAACTACTCGGGAGGCTGAGGCAAGAGGATTGCTCAGGCCCAAGAGTCTGAGGTCTCTGATGATGTCGCAGTACTCTACCCAGGTGACAGAGAGAGACTGTCTCAAAACTAAATGAGTAGGCTCGGCGCCTGTGGCTCAATCGGCTAGGGCGCCAGCCACGTACACCTAAGGTGGCGAGTTCGAATCCCCAGCCCGGGCCCGCCAAACAACAATGATGGCTGCAACCAAAAAATGGCCAGGCGTTGTGGCGGGCGCCTGTGGTCCCAGCTACTTGGGAGGCAGAGGCAGGAGACTCGCTTGAGCCCAGGAGTTGGAGGTTGCTGTGAGCAGTGAAGCCATAGCACTCTACCCAGGGGGACAGCTTGAGGCTCTGTCTCAAAAAAAAAAAAAACTAAATGAGTAAATAAATAATAAAAATAAAATAAAATGTTACATGTTAAAATCCATTATCATCAATGTTCTTGTTGATATTTAAATTGTGCCGGATTTAATCAGCAAGAGCAACCCCCTCACGCCCAAGCTGTGGCTTGGCCTCTCCCCATTAGTTCTGAGCACTTCTTTGCTTTCTGGCAAACCAAGACGCAGTCTAGTTCTTCCCGGTCTTGGACCTGGAATCAGCCACATCTGCAAGAAGCCCTGTGGTTCCTTTTAATGGAGAACAGTATTTGGAATCTCTTAGATCAACCTTAGGACCTTCCACATGATTTGAAATTGCTTCACAATATTCCCATTAAGTGGACCATTCCATTAGTCCTCTTTCGGAAGAGAAAGAATCTTTCACCATTCAAAATGATATCGTGGGCTTGGCGCCTGTAGCTCAAGTGGCTAAGGCACCAGCCACATACACCTGAGCTGGTGGGTTCGAGTCCAGCCTGGGCCCACCAAACAACAATGACAGCTGCAACCAAAAAATAGCTGGGGGTTGTGGCGGGCACCTGTAGTCCCACCTACTTGGGAGGTGGAGGCAGGAGAATCACTTGAGCCCAGGAGTTGGAGGTTAATGTGAGCTGTGATGCCACAGCACTCTACCCAGGATGACAGCTTGAGGCTCTGTCTCAAAAAAAAAAAAAAAAAAAAATACTGTCATGAGAAGCTGTGTGCATCAGCCTTTTTCTGGAATTGAGAAAGAGCAACTTAGGATACACTCAAGAGCAGCAATTTTCAAATGCGCAGCACACTGCCATGCTATGAGAGGATCTTAGGTGTGCCACAACATTTTTAAAGACCATTAATTAAACCATTTTCAGAAGATCAAAGCACAGCAAGTATATTCTTTTTGTTACCTTTTTTTTTTGATCAACATAATATAAATGTGCCAAGGAAGTTTATAGGTCCAAGTGTGCCATCAGATAAAAAGGATTCAAAAACACTGTTCTAGAGTAACTGGGTTAAAGGGTGGAGACAATTTGCAGACTCTTTTTGCAAATCACCTCGTTGCCCACCAGAAGTGAATCAGGTCCTTAGCACGCTCTCACCGGCAACAAGGATTAGCATCAAAACAGGCCCTCTGCAAATTCAGTAGACAGCTCGTATCTTAGTGTTTTTGATTACCCGTCAGACTGAATATAGTCAGGTAGAGTGTATTTCATGTTGGTAATTTGAGTATGTTTCATATAATCAAGTCATTTTAATGGGAAGATTCAGCAAAAGAGGAACTGAGTGAGTGCTGCTGATGTTCAAGTAACTGCAGTAGGTGGGCAGTGGGACCCAAGAGTGGAAAGTTCAAACCAGGACAGCGTGGTCACTCCTAGACGTGGACTGTACCTGAGGCAGATAGACCCTGCTGGAGTCATCAGCAGAAAGTGAAGCTCGAAGGTCTGAAGCCCCACAAGCCACCAGTCAGTGCACGTTGTAGGACCCAGGGGCTTTGAGAAGAATGGCTCACATGGCGTGGGCAGCCAGGGGCAAAACAACTGCCAAGGAGAATGGGACCAAGGCCACCCTTGGGCCCCCAGTACCTGCTCAGTGATTGTATTATATAAGCCACACGGGATGGAACCCCCATCCCACCCCACTTCAGCCTATGCACTTCCTTCTAAATGTTAGGTTAGCTGCCAGGAGGAACCTGGGTCTTGATTGGGAGAACAAATTCAAACAGATTGAGCAAAACGCAAATGACAGCATTCTGTGAAGAGAAAGTAACGCCCGAGGGTTCTCACACTGTCACCACCTGACGTGCTACACAGGTCACTAAGCATCGACCTCACTCTGCTCTGTGCTGTGTCCTAGCTCAGTCGCCACTGCCACCACCCCCCAGAACCCTTCCTGGCTACACACCCATTCTGTACACCCCAGCACTCCTTTGCTTGTTCATTCATTCTCCAAAACAGTCCTGGGCACCCGACCATGTGCTAGACACAGACTACAGTCACACGCAGAACAGACTCTGACCCTGCCCCAGGATGCCCACAGCTAAGGGGAGAAGGCAGACATTAAATAACTCGGGTCAGGGTGCAATTTCAGATGGTAGAGATTCCGAGGCCTGCTGGGAAGGAAAAATAGAGACCGCAATAAGAAACTGCGGCGGGTCCTGTTAGCAGATTACCTCCGGCCTGCCCCCTTCACCCGTGTTCCATCTCCTGGTTTGCAGCCTTCATCACCCCGGGTGCTCTCTGAGAGCAAGAACTGCTCCCTAATGGTCCTTGTGTCCCCAGCACCTTTCAGGATTCCTGGCTTATGATTGTTCCTCCATCAGAGGAGCGATGACAGAGGCCAGCAGGGACACATTCATGGCTGGAGCTCAAAGACTTGGCTTTCAGAGGCCACTAGTGACCTGTCGACCCCCACCAGTACCAGGGGTGTCAGGGAATGAATCTCCTCGACACCAGCAGCCTCTGCCTCTGTGCTGGGGAGAAGCAGATGCTTTATGGGGGAGGGAGCACCTTTTTGAATTCTGGGACATAAAGAACGTTTCTGGAAATGTTTGCCTTTTGTTCCTTTGATGCAGTCCCTGTAGAGGCCAGAGGCACCATGGCCTGACAAAGGGTCTTCAAGCCTGCAGAATCTTGCTCTGATGCAGATTTGGTCTTGCTCCACAGGAAATTCAAAATTGCAGCCGTTTTAGGTAAAGACCTCTCCTGGGTCTTGCTGCAGCCCGTTAACATGTCAGCAAGGACTTTCCCCCACTGGGTGCTGTGCTAGAACTTAACAGATGGTGGAATTTGAGAGCATGAAGTACCCTAGTGAACATCTGGCCCAAACCCCAGAGCATTTTTCAGCTAAAACAAATAGAAAACATGGACTTCTGCAGCTCAATCTGACGTTCTGCTTGTGACGTCTCCAGTTCACAGACATGACAGTTCGAATTTAGGAAGGGCTGAGGAAGCAGCCTGAAGCCTCAGGGTCACAGCTGTCACAGAAGCAACTACCTTGGCTCTTCTTTTATTGACTTAAATGAATGAAACAACACTTGGGGAGCATTTCATAGCTGCTTTAAAAAGAAAAATACCCTCTGGGAGGCCAAGGTGGACAAACTGCTTGAGCTCAAGAGTTCAAAAGACCCCATCCCTACTAAAAATAGAGGAAAAAACCCAAACAAACAACTAGCCGGGCATCACGGTGGGTGCCTGTGGTCCCAGCTACTCAGGAGACTGAGGAAGGAGGATCTCTTAAGCCCAAGAGTTTGAGTTGCTGTGAGCTATGATGACACCACTGCACTCTACCCAGGGTGACAGAGTGAGACTCTGTCTCTAAATAAATAAATAAAAATAAGTAAATAAAATAAACCAAATCTGGAGTTGCTGGTTGCTGGTTGCTGGAGCCCTGGGCCCAGCAGCTCCTGAAAGAACAGGAAATGCCCACTCCAGCCCTGAAGGGTTGCTGAGTTCTGTTACTTGGGAGCTAGGTGCAGAATTCAGCTCATTCTCCCCAACTCCCCTAGTGCAGCCTGCACCCCCCCCCCACCCAGATTCTCCTTCCTCCTGCCCAGAACTGCCAAGACTCCCCTTGCTTCACACTGTGCCAGGGCCGCGTGGGCCTGGTCCTCCCCACCCCATCCTGCTCCACACCTTGCCTCTGCTCACTTCCAGACAGATAGCTGGTGGCCCTGTGACCCCGTGGGCAGAGGCAGGCTTGAGTAAGAGTGAGCCCCATTTGAAGCCAGGCAGACCTGGACCTCACTGTACCAGGCCTGGACACGTCACTGGGCAGCCCTGAGCCTTGCTCTCCCTATCCGTGCAGGACAGAGCTGTTTGGGCTACAGAGTGTTGAAGGCTTAGCAGGGAAGATGGTGGGGTGATTCTGTGTAAGGGGCAGTGTCACATGTGGTCTCTCATAGGAAACTGCCCCCCGCCCCAGCTACCACCACAGGACCCTCGTAGAGCTTGGTCCCACTCTTACAGTGCTTATTGGCACAATAGCACTATAGCTATTGCCTATTGAACAAATGCAAGTTACCTAGTCTCCCAGAGCCTCTATTTCCTCATGTTAAATGTGGCTAATGTCCATTGCTTTGGGTGGCTATAAAGGATTAAATAACATATGTGTAGAGCAGGGCCTGAGGTATAATAACAATCATCACAATAAAAAGAAATCATAATCACTGCTATTACATTTTAGTAACATACAGCATCTTACATAGGACACACTTAGTAAGTTTTTCCAGGCAATGTTATAAAGGCTTGATGGGAATCATAATTTATGCTCACCACTGTCTGGGAGGAAGTGTAATTATTACCTTTTGTTTATACATGTGCACGAGGAAAGCACAGATGTTAAGCGGTGGGTGAAACTGTACCTGCCTCAGCCCCGGGTGGGTCCTTGACAACAGCCTCCATATACACGTGCCACAGTGTCCAGCACGGCTAACAGTAGCACGATATAGCATATACTTCTTCCGTGTAGCACCTATTTATTGAGCATCTGTTATTTGCCAGGCCTCATTCTTGGCTCTAGGAATGCATCTCAGTCAGCTTGGGTTGCTATAACAAAATACCACAACCTGGGCGGCTTAAACAACCGCACAGTTCTAAATGTTGGGAAGTCCGAGATCAAGATGCTGGAAGATACAGTGTCTGACGAGGCTCTTCTTCCTGACTTGCAGACCGCTCCCTTCTTGTGGTGTCCTCACCTTGCTGTCTCTTTCTTTTTTTATAAGGGCACTAATCCCATCAGGGGGCTCCACCCTCATGACTCATCCAGACCTTACTAGTTCCCAAAGGCCTCACCTCCAAATAACAGCATAGCAGGGATTGGAGCTTCAACATATGAATTTTCAAGGGACACAAACATTCAGTCCGTAACAGAATATAAGCTTGAAAAGATGTTCAGGAGGGTGGCGTCTGTGGCCCAAAGGAGTAGGGCACCAGCCCCATATGCCAGAGGTGGTGGTTTCAAACCCAGCTCTGGCCAAAAACTGCAAAAAAATAATAATAATAATAATAATAATAATAAAGAAAAGAAAAGATGTTCAGGAAATGAAAAATACATTTTAAAAAATGATCACAAAGAAATTGGAAAAGAATCAGTGGAAGCCCTAGAAATGAAAAATAATAATTGAAAGAAGATACTCAGTGGAAAAAGAAACAGACATCCAAGGAAAAAAAAAGGATAAAAAACATATGTGCATCTCTATTAACACGTTAAAAACAAGACAATTCATTTAAAATGTGCTGACATATTAAAGTAAGAATTATATTTTTTATGACAAATCAGGGCGAAGGTTATTATGACTTAGCTTGTGTAAAAACATTAAACGGGCCGGACACGATGCCTCACTTCTGTAACCCTAGCACTCTGGGAGGCTAAGGCTGGAGAATCACTTGAGCTCAGAAGTTTGAGATCAAACTAAGCAAGAGCGAGACTCCATCTCTATTAAAAACAGAAAAATTAGCCAATCATGATAGCATGTGCCTATAGTTAGGAAAGAGGCGAGGCAGTAAGATCACTTGAGTTCAGGAGCTTGAGGCTGCACGGGCAACAATGATGTCACGGCACTCTACCTGGGGTGACAAAGTGAAACTCTGTCTCCAAAAAAAAAAGGAAAGAAGAACATTAAACAGTGAGTGGTCTTTGACTCTCCTCCTTCTATGTGCTAATCAACAATCATCAGTAAAGCATGCTGAAAAGCAGAGCAGAGAGATAGATACTTATGTTCAATAGCACAATGCCACCATTTGTAACTGCATGATTACTGGGTACCATGTTGCCCAATAATGGGCCAGCTACTCGAACCAAGTATCCACAGACAGACACTTTGATGATGGGAAATTTCACAGTAAGTTTAATGCTGCTGTAATTTCAAAGCAGTAAATAATTGTAAACAGTCATTCAAGATATCTTCAACAACTGGCATGTGAAATAAAAATATCTATGATGTTGATAACAAAATGGTAAAAAAAAAAATTCACGGGTATAAAATTGTAGTTTGTTGTCTATATTCATAAAGAAAAATGCTAAATTTTACAAAGTAAAGAAAATATCAATGTAATTTTCTCCCAATTTAAATTAATGCACTCCCTAAATTCTATCTGTGGGATTCTCGGGGATCTAACAATGGACCGTAGGTAGAAAACCCCTGTATTAGATAAAGAAGACTTGATCCCTGGGCTCTGCTTAGGAGAGAATTGCACAATATGCTGCCAATAATCACCCAGCAAACTCTGATTCTACTCAGACACTGAGATTTGGAAGTTGTTTGTTTCAGCAGCTAGCAAAACTTATTCTAACTAACACAGAAATCAAGCTATAGATTTAAGAAGTCCAACCAACCCCAGAAAGAAATCCACCCCTAGACAAATCATAATGAATTAAGTAAAAACAGAAACCATGAGAATATCTTTAAAGCAGCCAAGGAGGAAAGAGATCATATTCCAAGAAAGAATACTGAGACTGACAATTCACTTCTCGTGAGCAATAATGGAAGCCAGAAGGCAGAGTATGATTACCTTTAGTATTCTGAGAAAACACAACTGTCACTCTATAATTCTATATTCAGCAAAAGTATCTTTTAAGAATAAGAATGACGGGTGGCGCCTGTGGCTCAAAGGAGTAAGGTGCTGGCCCCATATGCGGGAGGTGGCAAGTTCAAACCCAGCCCCAGCCAAAAAGAATAAGAATGACGGCTCAGTGCCTGTAACTCAGTGGTTAGGATGTTGGTCACATATACCAGGGCTAGTGGGTTTGAACCCAGCCTGGGCCTGCTAAACAACAATGACAATGACAACTATAACAAAAAAACAGCCAGATGTTGTGGCGGGTGCCTGTAGTCCCAGCTTCTTGGGAGGCTGAGGCAAGAGAATCACTTAAGCCCAAGAATTTCAGGTTGCTGTGAGTTGTGACATCACAGAACTCTACCAAGGGTGACATAAAACTCTGTCTCAAAAATAAAAGAATAAGAATGAAATAAAGACATGTGTAGAGAAAAAAATTTGAACTGTTGAATTGAATTGTAGCAGATCCTGGGAAAATATGAAAAAAGATGAATTCCAGGATCTCCCTTCAAGGTGGTCACAGACTGCTTTTGCCTAAGCCTGAGCAGAAGGAAATGAGAAATAGGAACCATACTGTGCTCCATTACTGTTCTTACCTGAGAATGAGTTACACAAATAGCTGTATCAGTTAGCTGCTGCCACGTAACAAAATCACCCCCAAACCCTGCAGCTTAAAGTAGTTACTGCTTACAAGCCAAAGATGATCTGCAGAACTGTACCAGGTTCAGCTGATCTTAGCTGGACTTACAGCCTATAGTTAGCTGGCAGGTCTGCTGGGTACCGCCTGGTCTAAGTGGACTTCTGACTGGGCTGGCTACTGGCGAGGATGATGGGAGTGACTGGGCTCTGTACCTCTCACCATACAACAGGCTGGCTTGATCTTATTCAGATGGTGCCAGCAGGTGTTTAAGGGAATGAGCAAAACAGTGCAAGACCAGGCTTGGAGCTGGCACCATCATTTCCATCTCACTCTGCTGGTCACAGCAAAGGATAAGGCCAGCCCAGCTTTAAGAGCTCCACCTCTCCATGGAAGAAGGAGAAAAGTCATCTTGCAAAAGGGAGAGAGGAAAATCATGAACCCTGAGTCCAATTTTTTCCAATTAGTCTATTGAAGTGGCTTTCAAAGAATGTCCATGAGCTGGTGAGGGGTGGCTTTAGAGGAAGGAGTCTTGGGGAAATGATGATTTTGTGCCATTCCCTATAAATACATCATCTGTTCCTTGCAAGTACCCAAACAATTAGGTACTTTGGTGGGGAGAACAAGTAGCCTGACAGGTCACACAGCCAGGAGGTGATGGAGCAAGGACTTGAACCAGGCTGTCCAATGTCAGGGCCAGCCTCTTACCCACCCACTCCGTTGCCTTTCTGACAGTGAAGCTGGGAGTGTGAAACCTGAGAGTGTGTCTGTGTGTCCATCACGGTCGTTCTGGGCTTCAGATATGTCAGTATTTTGTCTTCTTAAATGAATGTGAGACTAAAAGTAATAACCCTTGTTAATCCTTGTTAACGCTTTGGTAAAAGGAAAATAGTATCAGAAAGATTATCCCTCCCACAGCAAGTGGTGGAACGGTATGGGCCTGCAACTCCAACAGGCCTGGCCTGCTGATTCTTGTCAAGAATTAGGTCTCTCTGAGCTCCTGTTTCCTCTCTGTAAAATGGGGACCCATTTCCAACCGTGGTTATGAGGACAAGGTGAGACGATGCATTTGACAATGCTTCATTCTGCTGGGTATACAGCAGACGCTCAGTAGATGCAGACTTCCTTCTCTGATGTCTCCTTCCGTCCACTGGAAAAGTTATAGGGGCCTTGGAGCAACTTTGCCAGGTCTCCCGATGAGAAGAGAGCATCTTTGCAAGCTCTGTTTCCTCAGTCATCCTATGTGGATTGCTTTTCTGCCAAAGCATAATTAAATCCTGGAGCAGGGAGCACAGATAATTAATGGAGAGGCTCATTAGGCACAACTTTGGTTACTGTCTATGACTGTGGAAGAGCCTAGTCACGGGCAATCTGTATTTACTGTGTAATTAGGATGCTCAGTTGGCAGGAAGGGCATGAGCAGCTTGCCTGTCTGGGGCAGCAGATGGAGGGCTGGGCCTTGCCTGGGCTTAGCAGGCCAGATGCAGGCCAGACAGGGAGGGGTCCTGGGAGAGGTGGTGCCCCAGCTGCCCTCTGTGCATGGAGGCAATTCCGGCAGTTCAACCTCTGGGTGGCTCTGCCTTTAGCTGGCAACTTTTCAGCTCAGCAATCAACATGGAAAGCCTGTTTGGGGCTCATGAACTTTCAGGTAACATGAAATGGAAAGATGAATTATTTAACCTTTTACAATGTCTGTATTTCTTTATATTCTGAATAGGTAATGCAGTCACATGGTTTTAACATCAAGATGTATGAAAAGACTAACTGAAGGTCTTTCTCCCACCCTGACCCCATTAATATATTGTATTAATTGTATTAATTATTGTATTAATATTGTATATTGCTGATACAAGCAAATCCAAATATATGTTCTCTCATACACTTTGTTTAAAAACACACAAATGTTAGCAAATATATTACTTTGAACATGTTCTTAATTTTATTTTTTGAGATAGTCCTGCCCTGTCACCTGGGCTAGAAAGCCATGGTGTGATCATAGCTCACTATAGCCTCAAATTCCTGGGCTCAAGGAATCCTCCTGCCTCAGCCTCCTGGGTAGCTGAGATTTCTGGTTGCATGTCACCACACCTGGCTAATTTTTCGTTTTTTCTTTTGTAGAGGTGGGGGGGGCTTCTCACTAGGTTGCCCATGCTGGTCTTGAACTCATGGCCTCGAGCAATCTTTTGACCTCAGCTGCCTCCCAAAGTGCGAGGATTATAGGTATGAGCCACGGCACCCAGACTTCGTTCTTTTCTTTTCTTTCCTTTTCTTTTTTACCTTCCCTTCCCTTCTCCTTTCTTTCTTCCTTCCTTCTTTCCTTCCTTTCCAAAAATGCTTCACTTTAGGGCAGTGAAACTATTCTGTATATTATAATGATGAACACATGTCATTACACATTTTGTCCAGATCCACAGACTGTATATACAACGCCAACAGTGAACCCTAATGTAAACTAGTGACCGTGGGTGATTACAGTGCATCACTGTGGGGTCACTGATTATAACAAATGCACCACTTTGGTGGGAAGTGTTGATAATAGGGGAGGCTGTGCTTATGTGAGAGCAGAGGATGTGTAAGAAATCTCTGCACCTTCCTCTCAATTTTGTTGTGAATCTGAAACTGCGCTGCAAAATGGCCTATTCTAAAGGTTTTTTTTAAAGCTCCCTCATTTTTTTAACAGCTGCATGGAATTCCACTGGACAGATGTGTCTCAATTTCTTTAACCAGTCTCCTATTGGCAGACATTCAGGTCATTCCCTATCTTCGGCTATTACAAGCAGTGTCCCAAGGAATAACAGGGTGAACATGGAATAACACAGGTCCCAGCTGCCAGACGATTGGGGGGCAGGGGAGGAATGGAGAGGCGAAACACAGGGGACTTTTAGGACAATGGAAATACTCGCATGTAACGGTGGGTACACTGTGCATTTCTCCAGATCCATGGAAGGTACACCAAGAGTGAACCTTATGGGAAGTTAGTGTTTAGTGGGTATAGAGTTTCAATTTGAGAAAAGGTTATACAACAGTGTGAATGTACTTAATGCTACTAAACCATACGCTCTAAAATTGGTTACAGTGGTAAAATTTTTGTTATATATATTTTACCTTGATTAAAAGAAGAGAGAGAACTTTGTAAACTGTTGACTTCAGGTGATAATCATATAACAGTTACTGATCGTAGATCAGTTACCACAGATGGATGCCACCAATTCAAGATGTGAATGGGGTATATGGGCAGTGGTTAGTTGGTACATGCTCTGTACTTTTATGTAAACCTAATATTGCTCTCCAAAATTAAGTCTATTTTTTTACGTCCTCTTTTTTTTTTTTTTTTAATTAAAAACAAGGCCTGTGTTGTATCAACAACCATCTCATGACAAGCAAACCACAAGCTGTGCATCTTCCTGCTGCCAGGCTCTTGTGATGGGAGACAGGGGTCAGCTGAGGCTCATTCCCTGGGTCGGAGAAGGGACAGGTCTTGCCCAGGGCTTGAGAGCAGCTGTTTATCACCCTGGTTGCTCACAGGACAGGGGACATTTGTGAGTCTCCCCTCCTGGGCTAGGTCCCAGTTCTCAGGTGGTTGGATCAGGTAGCGTCGGAACAGGACTAGGGAGGGTGTCCTAGATGTCGGGGATGGGGACAGGGGCACAGAGAAAAGGAGAATCTGCCACCGGCCTCCCACTGCCACAGCCCCACTAGGTTCCAGCCTCCCGACCTCAGCCACTGGGTCTGTCAAATGGAGACAATAATCCTTTCCTCCCTGCCCCTGCTGAATGTCCCCAGGGCCCTGGCTGCTGGGAGAGGATAGGCTGAAGGCACAGGCCCTGTCCTGGCTGCTTCACATACCCAGGAGAGAAAGCAGAGGCCAGGCAGAGATCCAGTGGCTTGCTGAAGATCACAGCCCCCTCCCACTGCAGCGTGACTGAGTTTGGGGAATACCAGTGCACTTGGAATAATTTGTAGCAGTTTAAGGTGACCTTGAACCCAATTCCAGGGAGATCCTATGTGATTCAGGGGACTTTTTTCTTGCTTTGTATTTGTTGTTTTAAATAATTTACAATTGCTTTAAGTAATTGCATCTATTGCTTTAAATAATTCACAATTGCTTTAAATAATTTCATGTATGGTTTTAAATAATTCACTACAAAACTGATCAATGTTCTGTGAGGAACATTTAAACCATACAGAGAGACAAAAAGAAGAAAATGATGGCCAAATGCAGTGGCTCACACCTGTAATCCCAGTACTCTGGGAGGCTGAGGCGAGAGGATTGGTTGAGGCCAGGAGTTCAAGACCAGCATGAACAAAAGTGAGACTCCATTACTACAAATGAGAAGGTGAAAGAGAATTAGGCATGTGTATGGTGGGGCACACCTGCTACTCATGGGGGAGCAGGGGCTCAGGCAGGAGGATTGCTTGAGCACAGGAGTTTGAGGTTATACTGGGCTTTCTTCACAATGTTGGCTCTAACCTGGGTGAAAGAACAAGACCTTGCCTCAAAAATAAAACAAAAAAGGAAGCAGAAGAAGAAAATTAAAAATTCAGATCACTTGCATTCACATCACTCAGAACTAGAGCTGTGGACATATGTTTTGAAACATAGCCTCTGCTCCTATTTTCTGTGGCTCTTTACTCATTCATTAAACAAACCCTTATTGGTCCTCCCCTGTCAGGCACTGTCCTAGGCTCTGAGAATACCAGGATAAGTAAGACTTGGTTCCTGACCTCACGGAGCTTAAAATGCACACGCACACAGTTTGGTTTGGTTTTGGTGGTCCCGCGCTGGATGTCTTGGAGCATTTTTCCTCCACTTGATGTATTATGAACACTTTCCCACGTGATTAAATATTGTTTCCCAATATCATTTAAATGGTAACACAGTGTTCCATTCTGGGAACTTACCATCATTTATTTAACTGATCTCTTGTTGAACATTCAGTGCTTTGGTGCAAATCTTTGTAGCTCAATCTTTGTGCACATCTATGGTTCTTTCTTGTTTTCCCCCCAACAATTTTTCTGAAAAATACACAGAACATCAAAATTACTATCTTAACCATTTTTAAGTCTTCCGATCAGTGGGGTTGAATACATTCACAATGCCATGCATCATCTTCAGAGCTCGTTTCATCTTGTAAGACTGCAACCCTGTCCTCACCACACAGCAACACCGATTTCCCTCTCCTCTGCCCGCCCCCACCCCGGCAACCACTATTATATAATACTTTTGATCTCTCTGTACGTGATACCTCATATGAGTGGAATCATACAGGACTTATCTTTTGGGGACTGGCTTATTTCACTTTGCCTGTTGCCCTTAAGTTTCATGCATGTCTTAGCATGTGTTAGAATTCCCTTCCTCAAACTCCTGGCCTCAAGCAGTCCTCCCACCAAGGCCTCCCAAAGTGCGGGGATCACAGGCACAAGCCAGGGTGCCCAATGCCACATTTTGTTTTTCCATTCTATGCTTATTTCTTTAGGTGGAACATCTAGAAGTGGAATTGCTGGGTCAAAAGCTTTGCTATTTATTGCCTAATTCTCTTCCAGAACATATATACCCGTTTCCTCTTCCATTTGAAGGCCAAGAGTTTTCATCTCCCCACATCCCTGCAGTGCTGAGCACTATAAACATTCTTAGAAACGTACGGATAACATTTCAAATGTACAGAAAGATGGTGAGGACAGTACGAAGAGCTCCCCTTCACCTGGATTTGTTGAGTACTGACATTTGCCCGTTTGCTCCCCTCCTCCTTCTTCCCCACCCCCCACTTCTTTTCCTTCTTTCTGAACCATACAAGAGTGAGTTACTGACATCACAACCCTTTATTCCTAGTTGTCTGAGTGTGTGATTCCTACTTTCTCTTACATAATCACTGTATGATTATGTCATAAAAACTAGTACATTTAACCTTGATGCAAGTGCTATTTTCTAATCCACACTCCATATTCAGTTTTACCAAGTATTTTAATAATGTCCTCTACAGTTCCCCCATCCCCTCCTCTTCTAAGATCCAAATACAAAATCACACATTTCATTTAGTTGTTGTATCTCTTTAATCTTTTTCTCTCTCTCTTTCTTTCTTGCTTTTTTTTTTTTTTTTTTTGTCGAGACAGGGTCTCACTCTGTTGTCCAGGCTACAGTGCAATGGTGTCTGTCATCATAGTTCACTGCAACCTCTAAATCCTGGGCTCTAGCAATCCTCCTGCCTCAGCCTGCTGAGAAGCTGGGACGACATGCTTATAGAACCACTCCTGGCTGATTTTTGTTTTCGTTTTTTGGTAGAGATAGGATCTCACCTGCTCGGGCAGGTCTCCAACTTTAGGCCTGAGCCTCCAAAGTGCTAGGATTATTGGCTTGAACCACTGTGCTTGGCCTTCATTGGTTTTTAATCTGAAGCACTGTACATTATTAATATCTTTGCCAATTTGAAAGCCCAAAATGGTATTCTGTTGTGATTTCATTTCTTTGATTTCCGACAAAGCTGAATGGTTCCAGTGTGGTTTATCTCCTTTTGTGCACTGCCTAGAGGTGTCCTTTTCCTCTCTTCCTTTCCTGGATTCAGAGCATCACTTTAGTTCTGAGACTTGGCCTTTTACAAGCAGCCCTTGTCCTGGAGAACAGGATGACCCACTGCCCCTGGATCTTCCCAGGGCCTTGTCCCCTTTTGGCCAGGGTTTTGAAATAGTGCAGTTGTCTGATCCAAGCAAGGACACCACATCTGTCCTTCCAAACTCCAGGGAGTACATATGAGAGATTCCTGTTTGGGTTCAACATTTCCTGTGGGATCTGACCCTCCGCCAACCAACACCAGTTTTGCTTCCAAGAGGCCACCTGCTGAGTGTCAGCAGCGGTCAAGTCAGCGGCCCCCAAGGTTGCTATTGATCAATGTCTGCCCCAGCAGGTTCCTGGCATCCAAGGCCTGCTCTGTGTCCTGGGAGAAGGGATTATGGTGCATGGAAAACTCCCAGGGCGGCTGCAGGGGCAGGGTTGGGATCTCAGTCCCATGAAGAGCTCAGAATGCAGACGGGGCTTCACCTGCGTAACCTGGTGGTCAAGCTTATTTCCTCTGCAGGAAAGATGTAAAATGCTGAAGCTTATAGACGCTAAGACACCAATAGGGAAAGAACAGAAGCAATCAGTACCACCATCCTACTGCTTATAAGTGTTATTTTGTATGTAGATTTTTATCAAGTTAGATATCACACTTTTGTGCAGTCATTAAAAGAAAAATATAAGCAAGATAAACTTTAATAGAGCTTGCGTCTTCTGCATCACATTTTTCCATGTCTTAATTGTTTCTAATGAGAGAACATTTAAATACATAAAGTTAGAGAAAACAGGATCATGAATCCCCAGGTGATAATCATCACATCTGGTCTCATCCAATCCTCCAGTCTGAACGCCCTCTCCCAGATTATTATGGAGTAAACCGCAGACATCATACATTTTCCTCTGTAAACACTTCAGTTTGTGTCTGCAAAAGATAAAGTTCCTTTGTTTTTAATATCATCCAAATATTGTATTACACCTAAAAATAACAATGATTTTTATTATATGATGGATATAACTAGTCAATGTTTAAATGTCCTTATTTTTCTACAGCTGGGTTGTTCAAATCAGGATCCAAAGAATGCCTGCAGCTCGAATTTGGTTGACACAGGCTGCGGTCTGAACGTACCCTCCAAAATTCATATGTTGAATTTTAATTGCCAATGAGATAGTATTAAACAGTGGAGCCTTTTGGAGGCAATTAACTCTTGAGGACTCCACACTCATGAATGGGAATAGGGACCTTACACAGGGTTGGTGGGAACTAATGTTGGTCCCTTTTGTCCTTCCAACTTCTGCCCTGTGAGGACACAGTGATCCTCCTCTTTGGAGGATGCAGCCACGAGGCACCATCTTGGGAGCAGAGAACAGCCCTCACCAAATTCTGAGCCCACCAGGGCCTTGACCTTGGACTTTCCGATCTCCAGGACTGTGAGAGAATAAATCTCTGTAGCTTATGAATTACCCAGTCTCGGTGCTTGGTTCCAGCAGCACAGATAGACTGAGACAGAGTATTTCTTCATCTCTTTGAACCTGTATGTTGTCCCTCCCTTACTTTTTCCCACTGCAATATATTGATAGAAAAAACTTTACATTTTGCTGTTTGCATTGTCATAGTGTCATCTAGTCTTCCTCGGTCCCCTGCTTTTCTCACTTAAACTCACAGTTAGACGGAGCATTGTTTTGACAATCCAAAGAGAGACTGTACTGAGGTGACTTTGCCAGTGAATGTAAATTTCCCTTAAAGAGGGTTTAGGAAAGAGCTGGGAATGCTTGAAGAAATCGGGACAATAGGCGTAGGCGTCAACAGACCTAACTCTGTTCTTGACCCACTGGGTAAGCAGTTTGGGGCAGGACGCAGTGTCCTTGTCTGTTAAGTGGGTAACATCATGGGTGGAGGGTTTGCTGACTTTCAGGAATGAGTTAGTACTGAGCCCTCCAGCAAGGGGACTCTGGTCAGCAGTGCTACACTCAGCCTCGGCTCTCTGATGTGACAATCTAGGGCGAGGGTGCAACTGGTCAATCCAGTTCCAAGAGGAGTTCCCAGCTCCCTGCACAGCCACTGTGAGACCCTTGAATGGATGCTCCAGAGTGGGGGCTGGGAAGCCAGCCTGGCCTGCAGATTGCCCAGTGGGGTGTAGATCCGCCTGCCTCCTGGTTACATTTACAGAAACATTCCCAAGGCTACTGATGCTGCTTCTGTCTTTCTTCAAGAGACAGCAGAGATGGCAGTGGCAGTGGCGGGTCTCCTGTGAACAATTCATAGCTCCAAGAAATAGTTATAAAAGAGCTTGTCTCTTCTTTCTTTCTTTTCTCTCCTCACTTCCTTGCTTTTCTTTTTTCCCCTCTTGAATAATCAATGTACTCCTTTTTCAGTGCATGAGGGGAGTTGCTACTTAACAAAATCAGCAGAGATGCTCCAGCGATTTAAACAGCTGCCTTCGGATTTTTGCCCCAAAGGGAAGGATTGGGTAGGTCCCCCCTCTATCAAATTGGCTTCATTACCCCCCCAAAACACAAATAAGGGGGTCAGGTGACCTAGATTTGAGCTTGGCCTCTGCCATCACTGCTGCGGGAGGCTCCCCTCTCTAGACTAGTGGTCTTGGTGGCAGATTGTCCAGTGGTTAGACACGTGGTTTTAAATCCTGACCCTGTCACTATGCTGTGCAAACTTGGACGAGTAGCCCCCCTCTCTGAGCCTTCCTCATGAGCAAAATAAAGCAGACAGTCCCTCACTCATGCTTGGCACAGCGCCTAGAGCATAGTGATGCACTCAGTAGTATTTTGATTTGTAAGATAAGGTCAGCCTAGGACTGCGCCTTCCCCATCAGGTGGGAGAGTCTGGAAAATGCTGGTCTGTTGATGTTTACACTCTGCAAAATGTTGATGGCTCTAGAATGTTCTTGTGTGTGCTGAGGATGTATTTCCCCTAAAGTAACCCCCCCCCAACCTCCCAGGTGACAGACCTGACCGGTCCCTGCAAGGTGGCTGAAATGTTCTGCCACGTGGGAGACTTCTGGCTCCATGCCATGGACTTGCTCCATGCCATGTGTCCACTGTGACCTCTCAGGACAGCCTTGGGCTGCTGTGCCCTGAGGTGCAGGTTGGTCCTCTCCGCAATGGAAGGAGGGGAATAAGCAGACAGATGTGGCCCGATAGTAGGACCCAAGTCGGGTCCCTGCCCCAAATGTCTGAGGAAAACAGGCGGCAGTTTCTGAGCGAGTTTAAGGGCCGGCACGTGGCACGTTGGTGAGCCCCTTCCTGTGTGAGTGCTCCGGGGGAGGCGGAAAAGCCTGTAACCTGGCCCTGACTTTGAGTCACTGGAGAGGAGCTGGTCTGTGCGGCCTTGGCCCGTGCTTCACTCTGGGTCGAAGCAAAAGTGTTCTGGATGTTTTCACTGCTGCAGTGGGACTCAGGTGGCCTCTGTCAAGGCTCCAGAGAATTATTTCTTCCTCTCTGCTCTCCACTGTAGCTGGGACGATCTGAGCTCTTTGCTCCTGCAGCCTTGGAGTTGAGGCAACTTAAAAGAAAGAGCCCCCCTCTCCAGCTTCTGAATCTTTATATCGTCCCTGCATTCAGGATCCTCAGGAGCTACTGGCCCTTTCTGGGGCTCGGCTGTGGAGACCCTTGCCCTGCTTAGGTGGGTTGACTCAGGAAAACAGTTGGTGGGCAGGGAGGAACACGCATCTCTGTATGGTAGGAACATAACCTTTACCATCAAGAGAAGTTAAAGATATGAAAAAGTTAGAGAGGGAGAACATGAAGGCAAAGTTCAGGGGCCTGGGGGACAGAGTGAGGAGGAGAAAATTCAGGAATGGGGCAAAGGTAAGATTGGAAGAAATCATGGCTAAGAATTTCCCATCTTAGAGGAAAGATATAAATCCTCAAGTTGAAAAAGCACAATAAGTATTGGGCAGGATAAAAATAGACAATTCCATAATTAGACATATTGCAGAGAAACTTCACAGCCCTGACGTAGGAGATCTTAAAAACCCAAAGAGAAGGCAGGGCGTGGTGGCTCACGCCTGTAATCCTAGCACTCTGGGAAGCCAAGGCAGATGGATTGCTTGAGGAGCTCACAGGATCAAGGTCCAAGCCTAGCAAGAGCAAGACTCTGGCTCTAAAAATAGCCGAGCATTATAGCAGGCTCCTATAGTCCCAGCTACTCATGAGGCTGAGATAAGAGGATTGCTTGAGCATAAGAGTTTGAACTTGCTCTACCCAGGGACTCTACCCAGGGCAACAGAGTGAGACTCTGTCTCAAAAAACAACAACCCTTCCCCACCAAAACCCAAGAGAAAAGACAAATTGTCTACAACAAACCCAACCACAGCAATAAAATCCAGAGGATGATAGAATAACATTCTAGTAATATTTGGAGGTGCTGAATATCCAAAAGCATATTCAAGAATGAGGGAGCTATAAAGACTCAAAGATTTTTTGATAAAACCATGTTAAAGGCTTTAGTAGAGGCCAGGCAGGGTGGCTCACACCTGTAATCCTAGCACTCTGGGAGGCCAAAGCAGGTGGATTGCCTGAGTTCAGGAGGTCAAGATCAGCCTGAGCAAGAGCAAGACCCCATCTCTACTAAAAATAGGAAAAATTGGCTGAATATGATGGCAGATGCCTATAGTCCCGCTACTTGGGAGGCTGAGGCAAGAGAATCACTTAAGCCCAAGATTTAAAGTTGCTGTGAGCTGTGACGCCACAGCACTCTACCCAGGGTGACAGAATGAGGCTTTGTTTAAAAAATAAAAAATAAGGCTCGGCGCCTATAGCACAGTGGTTATGGCACCAGCCACATCCACCAAGGGTGGTGGGTTTGAACCCAGCCTGCGCCTGCCAAACAATCACAACTGCAACTACAACAACAACAAAAAAATAGCCAGGTGTTGTGGTGGGCATCTGTGGTCCCAGCTACTCAGGAGGCTGAAGCAAGAGAATCTCTCAAGCCCAAGAGTTTGAGGTTGCTATGAGCTGTGACACCATGGCACTCTACTGAGAGTGACATAATGAGACTCTGTCTCAAAAATAAAACAAAATAAAATAAAGACTTTATTTTCTGTGCTTTGGAAAAAATTTTTAAAAAGGTTTTAGTAAGATGCACTATAGGAAAAATAAAACCAAGACTAGGGGGAAGGAGTGAGTTATTAGAAGAAATCTTGACCAAATAAATGTGTAAACCTAGATAAATTAAAACATATATTCAGCATAGGAAACAAAAATTATAAAAATAATTAATTTGAGGATGCTTAAAAATAAAAACACTGAAGAACAATAATATGCAAGACAGAGGGTTGAATTAAAGGTAAAATACTTTAAGGGTTTTTTATTATCTGGGGTGAAAGAGAAATACTGATTAATCTTAGTCTTTATTAAATCAATTGTGTTAAAATTTTAAGAGTAACCACTAAAGAAGAAAATGATAATGTTTAACTTCATGCCAGTATAGGAGCAAAGGGGAATTAAGAAACCTGAGCAATCCTATGAAAAACATTGAAGAAAGAAAAATGTGAAATAGCCAGGTAAATAGAAAACTTAAACTAACAGGTTAGATACAAATCCAACCCGTCACTAATTTACAATAATAGTAAATGAACTATAATTGACATTTAAAAGGTAGGACTTGTCAAGCTGAGTTTCAGAAAACTCTATAATGTCCACTGGTAGTAAGAAGTCAGATCTTTCTTAGCCTTACAGACTTAGTCTCTGACTACAAAATACTTGTCATTTGTCATATTTTTTCCTTTTTTACCACTTAAAGTGTTCTCATCATCCAACAGTCAGATATGATTACCCCTATTAGGCAGATGAAAAAAATCAAGGCTCAGATAAATTGCATGAAATCTCAGTGTCCTCAGCTGCTGTACACCCAGGTCTCTAAGTTTAGTGTTCCTGGAAGCCCTGGATCTGTGCTTTCTTCTTGCATTGCCTCTGCTCAGCTTTCAGCACAGGGTACCTTACAGACACAAGCCAGCCATTTGAACCTGCTCCAGCGACGCCTGCCCTGACCATTGATCTGTCTAATCTCATGTGCCAGTACAGCATCATCTTAATCATTGTCATTTTATATTTTCCTATTAGGTACGGTTCATTTCTCTTTTCAACTTTCCCCCCTTTGGTGGGGGATGGAGGAGAGAGAAGGGGAGGAGGAGAATGGGAAGGGGGAGGGGAGGAGAGTCTCTTTCCAACTTTTTTAAAAATTAAATCATAGCTGTGTACATTAATACTGTCATGGGGTACAGTGTGCTGTTTTTATATACAATTTGAAATATTTTTATCAAACTGGTTAACATAGCCTTCATGTCATTTTCTTAGTTATTGTGTTAAGACATTTATATTCTACATTTAGAAAGATTCACACGTACCCAGGGGCTCACTATGTCACTCTTGGTAGAGTGCTGTGGCATCACAGCTCACAGTAACCTCAGACTCTTGGGCTTAAGCGATTCTCTTGCCTCAGCCTCCCAATTAGCTGGGACTACAGGTACCTGCTACAACACCTGGCTACTTTTTGTTACAGTTGTCATCATTATTGTTTAGCTGACCTGGGCTGAGTTCAAACCCACCAGCCTTGGAGTATGTGGCTGGTGCTGTAACCATTGTGCTACAGGCACCAAGCCATCTTTTCAACTTTATAAAATCGTATTTTTATCTTTATTTTGCCATGTTAACTATTTGTTTTTTCTTTCAGATTAATGTGAGGATACAAACAATTAGGTTCCAGTGTTTGCATTTGTTAGGTGGAGCCCTCTTGTAGTTGCGTCCCCCACCCAGAAGGTGTGCCATGTACCCTAACCTTGTGCCTATTAAGTGGGAGCACACCCATCTCACTCCCTTCTCCCCTCTCCCTCCTCCCCTCCTCATTCCCCCTCCCCCCATCTTGAATTGAATTGAGTTTTTCCTTCTGTGGGCATGTATTAAATCGCCTACTGGCTTCATATTGTATTGAGTACATTGGATACTTGCTTTTCTTATGATACTTTACTTAGAAGAAGGTGCTTCAGCTCCATCTAGGTTAATACAAAAGATGTAAAGTTTCCATCTTTTTATGGTTGAATAGTATTCCATAGTGTACATTTACCACAGTTTATTATCCCATTCCTAGGTTGATGGACATTTAGGTTGTTTCTGCATCTTGGCAATTATAAATTGGGTTGTGTGATAAATAATCTAGTGAAAATGTCCTTATGATAAAATAATTCTTTTTCTTCTGGATAGATGCCTCATAGTGGGATTGCATGATCAAATGGAAGGTCTATTTTGATTTCTTTGAGGAGTCTCCATACTTCTTTCTGAAGAGACTGTATTAGTTTGCAGTCTCAGCAACATTGTAAGTGTTCTCTTCTCTCCACATCCACACCAGCATCTGCAGCTTTGGGACTTTGTGATGTGGGCTATTCTCTCTGAGCCTGTGTTAACTTTAAAGTAATTATGCCCAGATTTAAAAACACAAAACTTTACTGGTATCTTATTTCATTTGTTTAATATTCACATTTTCTCTGTTTCCATCAGTTAGCATTTTCAAATGACATCTGTTCTCCAGAGGTTCTGCAAAACCTTTCTAAGGTCCTTCCCCACAGAGAGTCACTGAACTTGTAAATTATACCATCCTCACATAATGTTACTGTGTCTATTCTTTTCTGAGAGTTTAGCCCTTGCTATTCTTTATGTCTTTTTGTGGTAGCCAAAACCTCCAAAACATTATGAAATAATGGCAGTGATTGTGGCAGACCCTGCAAGTTGCCTAACCTAACCTCCGTTCTCCCTTTTCTATCTAATTACAGAATGATAACTTTTAGCCCAGTACATTGCTGTTCAACATTCTTTGCAGCTACATAGGGCCATGTGTCTAAGTTCTGGCTGATGAGATGTAAGTGGAATTATTATGTGGGACTTCTGGAAAGTGTAGTTTACTCCCTTCCTTCTGCTGATGGCTGGAAACACTGATGTAATGGCTGGAACTCCAGCTGCCACCTTGGGTCCCTTGGTAGACTGGATAATGGTTCCCCAAAACTTCTATATCCTGATCTTGTGAATATGTCATATGTCTTCAGAACCTGTCTTAATGTGTTAGCAAATACAGAACTTTGAAGAGGTGATTAAGTTGAAGATCTTGAGATGGGGAGATTATCTGAATTATCAAGATGGGCTTGATATAATTATAAGGTCCTTATACATAAGTACACACAAGGGGAAAGCAGGATAGTCAGAGTGAGAGGCAGTGATGTGAAAATGGAAGTTGGAAAGATGAAACCATTAGCCAAGGAATATAGGCAGCCTTTAGAAGCTGGAAAAGACAAGGGAATGGATTCTTCCAAAGTATCCAGAAGGAATACACCCCTGATGACATCTTAATGTTAAACTACTGCTCCCCAGACTATTAAGATAACTAAATTGTGCTTATTTAACTCACTAAGTTTGTGGTAACTTGTCATAGCAGCAAACAGAAACTAATGCAGACTTAAGGATGAAAGCCAATTACTTGGAGAATAAAAAATACAGAAAAAATTTTGTTCCCTAATGACAAGGGAGCTGCCCTGCATTTTCCACCTTCACATTTCTTTTGCCTGAGGGAAAATTTTCTCTCTTGTTTAAGACATTATCTTTCAGGCCCTCCATGGTGGCTCACACCTGTAATCCTGGCACTCCCTGGGAGGCCAAGGTGGGAGGATCACTTGAGCTCAGGAGTTCAAGACCAGTTTTAGCAAGAGCAAGACCCTGCCTCTACTAAAAATAGAAAAATGTGCCAGGTGTCATGGTGGGCACCTGTAGTCCCAGCTACTTGGGAGACAGAGGCAGCAGGATTGCTTGAGCCCAAGAGTTTGAGGTTGCCTTGAACTGGGCTGAAACCTTGGCACTCAAGCCTGGGCAACAAAGCAAGACTATCTCAAACAAAGAAAAAGATACTATCTTTCAGGTCATTGTTAATTTGTAAACTTAATAGATGATACAATGATATAAATCACCTCATTTTTAACTTAATTTTTTTAAGAGATAAGATCTCACTGTGTCACGCATGCTAGAGGGCAGTGGCATGATTATAGCTCAATATAGCCTGGAACTCCTGGGCTCAAGTGATCCTTCTACTTCATACTCCCAAGTAGCTGGGGCTATAGCCATACACCACCACATCTGGCTAATTTTTAAATTTTTTTTTTGGTAGACATAAGAGTCTCCGTATGTTGCCTAGGCTGGTCTTGAACTCCTGACATGGCCTCAAATTTACCCCACTGCCTCAGTCTCCTAAAGCATTGGGATTACAGGTGTGAGTCACCACACTTGGCCTAATCTGGATTATTTAATGGGAATTTCTCTAGAGTTATATTGTAAAATGTGACAGTGTTGTGTAGCTTGAAATACTTGTGTTAAGTATTTAACACAGTATTGTGTAGCTTGAAACACAGTATTGTGTAGCTTGAAATACTTGTGTGTTAAGGCAACCTTATTATATTTTTAATTTGTGAGGGGTTTAGAATAAAGATTTGAATAGTATTGAATGCTTCTGGAGCATCTCTTGAGATGATTGTATGAATTTTCTTATATGAATGCCTGTTAACACTAATTCCAAGTGTTGGGCTGAGCTCTGGTGATACGATGATGGACAAAAGAGACAAAGTCCCTGCCCTCAAGGCCCTTGAATTCTCTAGGAGGAGAGAGACCACAGACAGGCAAACAGGCAAGTAAATAAAACACGAGCAGTTATTTGTAAGAAAGCAACAAGAGGCTGAGCTAGGAGTAAGGAAAAAGACTCTCTGGCTAGGGGCTGTGCTATGGATGGTCGATGGAAGCCATGCCCCACCCAGAGACCCTCAGATCCCCTTATCCAGTCCTGTGTGCCCTCCCCCCTGCCTGATGCCCAATCGCTTCTTGGAGCTCACACCTGATTTCTGCAGAGAACTAACCTTGGGCTATGGGACAGGCAAATCCTAGGGGTTACGTCTCTCCTCAGGGAGGCTGGTAGCCACTGGCTGGTGTGAAGACCCAGAGAAACCCTTGACTAGTAAAAAACAATCCTGAGATATAACTCATTCCCCAGAGCTGCCCCAGGGTCAGGCTGGGTCTGGGGCTTGGCTGAAACTTGCTTGCCTGGCTTCTCCTCTCTGCCTGCCCCATTTCCCTCACCCTTTCCCCCCAAGACATCTCATCTGCCCAGCTCTTCATAGTAAACCACTCACCTGACAATCCCCATCTCAGGGTTTGGTTTAATGAAACTGACCTTAGACAACCTCTATCAGGAGGTGAGTCTACCTCTGAGGCCTAAAGGGGGGAAGTGGCAGCCAGTCATGTTTAGAGTTAAAGAGGGTCAGGCTCTGGGGCTAGACTGGGGTGGGAGGGAGTGTGAGGCAGAGGGAAGGGGGTGTGCAAAGGCCCCATGGTAGGAAGAAGCTTGCTCAATTTGAAATTTGAAGGTACATCTTTTGTTTGGGCTGAAGGGCCAGTCTAGTGGGAGGGAAGGCAGATTAGGGTTGAAATGTGAAGGGGGTTGAATGACCCCAGCATGCTAGAATTTTCCCCTGCATGGAGTGGAGAGCCATGGATGGATTCTGAGGCAGAACATGGCAGTGGCTACATTGTGGAACATGATGGTGGGTACCCTGTGCAGCCAGGACAAAAAGGCAGCCTGACACCTCCCTGACCACTTCACTGCCTCCTGAGGCTTTGGGAAGGGCTCCCTGTGGGGGATGGGAGCCAGGAGGGTTTTCAGGAGGACAGAGATTTGGCCAGATCAGCTCTTTAGAAAGATCCTTCAGGCAGTAATGCAGTGGACAAGTAGAAGACATCAAGATTAGGTACAGAGAGATCATAGGGGCAGAGGTGGGGATGGCAATGATCCTGTCACAAAGATATATGGGCTTGAACCCGGAGGCAGGGGAGGAGGGGAGCAAGTTGATGAGAGAGATCAGGAGATAAAGTGAGAACCACTGGGGGGGGCTGGGTAAACAGAACAGAAAGAATTTTAATTACAAAGGTAATATATGAAGATACGATAATTAAAAATAATACAAATGAATCGGAGACAAAGGCTCAGGAAAAAAGCATCCCTGGATTTGAACTCCAGCCAGGAAGTTCACCTCTCTGAGAGCCCGTTTCAGCCTCTGAGATGAAGGTGCGCCTACGCTCACACAATTGTTGGGAGCAAGAGATGAAAAACAAGATTCATCACGTTCCCTCTCTCTCATCTCTTCAAGATGAAAAGGCTGAGCCAGAAAGGGGGGCTGTCATTTTCTTCATCCTACAAACCAAGTTGCCAAGGCCCCGAAAGCCTTGTGATTGGAAGAAGCTTGCTTTCCAAATAAGCACAGAACCAAGGCGCTGTCACAGACAGAGGCGTTAAGTGGTTTCTGAATGTCTGTAGCGTGATTAAATTTACCACTTAACCAAATTGCTTTTTATTGCTTTGATCGGATGCAATTGCAAGGAGATAAAGAGGCTTAATGTGAAAAGCGTGGCTGGCCTTCGTGACTAATGAATTATCTGTTCCCTCCCCTGCATAGCCTCTGCCTACTGGCACCCAACTGGCTTGCCTATCCTCTGGGCCCAGGGCACTGGTGTCATGGAAATCATGACCCCAGGAAGATAGCCAGTTAGTGTGGTCCACATCACGTGTAGCCCTGGCCCTGGCATTTTATCCCCAAAGCTGACAGTGGTCAAGTAATTCTCTCAGAAAGACAGAGATGGTGAAGAGAGAAGAATATGAAGTCAGGCAATTAGGTTTGCAAATTCATCCTAGAAAAAGTGCGACCTACCTCATTGCTGAATATCACTACAGTCACCTTGAGAAGCGGAGCACTGATTCCAGCAACTAGTTCACCCTTCAAAGCACCTTTTCTAGGATGAGTTCATGAACTTCATTGTCAGTCCTTGCACTACAACAGCGCTGATGACCATTGCAGAAAAAGAGTTTCATACTTGCTCTGCAGGGTGGACTAGGTGCTGGCGTCCGTGCATAGCTTCCCACAGGGAGCACTTCCAAGGTGGTCGTCGTGGTATTCAGCAATGAGGTTATGTTGCACTTTTTCTAGGAGGAGTTCTCAAGCTTAATCATCCAACCTCATAGTCACTCATAGCTCGGGCTCCAGGACCAGCAAGTTACTTCGAGCTCCAGGGCCTCAGCACTTGTGCACCAAGAGCCTTGCTGGGTACCTTGCCACCTTATCCCCTTGCCCTTGTCTGAGTTCCCCTTCAGCTCCATGAGGGTGGATGTTTTATTGGTCCCCATGTCCCCGGCTCTGAGCCCAGGGTCTGGCTCACAACGGGCTTTCAGGAAACAGGGGTAAAATGATGGCTATGTGAGGAAATGAGTAGTTGGAGAAATGATTGGATGGAAAAATGGAGGAAGAGACATAGGTTGGTTAATAGATGAGTGGAAGGATGGAGGGACTGACAGATGAAGGGATGGACAAAAGAAAGGACACGCAGGTGGAGAATTAAAATGTAGATGGATAATGGATAGAAGGATGAATGATGTAGGAAAGAGAGATGGATGAATGGATAGGTGGTTGGAAGGATGCATTGTGATCGGCTCCATAAGCAAGAAAACACTTCTTAAATTTTTTTTATAGTTCTCATACGTTTCAAGGTCCCAGGCCAGTCAGATTTGCTGACCAGAACTTTGTAACTTTCTGTTGCACTGATGCGTTCCCTTTCGAGTTTCTCTCCCAGGACCAGCAGAACCTCCTTGCAGCCCTGAGATAACTACAGAGCCTTCTACCACCTGTTTGTCCAGAAAAGAGATATGCACTGCTGATTATACCCAAGGACCCACTGAGCCTGCACCAAGGCTGAAAAAATAACCAATATTAAACCCCAACTCATTATAATACTAAAATTTCTACCTGGGAAGGATTTATCCACCATTTTTTTGTTCATGGGATGTGTGTACTAGCGTGAGTTCTCCCTGCACTTGTGTGCCCTGCTCTCCACTCCAAACATGTAATGATGTTCACTCCCCTGACGCGTGATTCTTTTTCACCTTCATAAAACTCCCTGACCCTGTTGGTTGAGAAGGTGGATTTGAGGCAGCCCGTGTCTCCACCTCCCGGCAGGTGCATCTCCTGCGGTAAATCCTTTCTTCCTTGACAATTACCCATTGTCTCAGTAATTGGCTTTCTGTGTGGGGAGCAACATGAACCCCCCTACCCCTGCTATGAGTTCCTTAGCAGCATGACCTTGGATGAATGGATGGAAGAGTGAAAGGAAGGATGGAAAATTAGATGGATACCTGCAGATTCTGCTCCTTACAAGGAGGTACCAGTCCTTTAATCTAAAGCCATCTGACACATGCCTGGAAGTGATGACAGTCCTGAACTTGTCCCTCTCATCCTTACCTTAAATCCTGGGTTGGACTAGCTTATCTCTAAGTTCCTGTCCGGTGGGACATTAATTCCTAAGAAGAGAGAGAAAGTGACAATAGTCAACATTTTATCCAGTTTTATGGTTTGAACAAATATACACAAGGATGTCATTTTACGTGAGCCTCAAGCAACCCTTGTGAGAGTTGCAGGACAGCTTTATTATGATCTCTCCCACTTCACAGATGGGAAAACTGAGGCTCAGAAGAGTAGCACATGGTAGTTAGAATATATACTCTGGAGTCAGGCTGCCTAGCTTCAGATCATGCTGTGACTAGAGTAGCCACTGTTGAGCTAACCAACCTCGCTGAGCTTCTGCTTCCTCATCCAAAAAAAAATAGGGACAGCAGTACTTGCCGTGTGGTGTGGTGCATCACACACCCACATTTACAAGGAGCCGACCATGTGCTGTGCAATGTTCTAGGCACCAAAGATGCAGCAGGAAACAAAAACCCAAAGTCCCTACCCTCGTGTAGCTAATTGTCTAATGGAGGGAGATGACAACATGCAAACGGGTAAGTTCTAAGTGTGAAACCATTGACGAGTGTTATGCAGAACAAGAGAGCAGGGTAGGTGGGAGGCTAGAGGTGCTTTGTATTTATGTGTTTATTTTAAGACAGAGCCTCAAGCTATTGCTCTGGGTAGAGTGCCGTAGCATCACAGCTCACAGCAACCTCCGACTCCTGGGCTTAAGCAATTCTCTTGCCTCAGCCTCCCAAGTAGTTGGGACTACAGGCGCCCACCTGGACTACAATGCCCAGCTATTTTTTGGTTGTAGTTGTCATTGTTGTTTGGCAGGCTCAGGCCATATTTCAACCTGCCAGCTCCAGTGTATGTGGCTGACACCTTAGCCGCTTGAGCTACAGGCACAAAGCCTAGAGGTGCAATTTAAATAGAGTGACTAGGGAAGGTAACATTTGAGTCCAGATCCCAAAGAGGTGAAGGAATGAGCCAGGTGAGTATCTGGGGCACTGCACTCCAGGTGGAAGGGACGGAAACTGCAAATTCTGTGATACAGGAGCAGACCTGGTGTGGCTGAGGAGAGGTTAGAGGCAGGGAGGGAAGGTGATCAGAGATGAGGTCAGAGAAGTAATGGGGGACAGGGGTGCAGACCCCACAGGACCCTGAGGCCATTGTGAAGACCTCAGATAACACAATGAGTGAGATGAGAAGCCACTGGAAGGTTTTAAACAAAGGAGATAAGTATTAAGAGGGTCCCTCTGGCTGTCGAGCTGAGAAGAAACAGTAGGGGCAAGACCACATTGGGATGAAGAGTTAGTAGGCAAGAGCGGGGGGAGGGGGGCTTGATTCAGAGGCAGCCATGGAGGGAGAGAGAAGCACTCGGATTCTGAACACGTTTTGGAGGTAGAGCCGAGATACTAAAAAGCTGGATATTGGTGAGAGAGAGAAACAGTCAAGGATGGCTCCAAGGCGGAGTTGCTGATTCTTCAGAAGGGGAAGGTTATGAGAGGACCACATTTGGGGGGCGGGCAGAGAAGGCATTTGCCGTGAAACTAATGAGCTCATTAAGGGAGCTTTAACAGACAAAAAGAAGTCCAAGGTCTGAGGTTGGGGAGATGAAAAGGAGACAGAAGGAGCCATCACTGGAATAGGAGAAAAACCAGGAGAGTGAAGGTTCCTGGAAGCCAAGAGAAGAATGTGTTTGAAAAGAAAGGCACGTGTCAAATGTTGCTATGATCAAATAAGCTGACAGCTGAGACTGACCTCTGGATTTAGCAATGTGGAGGTCAATGGCAACCTCATTCAACAAGGTTGTAGTGGAGCATGTGAGAGAGCATGGAAGGAGAGGAGCAGCCTGGTATGGTGGTCAACTCTTTGGAGGGGCTTTGCTATTACGGGAAAGAGAGTGTGTGGGAACAAGGGAGTTTCTCTTTTTGTTTTTAAGGTGAAAGAAATTACATGTCCATATAGTGAAGGGAACAATGCAATCCATCCATTCATCCACCCATACTTCATCCATCCATCCATCATCTGTCTTAGTTCATTTATGTTGCCACAATGAAATACACGAGGCTGGGTAATTTATAAAGAAAAGGTTTATTTGGCTCATAGTTTGCAGACTGTACAAGGAGCATGGTGCCGGCATTTGCCTCTGGTGAGGGCCCCAGGAAGCTTCCACTTATGGCAGTAAGTGAAGGGGAGCCAGGTGCACAGATCACACAGCGAGAGAGAAAGAAAAGAAAGAATCAACGGTGCTTGACTCTTTTGAATAACCAATTCCTTGGGTTGTAATTTTTCCCTTAAAAAAAAAAAAGAGCCAACTCATGCCAGATCTAAGAATGAGAACTCACTCATTCCCACAATAAAGGCATCATGTCATTCATGAAGAATCTGTTTCTATGACCTACATCCAACACCAGGGATCGAATTTCAACATGAGACTCGGCAAGGCCAAACAAATCATCCAGACCAGAGCACCTTCCATCCATCCATTCATCCAACCACTCATCTACCCATCCACCCATCCATCACTCATTCATCCAATTATCTATCCATGAATCTGAGCACTCAGATTCCTCCTCAGCATTCCTGTACTGGCCCTGAACTTAGAGCTGGGGTGGATAAGCCATTTGCCTCAAAGAGCTCACAAGTGAAGAGTAGGATACAGACAAATCAGTATGAGGAAGCACGGTGAGTGCTGTGGGCCACGGGTGTACAAAGGATTGTGGAAGCACAGAGGATCAAGTGCCTGGAGAAACTAGAAGGCTTCATGGTGGAGGCTGATCTTTCAGCTGGGTCTTAAAGAAAAGTTTGTCTTGTAGACAAAAGAGGGGTGGCATTGTGAAGAGAAACACACTTATACAAAGGCAAGGATGCATGGGATTGGCGGGTGGGGCTGAGAATGGAGCCAGGTTTAGAAGGCCTCTGTCCCTTCCTCGCAGACACAAGGAAGATCATGGAGGGTCTCAGGCGAGAGAGTTATGTAACTGAGCATGACTTTTAGGAACACAGGGCCGCCACAGATATCTGACTCACTGTGGATGCCAAGTTCCTCACAGTGGCCCTGCATGGTCTGCACCCCCTCTCCTGCTGCTACCTCTTCTGACCTCATCTCTAACTCTCTTCCCTTGCTGCCTCCAATGGGCTCAGGTATGGAGAGGAGGGAAGAGGAATGGGTAAAGGCCCTCTGCTGCCTCCAGCCCTGGTCCATCTTGTCTTACCTGACGTTTCTGCTCTCCCATCCTCCCTCTCAGTGAACTCGTTCATTCTTCCCCACTTCCTGGGGTCCTAGGAGGCATCTGGCTCAGCTTCCATCATAGCTAGAGCCCCTCATCAGTACCCAGTTTCAACCTGGACATTTCAGACAGGACAGGAGAACATTCTACTTAGAATGTCTCTGATAGCCCTGGAAGGAGGTCTCAGCCTTCTCTCAGATGGTTTAAATATCTGCCCCCCACAAAGCCATATGTTGAAACCTAATCATCAGTGTGCTGGTATTGGGAGGCAGGACCTTTGGGAGGATATCACATCATGGAGCCAGAACCCTCATGAATGGAATGAGTGCCCTTATCGAGGAGGCCCTGGAAAGCAGCCTTGGCTCTTCCACTATGTGAGGACACAGTGAGGATCTGCCATCTATGAGTCGGAAAACAGGCCCTCACCAGACATGGACTCTGCTGGCACCTTGATCTTGAACTTCCCAGCCTCCGGAATTGTCAGAAATAAATGTGTATTGTTTATGAGCCACCCAGTCTATGGTACTTTGTTATGGTAGCCCAACGGACAAGGCCACCACTGTCCAGATGTCTCAGCCCCCACTGGTCTCAACTCCCACTGACCCCTTAAGAGCCTCTTCCTTTCACACCCACAGTTGCAATTCTCCATCTGAAAAAAGAAATGACATTATTGTTTTTGTGGATAAAAAAAGTAACATGTCTGTTTTATTTTTAAAATTAGATGATACAGAAAGATAGCAAAAAAAGTTATTTGCAATCCCATTCCCCAATGAAAATCGTTGCTGACAGTGTGCTGTGTGTCCTTGCAGAACGTGTTTAATTAACAGGCACGTCCACGCACACACACATTTCATTGTTGTTCAGTAAAAATGGTAATGCACTCCACATACTGTTCCGTAACCTGCTTGTTATTTTTCACTTACATTGTGAGAATGTTCCCCTGTCAGTACACTTAGATCTCCATCGTTATTTTTATTAGCCACAGACTATTCTGTCGTAAGAAATGGCCCTAATTTAATCAGCCCCCTCAGGCAGGCATTTTGATTCAGCTCCCCACCCCCGAAACTTTTCCTACTATAAATAGTGGTCTGCATACATCCTTGTTCATAAATCTTTGAGCAGTAAAATTGGACTGCTTAAACTTGGTGGTTGATATGGCCCTCTGGCTCCCATCATAAGGGAAATTGATTTTTATTTTCAAAGTCAATGGTGATTAAATGAACACTGGTTGCCAGGCAACCTGTGAGCAGGAACTCAAGTGGAGACCAGAGCCCATAGCAGCCTCACCTACCCCACCAAGCACCCAGAGCCTCTCAGGTCTTGTGTCACCCCCGCCCCCACTCACTGTTCCATCGGGTAGAACCACCCTACCTTCCTCCAGCCCAACCTCCTGCCCCAACTTCCCAGAGAAATTGTTCTAATCCACTTGGATGGCTCAGCAACCTCATATGTGTCCGGCTGTATCAGGGGTGGGGTTGCAGAGCTGTCTGGGACAGAACCAAATCCTAAGTACTCTCAAAGGCTGGGTTCTAGAATTTTAGGATGTCTTGTAGTATCCTTAGTGTAAATTAGTGGTGGCTTTTTATGTGTTTATTGGTTCCTTTTCTGCCTCAGTTTACCTGGTGGGTAGGGTCCACTCCTATCAGTAATAGGATATCAAAGGGCAGGTGTGAGGTCGTGTGGTGAAGTCAGAATCTCCAAGGGAGCAAGTGGAGCTTGAAAATGGCCTCCCACCCCCAGCCTGTGACCTCAGGCCTGCAGGGCACACCTGCACCCAGGAGGAGTAATATGTCCCTCTCTGCTCCTCCTTTTATAGACATAATTGCCAGAAAGATACCCTTGCTGTCGCGTGCATACTGGGACTTTCACACGTGTTCTCATTCAACACTATAAGAAGGCAGTGTTAAAACTACAGGAAACCGAATTGTTTTTGATTGAGCTCCTGCACTAGGCCCCAAAAGACCAGACCAGGCTGAGATGGAGTCCTCATGCCAAATGCTGCACAATCAACCTGAAACTTGAAGGAAGCAGGTAGATCCCAAGGCAGACCAGGCTGTCCTGAATGCAGGTGATTCCAGTCTACCTGCGTCAGCCTAATAAGGAAATCTGCCCCCACCCTATAACCCTTACAAAAAAAGTAACCCGAAGTAACCTGACCTTAAACTCTTCAGGCCATTTCTATTGTCCTGCCTCCTCAATCCAGAGCCCACTGTCCTGCTGTTGCCCAGTGGGAGCTGTTCACATTCTGTTTTACAACATGGAGACTGCCCTGATTCAAATCGTGAATAAAAGCCACTTAGATCTATAACTAAATTTGCTATAATTTTGTCTTTTGACAACACTATTATCGCCTCCATTTTATGAATGTGGAAAGTGAGGATCAGGAAATTGGTTGTCTTGGGCAAAGAGGAACAGCAAGTTTTTGAGCCAAGATTTGAACCTGTTGTTATCCACAGCTCATGCTCTTTCTGACACCATTTTCTTTAAATGCTATGAGGAGTAGCTGTGTTAGGAAGAGTAGCTTTGTGGCCACATCCCATCATCACATGTGACTCCAACCCTGCCCCTCTGGCCACAGCTGTCAGAGAAGGGAATCAAAGAATCCACCACAATTATAGAAATATTCTCAAATGTCCAAAGGGAGATGGGGAGGAGAGTCAACCTTTGCTACCCTTTGTTTAGTTTGGGTTGGTGGGTTTTCCTCAGGGTCCTACCAGCCCTGCAAATCTGGGGAAAGGCTGGGGCAGTCACCCACCAGGGTGGGAAAGACAGTGCTACTTCCCTCCCAGATAGGGCTGGAGTTAGATAGCGCCTTTCTCTCCAGGAAAGCAGGGGTGCTAGGAAGCTGCCCTAGACATGGCCACTACATGGCCCAGAATCTGCTCTCCCAAGGTTCCCCCAGTGACCACTACCTGGTATTCATACCCCCAGTGATATTCTCCCACACTGAGTAGGACTGACTTGTATGACCAGAGGGATATTAGAAAAATGACAGAAAATTACTTTTGAGGTCAAAAAAATGGTGCAGGCTTCAGCTGGCACAGGCTCCAGCTGGCAGGCTGTAGGATCATTCTCTCTTCCATTTCAAGACACTCAAGCAGCCCTGTGGAGACCCATGGAGTCTGGAACTGAGGCCTCCTGCCAATAGCCAGCACCAAATTGTCATTAGTGTGAGGGACCCACCTTGGAAGTGGATC
Organism: Otolemur garnettii; assembly: GCF_000181295.1. NCBI lineage: Eukaryota > Metazoa > Chordata > Mammalia > Primates > Galagidae > Otolemur > Otolemur garnettii. The sequence goes on from NW_003852415.1 coordinate 18,776,811, forward strand.
CTCCAGCCCCAGTTGAGCCTTCAGATGAGTGCAGCCATGGCCAACATCTTGACAGTGACAACCTAAATGACAAACAGAGAGAGGCTCTTTAAAAGAAAAGATGCTCATTTGGGAATAGAGTATTGTGGTGGGAACACACATGCCATAGTAAACTATATGCCTATTCAGGGAGATAAAGGAAGACAAAGGTTTTTCAAGGAAAAATGAAAAGGATTACATAATTGCTTTGAGATCATCACCCTTAGCTACAAGGGCCGATAACAAGGATGATACCAGTTTGTGGTTTGACAGGCAGTTGCTGGGCAGATGTCCTTGAAGAAGTATCTTTTTTTTGAGAGAGACTCTCACTATGTGGCCCTCAGTAGACGTAGACTATGATGCCCCATAGTGTCACAGCTCACATCAACCTCAAACTCTTGGCCTTAAGTGGTTTTCATGCCTCAGGCTCCCAAGTAGCTGGGACTACAGACGCCCACCACAACACCTGGCTATTTTTTTTGTTATTGTTGTCATTATTGTTTAGCAGACCCCAGCTGGGTTCGAACCCACCAGCCCTGGTGCATGTGGCCAGCATCCTAACCACTGAGCTACAGGCACCACACCAAAGAAGTATTTTTTGTTTTAAGTTTGTGACGGCCTTTGTGCAAGGCTGTGATCTTTGTAGTCTTCTCCACTATCAGGCATGCAAGTGTGAGAGCTCTCTCTTTGTGGCCTTCCCTGCCTCTATTTGTCAGAGTTTTCTTAGCATTAGTGCCTCCGTTTTGATTCTGACAACTTTCACAACTGTAGCCTCTTGGCCCCAGATTCAAGGTCTGAGCCAGAGCCACCCAGGGAAACCACTTGAGGATCCCTAACCCACAGAGACTGTGCTATAGATGCTGACTGTTGCTTTTGCTTTAAGCCACTACATTGAGGTCCAGCAGTTCCCCCTTATCCACAGTTTTACTTTTTGCAGTTTCCGTTACTTGCAGTCAACTGCAGTCTGGAAATAGTATGGAAAATTCCAGAAATAAATAATTTATATGTTCTAAATTGTGCTCTGTTCCTGGCAGCAAGACTAAATCTTGCCATTCTGTCCTGCCTGGGATACTAATCATCTCATTGTCCAGGCTATCTGAGTAGGTCTGAGAGAGCATGGGAGCAGCCGTCTAGGTGATCAGATTGAAAAACATGGTATATATAGTCCTGGGTTCTAGCATACCTATGGGCTGGTCCTCTGCCTGTCCCTTAAATCCTGGTCTCCTCAAGCTTTTGTTCTCCCTCCACTCTCCCCAGCCCACATGCTCCCCGTTCATCATCAGCCCCCAAGTGCTCCTTCTGCACTGTGCTCATCTCTGACAAGCTGCTGGCCCATGGCCTTGATCCTCACTATAACCAATGCTGCCCCATCTGCCCTAGGCCACTCCTGCCCCCAGGACTACAGCAACAAGCAGCACCATTCACTCGACAATGTTTTGTTTTTTGTTTTTTGTTTTTTTTTGAAGTTTTTGGCCGGGGCTGAGTTTGAACCTGCCACCTCCGGCATAAGGGGCTGGCACCCTACTCCTTTGAGCCACAGGTGCCACCCTATTCACTTGACAATCTTGAGTCCAGGTCCATACTTCATCTCCACCCTCCATTTCCCTCCATGCCCACCCCGACCACCCTCTAACAAGCCCTCAGGTCTGTCTGTCCACAGCTCTGTGTTCCCACTGTCTCCACACTGTCTAAGCCACCACCTTACCCCCATTACAGTGGGCCTTCCTGCTGCCTGTCTCCCCATCCCTCCTATATCCCCCCCAACATGTGCCCAAGTTATCTGTCTAAAACACATGTCTGTCTGAGCACATACTCCCTGAGTTACCAATCACAATGCCTTGACCTCCCAGAACCATACATGCTCCTTCACACTGCAGGCTCTGGCCCCAAACGTGTCCCAGCCTGAACCTGCAGGCTCCGGCTTTGTGCAAGAAATCATAATACCGGGTGGTAGGATGTAGCAAAATCATTAACACTTTATTTCTTCTTAACCCAAAAAAGTCTGAAGCAAATGGCAATATGTGAACATGTATTCTTTCCTGTATTTAGGAATTATGTCATGATTCTGAAATACGTTTTCTAAATGTGGAAAGGGGGGACAACCCTATGAAGTCAGGATTATTGGTGTCCTCACTTTACAGTGCGGAAACAGGCACAGAGAGGTGAAGTTACTTCACCAGGGTCACACAGCTTACCCTGCAATCATCAGGGGGGAGGCAGATGCAGTTAGTCACCAAGAAAGGAGCAGACAGGTTGTGGGTGGGGAGTGAGGCTGGCACAGAGTGGAGAGGGTCAGAGGTCAGGGAGAGAGTTGATGATTTCGTAGCATCTACGTGTGCCAGGTGATGGGTCAGACACTTTATCTGTATTGCCTTATTTCGTTCCTCCAATAGCCCCCTGAAATAAGTGTTGTCAACCACACTTTTACACATTTAGAAAGGGAAGCTCAGGGAGGTCGTGTGATGTGCCTAATGTCACACAGCTGTGAAGGATGAAGGCAGGAACTGAATGAACCCCACGTCCGCTGCACTCAAAATCCTTTCAGTTCTGGCACTTGAGCCCCTGTAGGCTCACTGGAGGGTCTTGGACTCGGGACCAGGTCTCCAGTCCACAGGAGGGGAGCAAAGTGAGGACTTTGTAGAATTAATTTGATCCTGGCTTACTTTTAGGTCAAAGCAAGATCCTCTCCCACCTTCAGTATCATACCGTAGAGTAAACTTTTGACTAGAATGAGTCCCAGTCCATGCCCCACCCACAGCTGGGCCAATGTGAGGATTTCCACAGGCCAACAGCTCATAGCTGCTGGTGTTGGGTGAGGGGCATGTAGTGGGGTGGGGGCACTTTTTTCTCCTGGGGCTAACTTCCTTCTGTTTCTCTGCTTGGCAACCGCCCACCTCGGGCCTTCCCAGCTAATTAATCATCCACTTTCTGTCAGTCATGATTAGATTCATGGAAGCCACCACCCTGAGCAGCAGGAAGTCTGACTCGGACTCCAATTAAAAGAGGAAGTGTCTGAGTCAGGGAGGCCAGTGCGCAGGGCAGGGAGGGCGGGAGTGGTGAGCAGAGCTGTTGGAGGGGGGGAGAAAGCAGCAGCCTCCCTGGAACTTTCATTGCTTGGAAGTCACACAAGACAAGGTCAATCTGGCTCAGCACCTGTGGCTCAAGTGGCTAAGGTGCCAGCCACATACACCTAAGGTGGCGGGTTCGAATCCACCCTGGGCCCACCAAACAACAATGATGGCTGCAACCAAAAAATAGCCGGACATTGTGGCGGGCACCTGTGGTCCCAGCTACTTGGGAGGCTGAGGCAGGAGACTCGCTTGAGCCCAGGAGTTGGAGGTTGCTGTGAGCTGTGATGCCACAGTACTCTACCCAGGGTGACAGCTTGAGGCTCTGTCCAAAAAAAAAAAAAGAAAAAAGACAAGGTCAATCCTTCAGTAACATGTAGTGAGCACCTACTGTATACATACCCCATCCTTGGCATGGCAGTAAAAAAAACAGAAAAGATCCCCGTCCCATCTTCATGGGACTAATGTTCTAGCTATAGAAATAGAAAGTAATCTGCTAGGAAGTGATAATTGTTAGGATGAGAAAGAATATCTAACCTACCTTCCCTGTTGGAGTCTCATAGACTTCAGAAGCCACTTCTCATGGCCCCATCTGATTTTCTCTTTTAGGGAAAATCTTTTCTATAACTCATGTAGCAAATTCTTTGTTCTGGGATGTCAGCTGATTAGCACAGGCTACCCATTCTCAAATATTTGAAATTATCATTTTACAGAAGAGGTAGCTGAGGCAAATGGTGAGGGAGGGATAGAGCTCAGGTTAGAGACCAGGCCCTAGGCCCTGATTTTAAGCCCTATGGACTGCAGTGGGCTGCCTCCCTGCCCAGGGAGCATGAGGCCAGCAGCTCCAGGGGCAGCTCTGTATTTGATTGACACATCAGGAGCCATGCAGGAAGCCAATAGCTTAATCACCCTGGACACAGGGCCATTCATACCAGGGATCAGTGCATTCATGGGGTGGCTGGGATCAGGGTCCTAGGAATTTCACATTTGTACAGAGCTGCCTGGGAATAGATGAATTCAAGTGCTTAGGGGTCTACAGACAAAATGTCCTCATCTGGAAATCACAGATCATCCAGCCCAGCATTTATCAAACTACTAACAATGGATCCTCTTTCATGAAAGTCCCTGAATGCAAAGCAGACACAAAAAGAGCGATTGGCTAAGTGGAACAGAATGGAAATGTCCCCAGCTTTGGCCACACTGCCTCACTTCCACACATAGGAAGATTTGTAGAGTCCTCTCTCAGTGACCGGAGCCACCAAGGAAGGAAAGGCCTGGGCTCCAGGCCCTGCTCTGGGGCTTGGTTTGTGCATCAGTCAGGATGAGCTAGATTATCCTGCAGTGATGAGTCAGGTTGTCCTCATCTCAGTGGCTTAAAACCAGAGTTTATTTCTCACTCATTAAAAAAAAATTGTTGTTGGTCCAGGTAACTCCAGGGTCACTGTTGTCTCTAAGGTGGCTCAGCACTCAAGTTACTTCAATCTTCTGATTGTCCCATCTCAACATTCCCACTGCAGGGGCATCAGAGAAGGTGGAGGAGTGGAGAGCATCACGCACTGGCCCCTAACTGCTCTCATCCAGAGTCAAACGCATCACTTCTGCTCACATTTCAGATTTCACATTTCACATTTCCTGGGCCAGTGAAAGTCACATGGTCGCCCCAATTCAGGTGTGCGTGGCCAGGCAAGGTGTGCTGGTATCATTGGAGGACGATTACGTACATCTGGAGATTGCTGGCGAGCACTAGAAATGCGAGTCACAGTTTCCCAGCTCGTAATGTAGGCAAGATAGTACCTACCATCATTCCTTCACTCATTTATTCATTCGTGCATTCATTGATCGTATGAGGGGCGGATGGAACAGTGATGTGAGGTTGGAATTCAAGTCTCCTGAATCTTCGGTCAGTGCCTCACGCTTTCCAGACTGGCTTATGTTTTGGTCTTAGTTTGGGTCCTCCCTAAAGCAAAGCCTGAAACAGATTTGAGTGCAGGGAGTTTACTTGGAGGTCATCCCAGGAGGCCAGAGTGAGTGCACGGGTGAGAAGAGAAGGCAAGCTGGTCACTGATGTGGGCACGTGAGGCTCCATTCCACCAGGGAACTTCTGTGCAACCATGTGACATGCATCCGGAATTGTCCTGAATGATGGGCAGGCTGGGATGTGGGAACTGTCCTCCACTGACTGGACTGTGAATGCCTCACTGGGGAAAGTCCCAAAGCAGACACGCTAGAGACACAGAAAGTGTGGGGATGGTGCAAAAAGGCTGCAGCTGGTGTCAGGGAGGTCTGCAGGGATGAGGCGGGACGGCCAGGGCACCTACAGTAGATGCTAAGAGAAGCCATGCCCGTCACGAGGCCATGTGGAAACCCAACAGACCAGCCTTGTATGGGCCAAACAATGGAGGCGGCCACATCTAAGAACAGCTGCTGCGCTATTTTCTTCTGACCTCCTTTCCCAATTTGGAAGGAGGTAACTCCTCTGCAGGAAGACAGGGAAAACAACACATTGGGGTACCAATTGATTGAGGCATAGGAACAGGATGGCAGAGGCCATCGGTGCCTAAGAGGGAGAGGGAGGCTTCTTGCTGGCTTGGTCACCCCCTGCTCAGATGCCAGGAAGATGTAAATGGGCCACACAGAGCACAGGAATGGGCCACACAGATCCCCAGTGCACCTCCTGTGATCCGCATGGCCAGGACTTCTGTGAGATAGCAAATATCACCCCCAGCCTCTCGCAGAACCCCTTCCAAGGCAGGAGGTACTGTGGTGTAGTCAGAAGGGTACCAGCTTGGAAGCAGAGGTCTTGGTTCAAGTTGTGACCTCCCTACTAACTGCATGTCCCCTAAGGTTGGTGTAAAGACCAGAATTTTTTTTTAGATGGGGTCTCTTGTCACCCAGGCTGGACTGCAGAGGTGTCATCATAGCTCATTGTAACCTCAAATTCACAAGCTCAAGTTACTCTCCCACCACAGCCTCCCAAAGTGCTGGGATTACAAGTGTGAGCCACTTCACCCATCCTTCAGGACCAGAATATTTTGTGTGACGTGCCCAGTGAGGAGAGTGGCAATAGTGCTCGTCATCTGAGCTTCACAACCAGGGTTAGCTGCAAGACCCTACCGCGCAGATAGGAGGGTAAATCATCTGTCCCGGTCTTGCATCAGGTATGAGACTCCAGACTTGGACCAGGCCTCTGTGAGTCCAAGTCCAAAGCTCCACTGATCTCAGGAATTTTAGCTGCGGTCACCACAGAAAGGTCTATACACTCACATTATGACTTCCTAGGCTAGAGAGGAAATAGGGGTGACCACTTGACCAGGTCATATTTCTGGTAAAGTGCAGACAACTCATCAGGCATCAGAAGGAAGCTGAGAGGAAAGGTCAGGGCTCTAGTGTGCGGGGAACTCTGGGCCGAGTTTTGCACGTCCTCAGGCTGTTCTGGTTTTTCTCATTGAGGTAAGAGGTAGGCTGCCTGCAGAGTCCAGGATCTGGTGGTGGAGGAGTTCTGAGAGGTCAGAGGTCAGTGAGGGCTGGAAAGTCAGGGGAGGCTTCCTAGGGGAAGGGAAAGGGGAGGCCACTTTGTCCCCAGGGCTCTAGTGAAACTGTAACAAACAGACATAGCCCATCCCAGATGTCAGCAATGAGAACCCTCTGGCTTGTTCCATCAATTTCCATTATCTCTGGATGAGAAGTGTCTAGCTCAAATCCCCATGACAATCTCTCTGGGTTCAAGGCCTTACTTCCATGCGGTCATATATGAGGACAGGGCTGTGTAGAAGGTGGGAAGGGGTTGAGGGTAGGGAGAAGGAGCCACATGCCCTCCCACCCCCATCTCTCAGAGACCTCCTATCTTAGAGCCACTGGGTGGGTCAGGAGAGCATGAAGCACCTCTCCCCCCAATTCCAAGCATTTAATCCAGTTAGGCTCATGCGTGGAGCCAGCCTGTGGTCCATGGGCCAGTGCTCACTTTCATGGAAGTCTCACATACAAGGTACACGGCTATGTGATGATGCTGGAATCAGGGGCACAGAAGAGGAAAGGGCAGCCGGGAAGCCTGGGGCAGAGTCTTCACTCTCTGATCTGGTTATAGTTGAGTCACCCAGACATCAGATGACAGATACCTTCCCTGTACCATTTATAAGTGGGCAGAATCCCTAACCTTTCTCTGTCTGTTTCCTCATCCTGTACAGGGGATGCTAACAGCTGCTCCTTCAAGGGGTTGTTGAGAGTTAAACAAATCGGTACGTGTGCAGTGCTTAGAACGGTGCCTAGCACACCATAAATTCTCCATAAATGGTAGTTGCTTTTGATAGCCGCTGTTGCTATGCTTATTACAATTAATTTATTCATTCAGGTACTGGGCCTAGTAGGTGCTCAGTTAATGTTGGATGAATGGTTGAAATAAATGCAAGTGGATAAAAAGTTGGAAGTAAATGACATCAAAGATTGAAATAGATACTTGATTTGGTCTAATTGGTTATGAGCTGGTATCCATGGAAACTGCTGAATTTGGGACCCAAAATAGTTTTTCTCTACATGGAATATAGCAGGGTGCATGTGGGACCTCTGCAGTTTGCAACCCCAAAGGGGGCAGCTTCTTTGCCAGCCTTGTTCAACTGTCTCCACCAAACAGTGAATTCTTGGAGGCAGGGCCTGTGGCTAATAGACATTCAGACACCAAGCGTCTGAAGAGTGGCTGGAACCTGGCAGGTGCTTGCTCATGTTTGTTGAATGAGTAAATGCGTGAGAAAACGGATGGATGTTGTCTGATTGACTCAGGAAATGGCAGGATGGAAGCTTCAGATGAAGGACCTCAGAGCCTTCCCCGGGAGGGGCTGAGGGAACAAGACAAATTTAATTGTCACTTCTTGTACCAGGTTAACACATCATCTACTGAGACAGGATTCAATTCCAAAGTGGTGAAAAGCTTGAGCTTTAGGGTCAATGAAATCTGGAAGGAAATATTGGCTCAGCCACTCCCTAGGTTTGTAAACTCGGGTGGGCTATTTCACTTCGGCAGCTTAGCTTCTGTAAACTGGCCCTGATGACACTTACTTCTCAGGGCTGCTGTGCAGATAAAATGGTTCAACGTGTGCAAATGTTCCTTTGCCTCCTGGGAAGGGAGCTGTGCCGTCTTCATGGTAGATTCTATGAAGTGGGAATAACAACAGTCTTCTCCTCTTTCAAGGGATTGAGAAGCACTTGCAGGCTAAGTCATGAAGAGTTCTTGGTAAACTGTAGAGGACTGTGCATATTTGAGGGATCATGAGGATGGCTTGAGTAGCAAAGAGCATTTGAGAGGAAGTGAACCCAGAGCCCAACTGGGACAAGCCTCCCAGCCAGGGGGAATGGGACTCAGACACAGGAAGACCCAAGAAACCTGAGGGCAATGTCACCCACAAGGCCATGGACTTGCGAGTCAGGCTGCCTGGTTTCAAGGCCTGCCTCTGCTCTGTCTACCTTCTGTGTCTTTAGATAAGTGATACACTTCTGTGAGGCCTCAACGTTCTTCTTGGCAAAGTAGGGTGATAGTAAGTACTTCACAGGATGGTTGTGGGACTAAAGGGGTTAAAGCCTGGGCCATGCTCAGCCCAGCCCCCAGGCTGTAGGAGCGCTCTTAAAGCAGCTGGCCCAATTCTCCTCATTCTCATGCTCCCATCCACTTTCAAGGACCACGTCCTCCTGCCTCCACTGGTCCCTTCTCTGGATTGCACAGTGCAAGGAGAAAGTAAACCAGGATGAGCCAGAGGAGGGGAAGTGGGGTTGACTGAGCTTTACATGGCATGTGGCAGGACCACTGTGCCACTGTTTCACAGATAGGGGTCACTGAGACCAGTGGCACTAGAATGCACACCCAGGTCTGTCCATACACAAAACTTGTGTTCCCTCAGCTGTCCCAGGATCCGGCTCCAGCTCTCCCCACACACACTACAGGCTCTGGAGCTGGGGAGGAACATGTGGACAGATACCCAGCATTTCTCAGGCCCAGCGTGGCACCCCCACTCCTACTCATTCCACACCCCCTCCACTCACCCCTCCCTCTCCTCTCCTGGGCTGGGTCCTACCACAGATAAGAGCGTCATTAGGTAATTGCATTTGTCCTTTATCACATTCTCACTCTTTATTACTTCCCTGGGGAGATGCTGTAACCATGGCCTCTCTGCAAATTAAGGCAGTCTCCTGGCTGCAAGAACAGGCTGCAGGACCCTCAGGGGAGGAGAGTGGAGTGGATAACATATTCAGGCGGCAGGAACACCCTGTCCTTCCATTCAGGGTGTGCTGACAGGTTCTGGGTGGCTCCTGGGAAGACAGCCAGTGCCTTGTTGAAAAGGCACTGGATCCCGAGAAGGTAGCCTGGATCCTTGCCATGGGCTCTGCCCTGGGCCTGCCATGTGACCTCAGAGCTAGCACTTGACTGCCCTGGGTCTTGGGGTCCACACAGGCAGATAGGGGCAATAACACTTTCCCCGCCATGCTCGAACTAGCTTGAGACTGGGAGACATCCCAGCATATGCCTATATTCTCATGGTAGCCTTAAAAAAAAAAAAAGCATTATTGACATACATTTGCACATTTTAAAGTGTACAATTCAGTAAGTCTGGACATATGCATACACCCGTGAAACCACCACCACAATCAAAATTTCCTCTAGACCCTCTGTGATCTCTCCCTCCCACGCCTCCCACCCTCATCCTGGGGCAACAACTGATTTACTTTCAGTTGCTGTAGATTCATTTTCATGTCCTAGAATTTGATATAAACAGAACTATACAGCATGTGCTCTTTTCATCTGGCTCCTATTTTGGAGATTCATCCATGCGATTGTATATATCAATAGTTCATTTTGGGGAAGGCCAAAGTGGAGGATCACTTGAGTCCAGGAGTTCAAGAGCAGCCTGAGCAAGATATCAAGACCCCATCTCTAAAAAAAATAGAAAAATTAGCCCAGTGTAGCAGCGCACGCCTATAGCCCTGGCTACTTGGGAGGCTTAGGCAGGAGGATGGCTTAAGCCCAGGAATTCGAGGAGCTATGATTGTGCCACTGCATTCCACCCTGAGTAACAGAGAAAGACCCTGTCTCAAAAAAAAAAAAATTCATTTTTCTTAAATTGCCAGGTAGTATCCCATTATGTGGATACACAGTAACTTATTTATTCACTTATCTGTTGATAGACAGTTGGGTTGTTTCCATTTTTGAGGTATTACAAATAAAGCTTCCAGAAATGAACATTTATGCACAAGTGTTCAAATGCTTTTATTTGTCTTGAGTAAATACCTAGGAGTAGAATGCCTGAGCCTTATGCCATTATTTGTTTCATTGTTAAGAAAACTTACAAACTGTTCTCCAAAGTGATTGACCATTTCCCATGCCCACCAGGAACAAATGAGAGTTAAGTCCTTCCACATCTTCCCAAACACTTGATATGATCACTCTTTTAAACATTCCAAAAGGCACGCGGTGGTAGGTATCTCATCGTTTTAATTTGCATTTTCCTAATGACTAAAGATGTGGAGCATTTTTTCTTCTCCTTATTTGTGTGACAGCTTTTTAAAAAATATTTTAACCCTGTAAGTAATACATAGTTGCTTTAGAAAAGACTACCAAGCTAAAGAGAAAAATTTTACACCTAAATCCACCACCATAAATAGCAACTACCAATGGGATGGATATCTTCAGACATTCTTTACGTTTGTGCAAACATAGGAAATTGTACCATTCATATTTTTCTCTACTTGTTTATCATGAATATCTTGTCATGTTGATAAATTTCTGAAGCATCAGTCCAAATGGCTGTACAATGTTCCACTGCATATATGAATTAGTTGTATTAATTGATCCTCAGTAACTAGACATCTGAATATTTTCTGTTTGGGGGCTTTTATAAACAATGCCATGATGAACATCTTTGTATACTCATGTTTGCATTCTTGCTAAATGTCTGAGTTAAAAGGCATGCACATTTTAAGATTTTTAAAAAATTTCTATTGCCAGCACGTTGGTCTACTTTTAAAATCTGGGTATTTTAGCCTCTATGAGTGGTACTAACACATTACCCACGCCCCTCTATTTCTGATATCAGATGAACATGTCAATGCTTTTCATTCATTCATTTATTTAGTCAATCAACTTTCTGCCACATCATCATCATCCTATTCATCTTTCTCCCTTCCTCGTCCTCCAAAGATCTGGCCCAGAGAGAATCTGCCTCCCTGGGAAGCAATCTCACTGCTGGCTCAGAGCCCACTAGGCTCTCCCCAGGCACAAGCAGGCACTTCTCCCCTTATGAGAAGAGAGACTCTGCCTGGGTTGTTTTTGCTGATACTCCAGCATGAAACACCAGGCCTGGCATATGGTGGGTGCACAAATAAATAGTTGTTGAATCAATGAAAAAAATGAATGAAGCAGAACATGGTCATCAAACTGAACTGAATTCTCTTCTCCCAAACTTCTCTATTGGGCAAGGAGTATTAGCTCTGATTTGCAAATGAGAAAACTGAGGCCCAAAGGACTTAAGAACTATGCTCAATGTTGCACAGTGAACTTCAAAAAGAGAAGCACCTGGATTCCCAGGGCCTCATCCCAGGGCCAGGTTATCTCTCTTAGGAGGCAAGGCTGGCTTGGAGGCACCTGAAGTTTTTTGTATACATCTTTTGTTCTTTTGGGGGGGGAGACCATTAATTTTATTTGTTTTTCTTCCTTTATTGTTATTCTTTTTGTTTTTATTAAATCATAACTGTGTATATTAACGCATTTATGGGGTACAATGTGCTAATTTTATATAGAATTTGGAATGCTTACATCAAACTGGTTAACGTAGCCTTCACCTCACTTACTTAATTATTGTGTTAAGACTTTTGTTCTTCCTTTCCGCTATTAGAGTGATTATGAGGGACACAGGTGACCTTCCAAGGACATTTTCAGCCCTCTTATTCTGGGACAAATGCCCTTGAGACTCAGCTGTCACCTTTTATAAAAATTCTCTGGTCTCTCAGTATCAGTGTCCTGTGTCCACTTGAGCATTTATTATTTATTGGCATTCAGGAATAAGATTCTTGCTAAGATCCCAGGATGAGGTGGCTGAATTGCCTAGGGAGGTCTAGGCTGAAGATAGCTTCAACTAACCACTGGCCCTGAACCACTTGACCTGGAGCTGGGAGCCAAGAAGGACGATGGGGGAGAGGGGTGTGGATTCATCTGAGCCCCCTCATCAGTGTTATTACAGCAGCTGAAGGGCTCTGAGGTCCTCCAAACTGAGAGAATTCCTCATTCTGAGGCTAAGTAAGCAGCCTTTGCTGTCCCCAAAATCCTCTGATAAGGCCTAGACCTTCTCCAAAAGGTACAGAAACCAACTCACTTTTCACCATTGGGACCAGAATGCTCTTCATCATGTGACTTCCACCAGGAAAGCCGAGATATTGTTAAAGTCATTTTTATAGCGGAGGAATGAGTGTCCTCGATATCCTCCTGAGCTAGGAGTGGGTCTTATAGCCAGAAGCCTTCCCATTATTATTAGTTATTAAAGTAAAGCCATCCATTAGAAACTGCCTCTTGATATGAGGAGTATCCTAGATTTTTCTTGTTTATTTTTAAAAGCTTGGGAGGAAGGGATCATGGAGATATGAAAGACCAGTAAATCAGAAGCCATCATTTAAACAAAGAAAGTGATCTCTGAAATGATCAAGTACAATTCTTTACTACCCTGACTTCCAGCATTAAAAAAAAGAAGAAGAAAATTGAGGCCCTGGCAGGTGAATTGACCTATGTAAGCTCACTCAGTCAGTAAGAGGTACATTTGGGACAATGTCTACAAAACAAGGCAAAAAAGGTGACAATTCTCTCCTCTATAGAGTAAGGAGGGTCCTAAAATCATAAAAATATCATCATGAGGGACATCATAGAGTAAACCCATGGCTTCTCTACCATCTAGTTTCTCAGAGATGGAAAATGCCCACCTATGGACAATATGATAAAACTCCATGAATTTTTGAGAAACAAAGCCATAATTCTAATATTCTGTGATGATCTAAAAATTTCACATGTTTACGCAGCTAGGGAACAAAATAAAGTAAGATAGTAAAACTAAGACCCCTGGGACCTGTTAGATAAGAACCACCAACCAGAGCCCAAATTCCACGGCAGGAGGTAATGTTTCAGGACCACGGACAGCAGCACAGGCCACAGCACGTCTATGCCTCTCTAAGCCCAGCATCCTGTTCCATCTACACGGAAGCATCACTTGAACTACTTGCCTTTACATCAAAAGCCAAGGTGAGTGCTATTCCCAGCGTGACACACAGATACGGGGTTCAGAGAAAACCAACAGCCCTCAAACATCTCTGCAATCAGTCTCCCAGTTTGTGAGAAATTCCATTGTTCTCACATTTGGGTTAAGCCATTTTCACCTCCTCTGACTGTACAGAGGGATGGTTTGAAGTAATGCCCTTTCCCTCAGAAGGACATTGAAATCTATATAAAATATTTTCATACAAGGTTACCAAGCAAAGAGTAATACAGTGTCTGATAAGAGTCAAGTAGTAGTGCTGATGGTAAGGGCTGAAAAGTCTCATTGGACAGTGACAGCTGGGTGGGTAGATCTGGGGAAAAATATTCCCTGAGGTGGAAGGCACTGGGAGGAGTTGAGCAAAGCCTTAAAGTCTGGGGAAGACAAATAAGCAGTGGAGAAGGTGGCAGGAATGTGCAGGGCATGAGCATATGCCACAGGGGAGGTAGGAAGGGTCAAGACAGTCACTAGACCGGTATGACTGAGATAAAATTACTGATATGGGAAGCAGGGTGGAATAATACGACAGCAAGCCAAAGAAATATGAGATGATCACTCTGAGGTTGGAAATGTTCAGTTTTCCTGGAAGATAAAACTGTGACAGACTCTCACGATCTTTTCTTAGCTCCTTTCTCCCTTGTAATACCTCCTTATCTCTATGGGCTCGATGCCTTGTCACCCCCACACTGCAGAGAAAACGACTGAGAATGCCTAACACGTGGCACCTCCTGTTGGGGATGAGGTGGGGAGCGGAGCTGTGACCACAGGGATGAAGTGCTGATAATGGAATTCAGACAGAGAAGGAAGAGAAGTCTTCTTGGGCAGGTGGACACAGCCAAGGGTGCCAGGTGAGCACATGGACTTGCATGGGTCTAGATAAGCAAAAAGTCCATGGTTTAGGTCCACATGGCCTTGGATTCTCTGCAGATCCCTACAGGGTGGGGAGAAATGAGGAGAAACAGGTAACCCGGACTGCTCAGTCTTTGAGCTGTGGGGCTCAGGGGAGATGTGAGAAACAGCCTGTCCTTCAGGGCAGAAGGCTGCTCAGCTGATTGGTTCTGGAATATCATTTGGCAGGAGATAGGGGGCCTCATGTACTGCCTTGCAAACCCCATAATCCGGGATCCTCTGTGCACTGCCTCTCTAGGCCAGAGGTCCCCAAAACCTCTCTACCTATGTAGATTACCCCCCACCTGGGCCAGCCAGGGAGGGGCATGGTCCAGAACCTGGGTCATTGGCTCACCCTTCACCCCTCAGTAGAGAGAGGATCAGCACCCCTCAGCTCACCATGGCCCCCCAATGTCATTTTTCTGGGGCTCTCCTTTGTGGAGTGCAATATGCAGCTGTAGGGATCTCAATAACCCTGAACATCAGAGATATCTGGTCAGCTAAAGAAACACCACATCCCAAAGTTACTAGAACAACAGGCAGGTGCCGGCAATGCATCTGCACTCACGGTGGGCCAGGCCCTCTGTGAAACTCCTGATGCAGAACAACGGTGTGAGTCCTCACCAGAGCCCTAGGAGGTAGGTGCCATCATCAACAGCCCCATCTACAGATGAGACAACGAGGCTCTCCCAGAAACTGAGTTGCCCTGTCCTGCTGGTGTTAAGCTTGAAGGATGTGTCTCAGTCAGTCAACTGGCAAATGGAACCATATGGACCAAGCATTCCTCCTGAGGACAGAGTCTAGGGGCAGAGTGAAGGGAAGAGCCAGGAAAGCCCCCTGGGGATGTGGAGGGGGACAGCTGTGCTGAGCCCTCTCGATCCCCAGGAATATGCTGTGGCACCCCCTGCTACCAGCACCCTAGGCTAGCCCTGATGTAGGTGCTGATCATGTTGGGGAGACTGAAGTCTCTCCAATAAAAGCACAGAAATCACACAACAGACTAAACAGAGGCTCACAAGAGTTAAGTCCCTTCTGAAGGCCACAGAGTGAACCTTAGGCAGAGCCTGAATTTAATCCAGGCCTCTCTGGCTCCAAAGTACAGCTCTTTCCACCAAGCTAAGCTACTGCTGCCCGGTGACAAAGAGTTCTAGGGACCAAAGTCACCTTGAAATCACTTAAAGATTCCTTTCTGGTAGACTCAAAGCCAATATTTTGACTTTTGGGAGCTGTAGAATTGTAGGTTTGGGGCGTGGGCAGGAGGTCTTCTCCTCAGAGACCTAGCTGCCTGCTCTGTCAGAAGCCCCTTATTGCTCTGACCCTGTTCCTAAGGTGGGGCTGCCTCCCACCTGCCTCTCCACCACGGTGCCTTGTCCAGATGGTCAAACCAGTGTCTCCCACTGTCCCTTGCCCTAGACCTAACTCTCACCCTCATCTCTCCCCCACGCCCTGCAGCTTCCAGTGTTCCAGCCTCCTTGGCATCCCTTTGGAGTCTGCATATTGCTAAGCAAGTCCCCATCGGCACCTTCCTTCTAGAGCAGTGATTTTCAACCAGGGGGCTGGTATGCCATGAGAGGATTTATGTGTGTGACAAAAAGATTATTAATTAAATTATTTTTAGAAGAAGTTCAAAGCACAGGAAATATATTCTTTTTTTACTCTCTTTTTTGGTCAACATAATTAAAGTGTGCCATGGAAGTTTAACTATAGGTTCAAGTCTGTTGTGAGATTAAAAAAAAAAAAAAAGATTGAAAAACACTCTACAGACCTACCTCCCAGGTGATCTACCCTGGGATGCAGGAGTTTCTCACCCAGTGGTTTTGCCCTAGAAGACACTATGCTCAGGAGGGAGGTGCCACTCTGGACCCTAGTGAGAACACGGCCCTGGGAAGAAGGAACAGGCGTGGGGCACAGGGAAGACCTCTTGCCTCTCAGTTTGGGCTAAGCCTGGTCCTTCTTGCCAGCCTGCTGTACCTTGTGCCCGAAGAGCCAGTGTCCAGGGCTTAGTGCACACGGAGCCTTCCCCTGCCTTCCCCTTCACCCTCCTGGGTTGGGGCCCATGGAAGCCCTTGCACACCCACTAAGAGGCTTGCAAACCACGTTATTAGATTAAAGCAAACATCTGCGGAAAAAGAAAAGTAAGACCTTAATTGGAGGCCCCTGGGGATGTTTGCAAAGACAGATGGGAGAGAACCTAATGAAATCACCTCGCCCTGGCCTCTGTGCAGACCTCACAGATAAAGCCCCATTGCCAGGCAACAGGGCTTTTCTCACCTGGGGGCCTGATAGTGGCTTTTGTGAGTGGGGCTGAGGGTGTGTTGACTCTGCTGCCCAGAGCCCTGGGCTCCACACCAGCAGATAAGCAGCTGCCACTTTCCCTGAGGCACAGGCAGGAAGTGACCCTCAAGAACCCCCTGGCAGGGACTACTCATATGCGGATGTCCTGAGCCCCAGCCACAGAAGCAGCTTGGTCCTCTCCTAGGATCAGATGCTCACCAAAGCATGAGATATTTGTGCCCTCCAGGGGCTGGTGGTGACAGTGGCTTCTCTCTTCCTCTCCCTGGCTCTGATTAGGTGCCCTGGGATGGAGCAGGGTGCGA
Organism: Otolemur garnettii; assembly: GCF_000181295.1. Lineage (NCBI taxonomy): Eukaryota > Metazoa > Chordata > Mammalia > Primates > Galagidae > Otolemur > Otolemur garnettii. The sequence continues at coordinate 18,793,659 of NW_003852415.1, forward strand.
GGGCTGCTGGAGTTAGTGAGATCTGATGTTTGTGTTCATCTACCCTGACCACTAATTTAGCAAGGCCCACAGCTTCCCACCCTGGATTCCAAAGCAATCACCACCTTCCAACCTGCTGGGTAACAGACTTATTATGGGTTATTGCTCATTGCCTGTCTCTTCAGCATAGAGTACAAGCTCCAAGAAGGCAGGGGCCTTGCTCCTTTTCTTCATTCGCATATTCCAAGGATAGAGAACAGAGCCAGAAACACACTAGGTACTCAATAAATATTAGTTGAATGTCTTCCCTTCCCAGCCGCCAAACACCTATGGTAGAACTGGTGAAATAGAGGCTGGGTCCAGAGAGGCCAGAGCGTGGCCATGCCCAGAATGTACCATGTAAGGTACAGAGCAGCCCTGGGAAGGGTTTCGGGGCACACATCCCCCCGCAGCCCCACCAGATGGGACAGTCAGGGGAAGGCAGACTTGTCCCAGAAGGAAGACCCAAGGCTGGGCACCAGGGAGAGCTTGGCTCTTACCCGCACCCTGCTATGTGCAACTCAGTACAAGGTACTGTCTGTCTCTGAGCCTCAATTTCCTCTTGTGTCAGACAATATTAACATCTTTACCTAAAACCAATAAAGGCGTCACAGCTTTGGGAACCTTCAGTCTGCGGTGAAATCCTGCCTCCGCTGCTTACTAGCTGTGTGGTGTCAGGCAATTAGGTCTCCTGTCTCAACCTCTGCCTCCTAGTCTATAAATGAGGATAATGACAGTGACTGCATCACATGGGAGCCTTTTGCACGTTCTGCCTGCTTTGCTCTTGGAACACTGAGGTGCAGCTCTGTCACTGCCCTCCTCATGGAGAACGATGGGAGAGTGGTGAGTCTTAGGCTCTCCCCATCCCTGATTCTGTCACCACAGCTTGGCTGATGGAAAGCTTTATGCATTTTCCTTGCTTAGTAAATTTTGATCTTGGCCATGCTCATCATCTGGCCCTCAGCCTTGGTCAGGAGCATGGCAATGGCCTAGCATTGACAAGACAGTTCCTAGGTAGGATAGGTGTCTATAGCCCTCCACATTTGTGCCAAAGAAAAATCGATCCTCTGAGTGAGGGTTGGAGGAGGAGAAAGATGTCAGGACCAGAGAAGGGATGAGGCCTAAAGGGCACTGAGCTCCATGTGGCCACAGGACCAAGGACTATTTGAAGGATGGGGACACTGTCAGACCACCCACATCCCAGACACAGGGCCAGCGTTAGTCAGCATCTCAGCCTGAGTTCCCTGGAAGGATCTGCGGTCACATGCCTCATCAAGAATCCCTGATATGGAGAGACTGGGAGAGGAAATGAGAGTGGAGGAGTAGGGAAGGGAAAAGAATGGGGAAGGGCAAGGAAGCCAGTAACGTGCTGTCAGTAAAGTGTGTGCTGTCGACGGCATGGGCTATTAATCAATTACGTGCTGCCAGTGAAGTGTGTGCTCTCAATAAAATGTGTGCTATTGACAAAGTGTCTACTATGAAGCCAGACGTCACCATGAGAAACGGAGCTTCGTCCCTTAGGGAGCTGCTGGGAAATAGTACACAAACACCTTCGTCAGAATTGACCCCCACCCAGGGGGATTTAGAAATGAAAGCCTGAGATCACTGGCTGATGGCTGCTCCTGGGGTGTAATTCCCTGAACTTTCAGCTTCTTTCAGTCTTCTGGCTTTCTGTAAAAAGGCTTTGGGCAGAGAAGGGCAGATCTTGGTAGTGAGAGGTTGGTTAGAACCCTGAAAGAACTGGGAAACATGGGCAGGGCTCTCTGGCCAGCTCTGAATTTGCAGCGTCCTGTGGCAGGAGACAGTCAATGGAGAAGCTTCTGGGGCCTTTCTCTGTACCAGCTTTCTGGGGAGCTGTGGATCTGTGAGAACCACCTCTGGATTCAGAGAGACCAGCTTGGCAGGGACTCTGGTAGCCTCCCCTCTTGTTCTCTAGGCTCGGTGCTTGGAGCACTGCCAGGTATGCCCCGTCTGGACAGCTTCTACCCCACAGAGAGCCTGGGGCACCATCTCTATCCCCTGTTCTCTGTCCTCCACGCTAGGAGGCTGTCATCTTCCTATAGTCAACATCCCCACACAATAGTGAGTGATTTTTTTATGGTGGTGAAATATATATAACATAAAATTTGCCATCCTAGTCATTTTTAGGTGCACAGTTCAGTGGCATGAAGTCCATTCCCACTGTTGTGCAATCACCACCACCATCCACATCCAATTTGTTCATCTTCCCAAACTCTGTACTCATTAAAACACTAAGTCCCCATGTCCCCCTCCCTCAGCCTCTAGTAACCAGTGTTCTATTTTCTGTCTCTATTAATTTGACTAGAGAGAGATTTTTAAAAAGCATCTCAGTGTCCAAATCTGCCTCCTCTCCCTTCTCTCTCCCCACCCCAGGTTGGCACTTGGACTCTGGAGTCAGGGATGATGCTGTGGCTGTCACTCTTAAACCTTGGTGAAACAGCAATGCTACAGAAGTTTGTGTAGGATTACTCTTTATAATAGAAAATTGTCTATAAATTAGTTCAATGAATCATGGCACACCATAAAGCCCAGCAATGCTACAGAAGTTTGTGTAGGATTACTCTTTATAATAGAAAATTGTCTATAAATTAGTTCAATGAATCATGGCACACCATAAAGCCTGGTGGACCACTATACTCACAACGCGGGTAAATATGATATGATATTGGAAAAGAAGCATGTTCCAAAGGTGCATAGGTTCACAGTGACCCCAAGTCATAGGGCCTGGGGCACTTATTTTCTTAGTGCTTAGCTAGATTTCTTTGCTGGGAGCTGCCTTCTGCTGAATGAGGCTACCCTAACAAAGATTACAGAATATATGCTTTAAAATGACTAGTGCTTATCCTTGGGTAGTGTGAATGCAGGTAATTTTGCTGTATTTTTCAAGCTTTTGCTGTGAAATATGTATTTCTCTTCTGCAGTATTTTCCAGCAGGATATTTTCACTCTACCTCTGTGCATCTCCTTGACTTTGCCAGACATTCCTGCCTCTGGGCATTTGCGCTTGCCCTCCCCTCTTCCTGGAGATCTCTTCCTGGAGATCTCTTCCTCTAGACGTTTGCTTCCCTACTCCCTCCCCAACTTCAAAAGTCACCTCTTTGGTGAGGTCTCCTCGGATCCACCTTATTGAGATATGACCCATCCCTCTCTCAGCACACTCCTCCCTTCTCCTGCTCTATTTTTGTCCATAGCACTTGTCACCCCCTGACATACTGTGCGTGCTACTTCTTTCCTTATTCATTGTCTGTCTTTACCCTCTAGAATATAGGGCCTCTGTCTGATAGCTGAGTGCTATTCTAAGAACATGGTAGGTGCTTTATGATGGCCTAAACACACAGTAGGTGCTTAACAAATGGTTGTTGAGGCTGGTTGCAGCAGCTCAGACCTGTAACCCCAGCACTTTAGGAGACCAAGGATCTCTTGAGGATAGCTTGAGGCTAGGAGCTTGAGACCAGCATGGGCAACACAATGAGACCCCATCTCTAAAAACAATTTAAAAATTTAGCCAAATGTGGTGCTTTGTGCCTATAGGCCCAGCTACTCAGGAGGCTAAGGTGGGAGGATTGCTTGAGCCCACTGCTTGAGTTATTCATGCGACAATGAGCTATGATTGTACCATGATACTCTAGCCTGAACAACAGAGTGAGACCGTATCTCTAGAAAGCCAACAAGAAGAAACAAAGGGCTGTTGAATGAATGAGTAGATGCATGAATGGGGCCTACTAGGTTCTCATTTAGGGACAGGAGGAAGTACAGGTGTGAGACAGGAAGTAGAAAACAGCAGCAGCAAATGGGGAGGGTGGGCAGGAAGAAGGAGGGGCCCTGGACTGATGCCACCCAATGACAAGCCATCACCCAGACCCAGACAACAGGTTCACTACAGTACTGAGGTCAGGTGGCAAAGGGTTCTGATATGGCTGCCAGGGTGACAGCAGCTGTGTGTCCAGAGCATCAAGGGCCTTAGGGCAGAGGGAATTCAACCAAGAAACTAACCTTCACACAAAACATCCAGGTTTTGAGAAGAGGTGTTCTCAAATCCAAACAGGTTGCCAGAGGCAAGTGGTGATCCTAAGAGGTTAAACTAGGTAAGGCCAAAGCGTAGATATTACAAGGACCCCTATTTTGTCTTGATACAAAATCTGACCCCTGCTCCTCCCTCACCACTCAAATGAGAACTGTCCAGTGGGTTGAACTTCCTGTTGGATGTGAGTTCTATATGTGTGCGTGCAGAATCCAGGATTCACGCATCCAAGTCTTGAACTTTCAATTACTCCAGGCAACAGCTACCCATTAAGTGCATGTCCTTGCTTAGCACTGTGAAGACAATGAAGACACAACAATATTCAAGTAAATAAACACATATACAAAACTGGGTTGCCAGAGAGAGAGGGCTCACTTAGAGGTTGCAGAGGCCTCTGTAGGGCCTCCCAGATATCTGAGGGAGCCCTGAATGATGATCATGCCCACAGCCCGTGAGATCAGGGGAAATGCACTCAAGGCAGAGCCATCCTCAGGGGCATGGCATGCTGCGATAGGGCTGGCAGGGATCTCAGAGCACACTGGAGGAATTTGAGGCCCACAGGAAGGGAGTGACTTGCCCACCGACACACAGCAAATTAGTGGAACCGTCGAGGGGTGGAGGATCGGCTGAGGCCCTCCCCACTACCCCCACCCCACGCCACGTCTTCGAAGCCAGATACTGGCTGGTGGCCAGAAGAACCAGCTATGAGCACCGGAGGCCAAGAGGCAGCTAGAGGTGAAGCCGGAGGTAGAGAGAGTAGGTACTGGACCCGGGGAGGTGGGAAAAGGGGACAGGGGGCGGCACCGCTGACGTCATTTCCGGGGTCGGGGGTATATAAGCGGGGCGCACGAACCCTGCTGCTACTGCAGTACTGGAGCCCAGTGTAGAGGTTTGTAGCGGACCGACAGACGGACGCGCGCCGAGCCACTGCGCCCCTCACCCCCACACCGGCGCCACTGCAGCCCGCCGTCCCTCACGCGGGTGCCTCGGTGCCCAACCGCACACCACCAGCTGCTCGGCGCCCAGGGTTCGCCATGCGCTCCGCCGCTGTCCTGGCGCTTCTGCTCTGCGCCGGGCAAGGTGAGCGAGAGCTGGGTGCTCGGGGGAGAGGGTGCCCCGTCGCCCCTGCCCTCCCCTGCCTGCTCTTGCCCTGCCTATCCTGAGGTCCAGGCACCGACCGCGCAGCGCCACGCGTCCCTCCACACCTCCTATCGGGTGCAGCGAGTTTCAGCACCGCGGACAGCGCTTCCGCCTCCTACCTCACTCCACCACCGGTTCTCCGCCCAGGACCCGCAGGACACTCGAGCCTGATTCCCAAACCCGCAGGGACCCCCTCGCACCCCCACCCCCTGTCTGGGCTTAGCGCCTCGGCGGCATCAGGGCCAGCGCTGGCTCCGCGCGGTGGCCGGCCAAGGTCACGGGGCGAGGGGCGGGGTTGGGGGGGTAGGGTCGAGCTGCTCACTCCCCGCCTCCCCTCTCTCCCTCTTCCATCCCCACTCTCCCTTTCAGCCCTTGACTTCTACCTCTGCATATCATCTCTTGAAAAGTCCCCATCTCTTCCCCCCACCTCTGGGGTCTCCCTTCCCCTGCACATGTCCCCCACCCCATTCCCACTGCTGCCCTTGGCCTTGTTTTCATAGCACATCCCCCTCCAGAGCAGCCCCCCTCCACAGCAGCAGCCTTCCCAGAGGGGAGGGGGAGGGCCTCCCAGCGCAGCCTCTGGGGCCATGCCCCTGGAGGCAGTAGCCTGGGAAGGGAAACAAAATCATCCCCAGCCTCTCTTTTGGGTGGGGGCAGTTTTGAGGGGGATCAGTAGATGAGTGGGCCCCAGTGAACCTAGTTGGGAGGGACTGGGCTCCCCCTGGAGCAGAGGAGTGACTCCAGTGCTCTTTTTTTCTCCCTAGTCACTGCCCTCCCTGTGAACAGCCCTATGAATAAAGGGGACACTGAGGTAAGAGGGGTGCTGGGATGAGGGGTAGGAGGCTCCAGCAAACACCTCACAGCCAGTTCTCAGGCAGCTGCAGGAGTGAGTCTGGCATACAGCCAAGAGCCAGCACTGCGGCTGCTGAGCCTGGGGACAGCTTGCAAAAGAAGATATCATAGATTGCTTACTTTCCCTGCCATCCTGCTGTGGGGACTTCCCCAGCTACCTCTGAGCTGTCTGTGCAGCCCAAAAGGGACCTGTGTCATATCCATTGGGTGGAGGTGCTAGGCCCACCCACTGTCCTGAATGCTGAATCCAGGAGACCCAACATGGGCTGGTGGGTGTGGCTTCTCTGTGGTGGTTCTTTGTTTACAGACCTGTAAGGACAGCCTTCACCTACCTGGCTGTGGCCTCCCCCTCTGCCTTTCATGTCTCCACAGGGTCTGCCAGCAATAAATGCCCCCCACCATACCAGGCACTCTAGCCCTAGCTCTCCTAAGGGCTACAATGAAATCAATCAATCAATCTTTCTCTCTCTCTCTCTCTCTCTCTCTCTCATCTCACTCTGTTACCCAGGCTAGAGTGCAGTGGTATCATCATAGTTCACTGCAGCCTCAAACTCTTGGGCTGAAGTGATCTTTCTGCCTTTGTCTCCTGAGTAGCTGGGACTGTAGGCATGTACCACCAAGCCTGGCTAATTTTTTCTGTTTTTTTGTAGAGATGGAGTCTTGCCCAAACTGGGCTTGACTCCTGGCCTTCCAAGGTGGTAGGATTACAAGCATGAGGCGCCATACCTGGTCTGCAAAAACTCTTGACCATTCTGGGACTGGTGGTGGAGGTCACATGGGAAAGGGCCTTAGGAAACACTGGAAAGGTTTCTTTAGCAACAAGAGACACTCCTTGCTGTGCATGTACTTATAATTCATTCCTGACTGAGCTGAAGCTGTTTTTCTAGGATTTGGTGCTGATGTAGTCAAGGGCCAAAGAAATTTCTACTCCCTACCTTTCCAGGAGCTATTTTCTTCTAGTAGAGGCCATGGTTAAAACCTAAAGCAACTAAGATATTTCAACCTCAATTTGCTCAATTATATTCCTGAAATTTTAGTTGCAGATAGGGCAGAAACCCCTCCCCAACCCCCCAGGTGCCATTCATTCCAGCTGTGCAACCTTGGGGAAAGTTCCTTAACATCTCTGAGCTTCCCCTTTTATTCCTTTCCCTCAAGAGAAAGAGTAAAGAGTAGGAAGTGCATGCACATAGGGGTCCTCAGTAAGTGGGCACTGTTGTTCACAGAGCTTCCCTTCTTGATCTCCCCATCATTCTTGAGACCCTGCCCCAATTTCTGTCTCCTGGAATTTGTCCCCATGGACAGGTGGTTATCTGATATGCAAGGACTTGAGTTTCAGAGGAGATACAGGACATAGGCTGCTGGACCCTCTTTGCTAGCTCCCTTAGGAGGGACACTCTGGGCCACCATATTATGACCAGCAAAGTAGGGTTAGGGGCACCAGAGCAGCTAGTTAAGACCTGAATGCTCCATTTGAAGCTGTTGTGAGTACACACACACACTGCAAAGCACTTGCCAGTTTGCCATCCGGGATCTTTGGACCAGCTGCCTTGGCATCCCTTAACCACAGCCTTCCACCCCCTCGCTCTGCGCCACCATTGCCTGATGCCTGTCTGACACCTTCTGCTCCTCTACTCAGCTTTAGGGCGTTGAAGCAGGTCTGAAGTTGTGAATCCTTCTCTATGTGTGTTGACACTTCACGCTTGAAAGAGTATTTTTCCATAAATGCCTCATTACCCTGGGAGGGAAGTTAGGAAGGTATCCTTATTCCCATTTTACAAATGAGGAAACAGAGGCTCAGAGAAGGTAAGTCACTTGTCCAAGATCACACAGCTAGTGTACCACACTACAATTGGTGCCACCATCAAAGATCATTCATTTATCAGGCAATTAATTATCTGCAGCACCTTGCTGAGCACTGGATAAAATTTTCAGAGATATGGCCGCAGTTGGCTTGAGATGGAAACTGAGACATAGCCAATGGGTGCTCACATCCAGCGCATCCCATAGTTCAATATGGAGCCAGAATACGAAGCTGTGACTCTTTGCATGTGACAATATCATAGGTGTTGGAAGACAGTGATCCAGGTCCTGTTTCTAGCTAGAAAAGAGCCAGGGAAAGTGTTTTTCTCCACTGAGCAGTCCAGAAAGACTTCCTGGAGGACTGATCCTTGGGCATCATCAAGACCAAAGCACATTTTAAAAACATCTTTGAGTGCCCAGAAGCAGCTTCCTCATATTTAGAGAACTAGCAGGTGGGGATGAGAAGATATCAGGTACCCACCCAAACACCCCACTCCCACCATAATCCACCTCAGTGGGGTACCTGCCAGCCATGCAATTGGAGTGCCTGGAACATGGTAAGCACCGCACGTGTATAAAGATTTCTACTATGCACGTGTCACTGCTATTACTGTCTAAGAAAGCAGAGCTGTGCCTCGGAGCCAGGAATCCACTAACTCTGGATGACAAAAGCAAATACCTTCTGTCCTCATTAGAAATTTGTCGTAGTGCCTCCAGGAGCTGAGCCCGATGCCCAAACCAGCCCCAACCTACCCCCACTCTCTTCCCAGGTGATGAAGTGCATCGTTGAGGTCATCTCTGACACACTGTCCAAGCCCAGCCCCATGCCTGTCAGCCACGAGTGTTTTGAGACACTCCGAGGAGGTACGGGCTGAGGGTAAAGGGGACTGGGAGACTGGGAGGTAGATCTGTGGCTTTTGATGGGAACCGAGGGGTGGAGGGAGATGCAGGGGTGACAGTCCCTATGTTTACAGACTGGCAGAGGGGACATATGTGAACATAAATATCTAGAATTCTGGGCAGAACAAAACCAGGACTGGAGCAGCAAGCCACAGACTGTGAGCTCCCTGTGGACAAAGATTTTGTGAGCTGTATCCCCAGTGCCTAGCACAGCCTCCAACACCTGGCAGACACCCTCTAGATATATGATGAATAAAGGGATGTTGTGAATGGGCATGAGAAGGACTAAATCTCCCCAGCCAGTCAGTCAAGTTTCCAGCATTTGGGTTGTGCTTTAAAAGAAACCTTGGAAATCAATAGGTAGAAAAACTAAGACAGGGCCTTCCAGGCGGCAGGGGCATGGAGATGGAGCATGTGTTGTGTTGAGGGAGAGACAGCCACTCTTACTCCAGGGCTACCATCCCTCGGGTCTGAGTGTTGGGACAGCAGCTGACCTTTTTGATGTAGTAGAAAACTGACACCTTGAAAAGGAGGTAATTTCAAAAGTGTTAACTCAAGACCCAATCTTGTTGCTGTTGCCTGGTTTTGAGTTTTGAGTTTCCTTGTGCTCAGCTGGAAATATTGGTGGTAATCTTTATCTCGGCTGTTCTCTGGAAACCACCCATGACGACTCTTTTTTCACTGCAGATGAACGGATCCTTTCCATCCTGCGACATCAGAATTTATTGAAGGAGCTCCAAGACCTCGCTCTCCAAGGTATTTTCCAGCCACTGCACATGATTCTGGGTGAATTCCAGTAGCTGAGAGTCAGAAAATCAGGTGAAGGTTGAGCAAGTTCCTCTCGGGTACTGTTATTTCCTTCCACTTACAGAGCAGAAAAATAGGATCCTCCATGCCCCCTGGTTCAATCTGTCATTGATATTGTTAGAGACATCAAGGCCAGAGAGGTTGAGTGACTTGCCCAAGGTCACACAGTTAATAAGGACATGGGAGATGCTGCTCCCCTAATGCTCCACAGTCTTTAGAGTTCAGCCATTTCAGGGAGGTCACTTTCAAGACTAGTCTGCAGAAAGGATTCCTTTCCTCTGTAAATGGAAAAGTAAATTGACCACAGGGAGCAAAGAGGGGCTCTTTTCCCTTGTCTTGCCTGCCCCAAACACAGACCAGATTTTCAGTGTGCTTCAGAGTGAAGGGTGGTTTTTTCCCTAAGAGATTAAGAAAATCCACTGAGGCTACTGGAAATGCAGGGAATTTAGAGGTAGTGAGCACCTTGCTAGATGCTAGTCAAGCTGAGGCATATGGAGTGGCGGGCTAGGCTGCTGTCACCCCACAGTCAGCCACTCTGCCGAGCTCCCAGCCCCTTCCAGGCCTGATGGAAGGCATAGCCCTGCCCCAGCAAGTTAGAAGGCCCGGTTTTGGCCCTGGATCTGCCCTTGGCTGACTTCCTGGGGGAGGTGGCCATTAGCACAGGGGCAGCACCACTGGTGCCCTCATGCATCCCCGTCTCTAGGAGAATCCTACAAAGTGAAGGCCAACTTTAGGCTGAGCTTGTGTCTGGGGTGGGGTGGGGTGGGAAGGCTGCTCTGACTCCAGGAAGGGGCCCACTCTGAGGCCTTTGGGGCACAGCGGGCCTTGCATGAGAATAGAGATTTGGAGAGGAGGCGAAAAAAAATAGCCACAGAAATGGGACCATTGTGGCCCTTCCCAAGTTAACACACAGTTCTCCCCTCACTCACTAGGCAGCAAACACCCACCTCCTATAGTTGTTGGGGATGAAGGGAGTCTGAACAGAGCTGAGGTTTTTATTACCCAAATTGTTAATGTCGTCATCACCCATCCCAGACTTACGTGTGTGTCTTTTAACTAAACATTAGATATTTTATTTCAATATAATAATTCTAAAATTAAATATTGAATGACTAACTAATTACATTTATATAATTAAATATAATGCCAACAGAGATTATCATGAGGGAATGTGTCCTGAAAATCTGTATGCAGACACATGTGTGTATCCAATATGGCACATACATTGTTGCTTTGTATTGTGAGAGTACTGAGTGTATTTCTGTCCATCCATCTACCATCCACTCTCTCCCTCTCCGGCTCCTATAACGCCTTCTCTACAGCTTCATCTCAGCCCTCACCATGCAGCAACCTTGTTTTAGAGATAAACAACCAAATCTTGGAAAGTTGGAGTTGCCCAAGGTGACAGAGCTAGGAAATAACCAGGAGAAGGGTGGAACCCACACCTGTCTGAGGCTATACCCACCCCCAGAAATCCCATCATGGCGGGGGGAGAGTGGGGACCATCTGCAGAGCTGGCCTGTCTTACAGGGCAGCATGAGGACCTAGGCAGAAATTTACTGTCTGGAAGGAGGAGGAGGGTGGGGGTGCAGGGAGAGAGGTTCTGGGCCATGGCAGCAGGTGGGCTCAGATGCAGCCCTAGGCCTCGACTTTCTTCCCAGGACCTTGACTTATAGGGCAGCAAGGGTTGCCTGAATCAAGACCCCCACCCCATGAGGGGACAAGTTGTCACTATTACATCCTGCTATAGGCTCCCCTGAGCTGCCAGCCAGGTTCTGAGAGGTTTTCCCCACTCCCCACCCCTAGGACCCCTTCTCCATTTGAGCCTTTACTGCTCTGTGAGGCCATAGGCAAGGTTTGTGCCTATTTCTCAAATTGAGAAACTGAGTCTGGAGAGGTGGTGTGGTCACCGGACAGGCCGCAGTGAGTCGATCCTTTCCCCGTACCCAAGCTCATGCCCCTCAGTGTCTCACTAGGTAGGCTTGGCACATGATGCGCCTCATTTACAGATGGAGGCCTTCACCCTGACAGACAAATGTGCCAGAGAGAGGCCAAATGGGATCTTTTCATCCTGTTCTCATTCTAGGTGCCAAGGAGAGGGCCCAGCAGCAGAAGAAGCACAGCAGTTTTGAGGATGAGCTCTCAGAGGCTTCTGAGAACCAGAGCAACCAGCCCAAGCTGGAAGGTTAGTGCCAGCCGGTCTGGCCAAGTAAGGGGGGGCAGGGTGATGACAATGGAAACAATAGTTATGGTGGATTTAGGGTCTCTAACAGTCAGGAGCCCCTCCCACAAGCCTTGGCAAGTAGCTTGTATTTCCTAACTTTACAAATGGGGAAACTGAGCCCAGAAGGATTAAGTACCTTGCCCAACATCAGTGGCCTGACTTGAGATTTGATCTGAACCTGTCTCTCTCCAAAGCCCTGGAACAGTCCCATGTGGCCAGCATAGGGGCTGACACTCTGGACAGGAAGTCTCTGGCCTGGTAGGTGGATAGCTTCAACTCCAGGTCTACCCAGTGGCCACTGTGGTGGAGCCCCTGTCCCCAGTGCCTCCCTCCTGGGGCTCTGTGGTACCTTAGCCATGTTCCAGTAGGATCCCGAGGGGTAGGTGTGAAACACTAAATGAACCTGGATCACCTTTCTCAAAAACAAGGAGGTTCTGGGAGCCAGAGTTCATGGTTGGGTCTACGTCATGTTCTGCACCCATCCTCCCCACCTGGGTAGAGTCCCAAATTGCCCTCACAGAGCCTGCTCTTTCCATGTTGAAGGAGGGCAATTAGGCCGGTTTCTGGGAGCTGGGATCCCAGTAGTCTTCCATTTGGAGCTAAGAGGGAAAGCCTGCAGGTGTGGCCCAGGTGTCACCCACAGGGCTGCTTGGCATGCTGCATGGATTCCCACAGAGGGGCTCCATGGGAATGATCTTGATCGATTAAGGGTGCCTGCCATAGGCTTTGGTGGGGTGTAGCGTAACACTTGTGTGTGTGTTCATGCACCTGGAAGCGTGTCAGTGCAAAGAAGTTGGCATTGGGAGGCTTCAGTTCAAGGCTCAACCCTGTTGCCTACAGACTGTGTGAGTATGGACAGGTTACCTTACCTTTCTACAGATCAGTTTATTGAGTTTCTGTGAAATGGACATGGGAGCACCTTTCTCTGGAGTTCTGGTGAAGCTCAAGTGGTTGATATGTTAATACTCAGTAGTGCTTTGCTCAGTGGTAACCATTCTTGGAGTGGGAGGGATTTCTGTTGATTATAAAGCTGTGTTTAAGGCAGCCACAAGAAAATACCTTTTACTAAAACCCTATGGAGTTGAAGAATCAAACACTTTCACAGGACAGTGAAGACAGACAAGCCCCACGTAGAGGGCAGAATAAATTTGCAGTAATGGTGCCTCTTACACAGAGAGGTTAAGCAACTTGCCTAAGATCACACAGCAGTTCAGTTGCTATCCTAATTTTCAATTCAGGGCTTTATCTTCAGGGGTAATTTTCAAGGTTTGATTATTTTTTGCACTGTGTGCGTATGTGTGCGTGTGTGTGTGTGTTTAAAATCAAGCTGTTTTAAGAGGAAGAATTAAAGACAGAAACACAAACCAATGTGCTCAAATCAAACCTGGATACGGATGGAAGGTAACCCTCATTGTTTGGGGTTGGGTTTGTTGAGATTACAATATGTAAAATCTAAAATTGGCCACTGGGGAGAAGACTCTCATGTAGCCTGGTCCTCAGGGCCTGACTTTGCTGTGTTGTTTCTGCAGAGGTAATGGAAGAGGCATCCTCCAAGGATGCTGTGGAGAAAAGAGAGGATTCTAAAGAGGCAGACAAAAGTGTTGAGGACATGGAAGGAGGCAAAAGTGATGAGGACATGGAAGGAGGCAGGCCCCAGGCCTTCCCAGAGCCCAGGAAGGAGTCCAAGACTGAGGGCAACAGCCAGACCCCTGGGGAGGAGGAGGCCACCAACACCCAGCCCCCAGCCAGCCTTCCCAGCCAAAAACACCCAGACCTGCAGGCCGAGGGAGACAGGGAAGGTCCCTCTCAGGGTCTGGTGGACAGTCAGAAGGGCCTGAGTGCAGAGCAAGGGCACCAGGCAAAGAGAGATGAGGAGGAGGGGGAAGAGGAGAGAGAGAAGGCAGAGGCAGTGGCGGAGGCCGGAGACAAGGCTGTCCCTGAGGATAAAGGCCCCACAGCAGCATCTACCCCCCACCCGAGCCTTGGCTACAAGGAGATCCCAAAAGGTGAGCATATGTATGCTGATGGAGACCTCAAAAAGTGTGCTGGGAGAGGGGGACAGTGGGAGGGGCACTTTGTAATCTCATTCCACTTCATAGTAACCCTGAAAGGTAGATATTATCTCCATTTTAGAGATATGCTACTGAGGTTCCAGCGGCTAAGTAATTTGCCCAAGGTCACACAACTAATTTGTAGTAAAAGCTGAGGTTCCAACCCAAGTTTGTTTGACTTCCAAACCATTCATATCCTGCTATTCCATCTAGGAGGCAAAGGGGGCATTGCAGAGTGGGTAGGTAGGTGGGCTTTGGGAACTGAGACAGCATGACCGGTGGGCACAGGCTGATCTGGGGACAGTGTCAGCATAGGAGAGACCCTGGCTCCTTGTGAGGGCCTCATCAGGCTCTTCCTTCACTCCTCAGGCCAGGTCAGGGGCTTCTGGGGTAAGAGGCCTAGAGCAGCGGTTCTCAACCTGTGGGTTGCGACCCACAGGAACTGTATTAAAGGGCTGTGGCATTAGAAAGGTTGAGAACCACTAGCCTAGAGGAAGAGTTGGGCTCTGGTCAACCCATCCCTTTGAGCTTTGAGAGGGTCTTACAAAGCCTGGCATGGAGATGGCTTTTCCCTCTAAGTGGAATCACTGTGGAAGGCTGGATTGGGTTATAAAAGCAGGGGTCTGTGGCTCTAAAGGTGGCCACAGCAAGGCCCCGGGGGAGTGGGAGAGGCTAGAGGAAATAGTGGTCTCTCAATCATTCTGCTCTTGTCCACCACCTGCTCCAGGTCGGTTGGAGGCTCTGGCTGTGGATGGAGCCAGGAAGCCTGAGGCTGAGAAGGCTCGGCCCCCACAGGGCAGGGGACAGCAGGAGCACTCCCAGCAGGAAGAGGAGGAGATGGCAGGGGCCCCTGGAGGCCTCTTCCGGGGCGGGAAGAGTGGGGAGCTGGAGCAAGAGGAGGAGGAGGAGCGGCTCTCCAAGGAGTGGGAGGATGCCAAGCGCTGGAGCAAGATGGACCAGTTGGCCAAGGAGCTGACAGCTGAGAAGAGGCTGGAGGGAGAGGATGAGGAGGACAGCCCTGACCGCTCCATGAAGCTCTCGTTGCAGACCCGGGCCTATGACTTCAGGGGCCCAGGGCCACAACTGCGACGAGGCTGGAGGCCGTCCTCTCGGGAGGACAGCGTGGAGGCTGGCCTGCCCCTTCAGTCTCACAGCTACCCCGAGGAGAAAAAGGAGGAAGAAGGCAGTGCTAATCGCAGACCAGAGGTTAGTATGAGGCAGAAGCCAATTCTGGGCCCCATGGCAGGGGGTGGCTGCCACCAGATGTGCAGCCCTGTCTCTCTGAGGGGACATGGTCCCCTTGGAGTCTAGAACTGGAGAGGTGCTCAGACAGGAGGCTTTTAGGGCAGTAAAAAGTACCCATGCTTACAGCAGGCACCCAGCAAAGCTGGCTGGGAGATGGGAGGTGTTCAGAGCAGCCAGTGGAAATGGGAGGGACACTGAGTGGGACTTAGTTCTGAAGGCAGTAGGGAGCTACTGCAGGTTCATGAGCAGGATGTGAAGGCAATGAGTGGAGCCTGTTGCTTTGGGTGGAGAGAGCTTGGAAACAAATACCCTGGCAGGATTGGCCTGGGCAGGCATGGGGGTGGGGGAGGAGACATTAAGGGACAGGTCATGCCCTGGGAAGGCTAAGCTGTCGGTTTAGCCATGTCCTCTCCTGGCCCCCAGGCAGCTCATTCATGCCCTCCTCCCAGGCTCAGGCCCTGCATCCAGCTCCATTGGCAAAGTGGGTGGTATGAGGCCCTCTGAGGACCCCAGAGCTTTGTGCAGTAGGTGGGAAAGGATTAGACATGAGCCAGAAGACATATGAACTGCTTCCTTCTAGCTGTGTGACCTTGGGCTGGTCACTCCCCTTCTCTGAGCCTCACTGATTCCCCCATTTATGAAATAGGAGTCCTTTCTGTTCATTTCATCGTCATGATTAGACCACACCCAGGGCCACTTGGAAAGCTGGAGGGTAGTGCTGGGATGCAGCCATGCAGGATGGGTGGGTGGGAGTTGGGGTCCTCCATGAAGCTGGAGGAGGCCCTGGAGTTACCTGATTTGGCCTCAGTGCCCATGTGTGAACTGGCACTCTATGAGGGCTGACACCTGTCCACAGCCCTGACCATAAGGCTATTCTCTGCCCACCCAGAAGAGGATCTGGCCCCTTCTTTGGGTCTCAAACCCTCTTTCTAGACCTGGCAGTCTACAATGATGAGGGCTCCTTCTTGACAGCTAGAGTGGGAGAGGGCACCTGCCCATGTCCCCAGAAGACTGAGGGGAAGGGGCAATGGGAAACAGCAGCTCACCCCCAACCCCAGCCTTGGGACTCGGGATGAGGTGGGCACCCTTGATTACCCCATCCCTGCCTGCACAAGCTGGAGAGAATGAGATGCCAGAGGCACCTGCCAGCATCCTTTCTCCATAAGCAGAGGGACCCCCAAGTGGCAGGTGGAGAAATGGGGACCCCAGAGTCATATGGACAAGGTGGGTGGGTGCTTCCTCTACTCAGCCCAAGGGTCTGCTTAGAACCCTCAGCATCACAGAACTTATGTTCCAGGCCAGGGCTGCTGCCAGATACAGGGCTCTAGAGTCCATTTCCATGGCCATCCATTGCCAATATCTGTGTCTACTGGCTGGGGTGTCCTTGGCAGCCTCATATCCAGCAGAAACCCCAGGACGACAACCCCTCATAGGTCAAGGTCAGGGAGGCAGCCTCCCCTGAGCTCCTGCTTTGAGTCTGAGAGTATGTTCTGGTGTGTGTCTAAGCTCAGGGGGGATCTGGAGGCTTCTGGAGATTGAGGCACAGAGTGGGGCTCAGAGGAGGGTCCCCTGCTTCCATGAACTACCCTGGGCAGCCAGAGCTTTGGGTCCCCCATACTTAGGACCAAGGATCAAGGTCCATCCCCAGGCAAGGTGATGTGGGGCAGTGCTCACAGCATCCAGCCCTGCCACAGGCCTCACAGCCCCCTCAAGTGGGGGGGAAGCCACCACCCAGATGTAGGCTGGGAGATCTTAAGGGCATCAGAAGCTTCATTTTCCATATGCTCTGGAAGGACAGATTCCCTGCTGTCTGAACCATTTAAGAGGAAGTGGGGCCTGATAAGAGGCCACCAGGAACAGTGCAGGGACAGAGCCCTCTGCATCACCCACCTTGTGCATAACAATCCTGAGAAGGCCCAGAAGGTGGGTATCACTGTCCCCATGTGATTGAATTCCTTGAGACCCAGAGAGGCAAAGCCACCTATCTGAGGCCACACAGCTACCTGGTAGCCAGCCCAGCTCATCTAGTTGACTGTACTCTCCATGCCACTGGGACAAGTCAGGTCCTGGGGCTCCCTATGCTGGCCCCTAAATGACCTTTGATGTTCTCTCCTAGGACCAGGAGCTGGAGAGCCTGTCGGCTATTGAGGCGGAGCTTGAGAAGGTGGCTCATGAGCTGCAGGCGCTGCGGCGGGGCTGAGGTACGCAGTGGTCCTGGCCCTGCTGTGCCCTTTGCAGGTTCTGGCCACATGGCCTGGACACTGCTTCTGGTAGGGAAGTGGCCTGTAGCCTGCCCAAGCCCAGGCCACCCTTCTGCCCCCTGTGCTCCTATACTCCTGCTCTCAACCCCTGCCCCAGAATGCCCCTCTGGGTGGACCTCCACGACTTTAAAACATCAATTATTTCTTCTCTGAACACAGGCAGCTTTTTAGAAGTTTCCTTTCCAATATCATATCCACTGGGCACAACTGCAATAACTTAACCGTTTGGTGAAAGCTGAGAACTCCTAACTGTAATACGTTCTCTATAAAATTTATCTAAGGAAAAATAAATCTGTTCTGGGCTCTTTTCCCTTTTCTTTGAGTTCCTCCCCCCTACCCCCTTCAACTCAGAGTAGGGTAAGATGCATTCAGTTTGGGCAAAGGAACAAGGGGAAATTTGGTCAGCCTGGGGTGACTCCTTTCTGAGTCACTTTCCAGCTGTGGGCCACGCAGAGGTGGGGCCGGGTTGGGGAATGGCCTCCACTTTCCGAGCCCGGGTCACCCCTCCCTCAGGACAGCATCCCTTAATCAGCTCTGGTGCTGGGCAGAGGCCCCGCTAGCCCCAGGCTAGTGCGTGGCACAGGCCCTAGACCAGCTTTGACGTCCTGACTTGGGCCTCTGAGCTGAGGGCATACATCTTTATCACACCCTGTCGTGACCTCTGCCCTGTTAACATGAGCAGAGTGTCTGAAGTTCTCGTGAATTTAGTGGTTCACTATCACAAGGCTGGTCCTTAAGTCCATTTTGGGAATGAGGAAACCAAGGCAGACAAGGTGAAACGATTCATCAAAGTCACAAGCAGGTGCTTGGAACATTTAAGCATGGGGACTGAGTAGGATTACACAATCAGGACGAATCATGCTGGTGCGCTGGGCCCATGTGTCCTGACTATCAGGGCCACTAGGTCACTCATCAAACATTTGTGCATGGCTGGTAGGCCGGAGCACACAGAGATGGCTGGGAAAAGCCCTGGTTTTAAGAAACCCACTGACTGGTTGGTGCCTGTGGCTCAGTGGATAAGTCACTGGCCCCATATACCGAGGGTGGCGGGTTTGAACCCAGCCTTGGTCAAACTGCAACAAAAAATAGCCAGGCATTGTGGCGGGTGCCTGTAGTCCCAGCTACTCAGGAAGCTGAGGCAAGAGAATCATCTAAGCCCAGAAGTTGGAAGTTGCTGTGAGCTGGGACATCACAGCACTCTATGGAGGACAATAAAGTGAGACTCTGTGTCAAAAAAAACAAAACAAAACAAAACAAAACCCACTGACCAGCAGGGAAAGCTGGACCCTTTAATAGCCAATGCAACCCATGGGGACAAATATGCACTCAGCAGGAAGGGGGCCCAAGCCCACACCTGGAGCTTGCACCCCTGAAGGCTTGGGGAGGGAGAAACTGAGTTTGAGCCTGGCTTTGCTGGCCTGGCTGATTGGCCTTGGCTGGTCATGTCACCTCTACAGGTGGCAGCTCTGGGGCTTTGTACCTCAAGTACAAGCAAACCAGTAGGGGTGATTATTCTAGGCACTGAGAGGAGAATGTGTGGGGAGGGGTCTTGGCCTTAGCAGGCTGCCTGTGTGATGCTTTCCCACTAGGAACAGGGAAACCATGGGGGGGTGCACAGGCGCTGCTGCCACTCTCTGGGCATAGCCAAGTCCAGAGTGCCAGCTGCAATGTGGGAAGCAAGTTCCTGCAGGCTCTGTCTGGCAGGTCTGAGCAGGCAAGGTTCAGCGGCAAGAACTCAATTTTGACCTCAGACTGGGGTTGGAATCCCTAGCTTAGTAGTTAACTAGAGAGTTTGGACAGGTGTTTCTGGCCCTCAATATTTATTATCTCTATAACAGACTTTATAGTGAGGATCGGATTGTACAGATGTCAGTGCTAATGGCAATGTCCTGGAGAAATCACGGTGAAGGGCTGTTCAAGAGCGAGCTTCAGAGAGGTGTGATTCCACACAGAGCCTTGGAGGAAGGGGTCAGACAGGTGGTGAGAGGGGACACACCCTCCAGACATAAAGGGAAAAGTGCCATGATTCCTGAAAAAGCCCCAGTGGTCTGGGTGGGTCTTGTGGGTAGAACCAGAAGGAAATTATCAATTTGATGGCAACACGAGTGTTCGGGAGGTCTTGGCAAGTCTGGGCCTTTACCCTGATGTAGGCTGTGTTTGCTGATGGCGCCTGTCCCCAACACACGGAGGGACACCCTCCAAATGGCATGCGGCAAGCTGCTTATTTCTTCACTTTTTTCTAGGAGATAAGTTTATACTCCACCCCCAACAATTATAGAAATAAACACAACACTAACTGTATTCCACTAGACCGTTAGAATTCAAAACATCTGCTACCAAAACTAGTTCGTAAATACAGGGAATATGGGGACACCATGTCCCTGAAATAACCCATCCCAAAGATGAGTCACCTGCAGTGTCCTTGCACATGGAATAGACATGTAACCAACAGAGAATAGCATTGAATAGGAGCCGTGACTTTATAGATAGTATGTAGTCATATATGCTATATATGGGTGTGTATGTACACACGTTAAGTACAGACCAGCCTGGGACTCTGATAAAGTTGCTGTGATCAGGGCCGAAGCAAACAGCATTTGTCACACAAAAAACAGGTGTCAGCACTAATGGCAATGTCCTGGAGAAATCACTGTGACTGGCTTTTCAAGAGTGAGCTTCAGAGAGGCGTGGAACCAGAAGGAAGAACCTCACTCAACAGAAGCCAGTTCATGCCCAGGTCCCCTCTGAACAGAGTGTGTGGGGACCATCACTCCAAGACCATGCTGGCAATGGTTGTGCAGAAAGAAGGGACAAAGGCACAGACCCTTTGTCAAGGGACAGGACCCATGGGGAGAAGGCTCAGGCATGGACAGGGTAGGCGGCATCAGGGCATGACAGAGGCCCAGACCCTTTGTCAAGGATTGCCATACGGTCACCTGTCCTTGAGGGCTGCCAGCATCCAGCTCAAATATCAAGTTGACAAGGGCCTTTGAAATATGGCACAGGAAGGAAAGGCACTTCCAGGGGGTTAAAATCCACTATGCAGGGAATAAGAGTGGGCAGACACAAGCCTCATGGACATCTCTGTGGCCAGTGGGCTGTCTGAGTGACCTGAGCCAAGGATAAAGGCCCTGCCATCTCCCTTGGTCTCAGAGTGGCCATCTGGCAAATGCCAGCTGTTTTTCTCCATTGCCTCAAAAACCGGACAGCTTTCTATGAAGGTCTTCCCCTGGCATAAGAGGAGTGCCTTCTCAAGGCCATGTTCTCCTTTATCAGACGGAGGGAAGATACAGGCTGCCCCTGCACAGGAAACCCCACAGATGCCCTTGGGGCTTCAGCAGGGTGACCACAGGTGCAGCCCTACACTCCATGTGCAGCAAACTTCAGATGTGACTAAGACATCAGGTCAAAGCCCCTGTTCCAAAACACCTAGCAGCTGGCATTCAGCAAGGTATCATGTTTGTGGAGTTGTATCATTATACAATCAAAACATCCTCAGGCACTACCTGCCACTAGGGTGTGGCTCCAGGGTGCCCAGTGCAGACTGTGCAGGTGCCCAAAACCTCAGCCAAAGAGTGGCCCTGCTGAGGGAGTGGGGGAGGGGCAAGATGGCAGCTGAGTAATGGCTTCCTTACAACTGGGCACGGTGAGACTGGGGAGAGAAGACTTCAGGCATCTCTGGATGGTGGAAACTGCCCAGAAACATCCCTTTGGGGACACAAGGAGTCAGCAAGAGACTTCTGGACCCCAGGAGGAGGACAAAAGCAGTGGAGAACTGGCAAGCAGTTGCATGTGTTCATCAGGTCTAATCCTGCCTGCAGCTCTAAGTACAGCAGCAGTGAGATTGCAAACTGAAGGCCTTCCTTGTGAGCTGTTTTGTTTTTTTGGACTTGAGGACTCAGTTGAACTACCTTGGGAGAACTTGGGTGAGAGTGCAGAGGGCTTTAAGCGTTGTCTAGGACCCCAGGCTGAGCCGCTGAGCTGGACAGAGCTAATAGTGTTCAGCTGTGGGCCACGCGAGCCACTGTGGGAGAACTGCCCTGACAAGCTCCATCCTCAGGGTCATAGAGTGAGGATCAGTGGGAGACCTTGAGTGAGTAATCTAGTGACTGAGCAGCCTAAAGGTGGGGAATGAGACGCCTTACAGCCTTGGCCCTCAGGTGCATAGAGTGAGACTGGGTAAGCGGTCAGCCACATCAGGAGTGATCCCAGCAACAAGTGCTTTCCTAGGAAAGCTTTGCCTTAGCCAGGGTTGACAGTTTAAAGTGCCTTTTAAGTGGGCTGGGGAGAGATTTAGGCTCTCTACCCTGTGGGGTTTGAGAAATCAGCAGAGGCCTCCAGTCTCCATCTCGTATAGCTGTATCAGCATTGTGATTAACATCTCATACCCTAAATCACCTGTTGCCCAGACAATATTCAGCAAGATATATATGCTGCTTTGTTTTTGGTTTTTTTCTTTTTGTCTTTTTAATTTCAACATTTTCCCTCTAGATTTTTCTTTTTCTTTTCTTCATTTTTCTAGTTTAAATATAATTTTCCATAGTTACCTTCTTTAAAAATTAGAACTTCATTTTTGCTAGTGTTTCTACCCCTATTATTTATTTTTCCCCCCATTTTATCCTATACAGTGTTCTGTTTGCTTGTTTTGGTTTGATTTATGGCATTTTTTTCTTTCCTCTCTACTTGGTGGATGTGGGGTACTGTGTCTGAGCAGGCTGGCAAAGAGCTGCTGACCTCAAGGGAACCACCCAACCCAGCACCCCCAGAGGTTGGGGGCTTTTTAAGGTTAGGTCAAAGTACCCTACTGTACACCTATATTGCTCCTGTCTCCCTCTTTCTGTGCCGCTCTTATTTTTGTCAATGTTTCCTTTTACCCACCCCTTCTCCTTTCTCTTTCTTCTTCTTCTTCTTTTTTTTTTTTTTTTAAGTCTTTTTTCCTTTCTTGCTCTTCAGTCTTCTCATCCTTCTGGTTCTATACCAAAAGGACTCATCAAAACCCTAGGCTGGAGGCACGGCAACTTAAAGAACAAGAAGGAAGTGAAAGAAAAATTAGGGCAAGGAAACAGATAAAACACTCATGAGGAAGAATCAGCAGAAAAATCCTGGCAACTTGAAAAACCAGTCTGAAGCAACCCCACCTCCCACCCCTGCCAAGGTACTGTGAGATAGCTACTGCAGAGAAGTCCACCTATAAAGAAATGTTACAAATGACAGAAGGAGAATTTAAAATACAGATGATGAAAACAATGAAGGAAATGATGGAAACAATGAAGGAAACTGCTGATAAAGTGGAAAATAACCAAAAGGAAATCCAAAACCAGAATCGAATAAGAGAGGAATGATATGAAGAATATAGAAAGGATATAGCAGAGTTGAAGGAACTGAAGCAGTCAATTAGGGAACTTAAAGATGCAATAGAAAGTATCAACAACAGATTAGACCATGCAGAAGAAAGAATCTCAGAGGTAGAGGACAAAGCTCTTGAGATAACTCGGATAGTTGAAGAGGCAGAAAAGAAGAGAGAGAAAGCATAACGTCATAACGTTCACTGACAGAATTATGGGACCTCATGAAGGGTTCAAACATACAAGTTATAGGTATCCCAGAAGGGGGAAAAGAATGCCCCAGGGGAATTGAAGCCATTCTACAGAATATTTTAAATGAAAATTTCTCAAATATCACCAAAGATTCTGACACACTCCTTTCAGAGGGATATCAGACCCCAGGTCACCTCAACTCTAACAGAGTTTCTCCAAGACACATTGTGATGAACCTGTCCAAAGTCAAGACAAAAGAAAAGATTCTTCAAGCTGCCAGGAGTAAGTGCCAATTGACCTAGGGGGGCAAATCTATCAGGGTGACTGCAGACTTCTCTAATGAAACTTCAAGCACAAAGACGATGGTCATCTACCTTTAATCTACTTAAACAGAACAATTTCCCGCCCAGAATTCTATATCCTGCTAAGCTAAGCTTTAAAATTGACAGAAATCAAATCATTTACTAATATACAAACATTGAGGAAATTCGCCACAAGACCAGCTCTACAGGAAATACTTCAATCTGTTCTACACACTGACCATCACAATGGATCAACAGCAAAGTAAGAACTCAGAAATCAAAGGACAGAACCTAACTTCCACAATGATGCAAAAGATAGAATTAAGCAATGGACTCTCATAAACTAAGATGAATAGAACACTACCACACTTATCAATTATCTCAGTAAATGTTAAGGGCTTGAATTCCTCACTGAAGAGGCATAGATTGTCTGACTGGATTGAAAAACACAAGCCATCCATTTGCTGTCTGTAGGAAACACACCTAGCTTCAAAAGACAAATTAAAACTCTGAGTTAAGGGTTGGAAGACAATTTTTCAGGCAAATGGAATTTAGAAGAAAAGAGGGGTTGCAATCCTATTTTCAGACACATGTGGATTTAAACCAACTAAAGTCAAAAAATAAAAAGATGGTCACTTTATATGGATCAAGGGAAAAATACAAGAAGACATTTCAATTCTAAATGTTTACGCACTCGACTTAACTGCTCCCAGATTCTTGAAACAGACCTGACTCAGTCTGAGCAACATGATATCCTATAACACCATAATAACAGGGGACTTTAAAACTCCTCTTACAGAGCTGGACAGATCCTCTAAACAGAAATTAAACAAAGATACTAGAGATTTAAATGAGACCCTAGAACAATTGTGTTTGATAGACACATATAGAACACTCCATCCCAAAGATAAAGAATTTACATTCTTCTCATCGCCCTATGGAATATTCTCCAAAATTGATCATATTCTAGGACACAAAACAAACCTCAACAGAATCAAAAGAATTGAAATTTTACCTTGTATCTTCTTAGACCACAAGGCACTAAAGGTGGAACTCAACTCCACAAAAGTGTTCAACCCCACACAAAGGCATGGCAATTAAACAACCTTCTGTTGAATGACAGTTGGGTGCAGGAAGAAATAAAAGAGAAAATCATTAACTTCCTTGAGCACAACAACAATGAAAACACAAGCTACCGAAACCTGTGGGATACTGCAAAAGCAGTTCTGAGAGGAAAATTTATCACTTTAGATGAGAAAAACTTTCGAAAAACAAAAAGAGAGCGCATCAACAAACTCACAAGCCATCTTATGGAATTGGAAAAAGAACAATCCAAGCCTAAACCCAGCAGAAGAAATATCCAAAATTAAATCAGAGATCAATGAAATTGAAAAAAAAAAGAATCATATAGAAAATTAATGAAACAAGGAGTTGGTTCTTTAAAAAAATAAATAAAATAGATAAACCTTTGGCCAGACTAACTAGAAATAGAAAAGTAAAATCTCTAGTAACCTCAATCAGAAATGATAAAGGGGAAATAACAACTGATGCCACAGAGATACAAGAGATCATCTCTGAATACCACCAGAAATCTATGCACAGAAATTTGACAATGCTAAGGAAATGGATCAATATTTGGAATCACACCCTCTCCCTAGACTTAGCCAGGAAGAAACAGAGCTCCTCAACAGACCAATTTCAAGCACTGAGATCAAAGAAACAATAAAAAATTTTCCAACAAAAAAATGCCCTGGTCCTGATGGCTTCGCACCAGAATTCTATCAAACCTTCAAGGAAGAGCTTATTCCCGACCTGCAGAAATTATTCCGAAAAATTGAGGAGGAAGGAATTTTCCCCAACATATTCTATGAAGCAAACATTACCCTGATACCAAAACCAGGAAAAGACCCAACTAAAAAGGAGAACTTCAGACCAATTTCACTAATGAATACAGATGCAAAAATTCTCAACAAAATCCTAGCCAATAGATGATAGCTTATTATCAAAAAAGTCATACATCATGATCAAGTAGGTTTCATCCCAGGGATGCAATACTGGTTTAACACATGCAAGTCCATAAATGTTATCCACCGTATTAACATAAGCAAAAACAAAGACCATATGATCCTCTCAATGCAGAAAAGATATTGGATAAAATCCAGCATCCTTTTCTAATTAGCACACTGAAGAGTATAGGCATAGATGACAATTCCTTAAACTGATTGAAGCTATCTATGACTAACCCATAGCTAATATTTTACTGGAGTAAAACTGAAAGCTTTTCCTCTTAGAACTGGAACCAGACAAGGTTGTCCTCTGTCACCATTACTATTCAACATAGTGCTGGAAGTTCTAGCCGATACAATTAGGCAAGACAAGGAAATAAAGTGCATCCAAATGGGAGCAAAGGATATGATCTTATACTTAGAGAACCCCAAAGACTCAACCACAAGACTCTCGGAAGCCATCAAAAAACACAGTAATGTCTCGGGATATACAATCAATGTCCACAAGTCAGTTGCCTTTGTATACACCAATAACAGCCAAGATGAGAGGCTAAGTAAGGACACAACTCCCTTCACCAGAGCTTCGAAGAAAATGAAATACCTAGGAATATACCTAACAAGAAGTGAAGGACCTCTATAAAGAAAATTATGAAACCCTAAGAAAGGAAATAGCAGAGGATATTAACAAATGGAAGAACATACCATGCTCATGGCTGGGAAGAATCAACACTGTTAAAATGTCTGTATTTCTCTGGGCAGTGCTGGGGGCTCAGTGAGTAGGGTGCCGGCTCCATATGCCAAGGGTGGCGAGTTCAAACCCAACCCCGGCCAAACTGCAACAAAAAAGTAGCTGGGTGTTGTGGTGGGTGCCTGTAGTCCCAGCTACTCAGGAGACTGAGGCAAGAGAATTGCCTAAGCCCAGGAGCTGGAGGTTGCTGTGAGCTGTAACACCATAGCACTCTACCGAGGACAATAAAGTGAGACTCTGTCTCTTAAAAAAAAAAAAAAATAGTCTATACTTCCCAAAGCAATCTACTGATTCAATGCCATCCCTATTAAAATACCAGCATCGTACTTTCAAGACTTGGAAAAACTGATTCTGCGTTTTATATGGAACCAGAAAAAAACCTGTATAGCTAAAGCAGTTCTTAGAAATAAAAACAAAGCCAGAGGCATCAGCATACCAGATTTTAGGCTGTACTACAAGGCTATAGTGGTCAAGACAGCATGGTACTGGCACAAAAACAGAGACATAGACATTTGGAATCGAATAGAAAACCAAGAAATGAAACAATCTTCCATAAACCAAACGAAAACATACACTGCAGGAAAGGCTCCCTAGTCAATAAATGATGCTGGGAGAACTGGAGACTCACATGTAAAAGACTGAAACTGGACCCACACCTTTCTCCACTCAGAAAAATTAATTCAAGATGGATAAAGGACTTAAATTTAAGGCATGAAACAATAAGAAAGAAAAGCAAATGGATATTACTTTTCCAAAAGCAAAGAAAGCATAGGAAAAACACTGGAACATATCGGCCTGGGGAAAGACTTCATGAAGAAGACTGCCATGGCAATTACACAATAACAAAAATAAACAAATGGGACTTAATTAAACTGAGAAGTTTCTGGACAGCTAAGGAGACAACAACCAAAGCAAATAGACAATCTACACAATAGGAAAGGATATTTGCATATTTTGAATCAGACAAAAGCTTGATAACTAGGATCTATAGAGAACTCAAATTAATCCACATGAAAAAAGCCAACAATCCCACATATCAATGGACAAGAGACATGAATAGAACCTTCTCTAAAGATAGACAAATGGCTAGCAAACATGAAAAAATGCTCATCATCCCTAATTATTAGAGAAATGCAAATCAAAACCACCCCCAAGATACCATCTAACCCCAGCAAGAATGGCCCACATCACAAAATCTGTAAACTGCAGATGCTGGCGTGGATGTGGAGAGAGAGAACACTTTTACACTGCTGGTGGGACTGCAAACTAATACAACCTTTTTGGAAGGAAGTATGGAGAACCCTCAAAGAACTCAAGCTAGACCTCCCATTTGATCCTGCAATCCCATTACTGGGCATCTACCCAGAAGAGAAGAAATCCTTTTATCGTAAGGACACTTGCACTAGATTGTTTATCATAGCTCAATTTACAATCACCAAAATGTGGAAACAGCCTATGTGTCCACCAATCCAGGAATGGATTAACAAGCTGTGGTATATGTATACTATGCAATACTATTCAGCCATTAAGAAAATGGAGACTTTACAGCCTTCGTATTAACCTGGATGGAAGTGGAACACATTATTCTTAGTAAAACACCACAAGAATGGAGAAGCGGCTCGGCGCCTGTGGCTCAAGCGGCTAAGGCGCCAGCCACATACACCTAAGGTGGCAGGTTCGAATCCCCAGCCTGGACCCGCCAAACAACAATAATGGCTGCAACCAAAAAAAAATGGCCAGGTGCTGTGGCGGGCACCTGTAGTCCCAGCTACTTGGGAGGCTGAGGCAGGAGACTCGCTTGAGCCCAGGAGTTGGAGGTTGCTGTGAGCGTGATGCCACGGCACTCTACCCAGGGGGACAGCTTGAGGCTCTGTCTCAAAAAAAAAAAAGAATGGAGAAGCATGAATCCTATGTACTCAATGTTGATATGAGGACAATTAATGACACGGTGGGGGTGGGGGAAGGGGAGAGCAGAGAAAGAAAGGAGAGAGGGGTGGGGGAAAGGAAGAGTAGAGAGAGGGAAGGAGGGAGCGGGGTGGGGTCTTGGGGTGTGCCACACCTTTGGAGGCAAGACACAATTGCAAGAGGGACTTTTGCAATCAGTGTAACCTAGTTTCTTGTACCCTCAATGAATCCCCAACAATTAAAAAAAAAAAAAAAAAAAAAAAACAGAGTGGCTCTGCCACTTGCTTCCAGGACCCTTCAGTACTGGATCCACTGACCACTGAGACTGATGCCACAGGGCCACAGAGCTTTGGAGTGCTTTCCAGAGTTGGAGAGCTTTCCAAGCTTCCCACTTGGAAGCTAGTGAGTGACAGTGCCAACTCCCATATGACACTGGGCAGGGCCAACTCAAGGAGCCACCATGCAGCATCTTTTGCTTAGCAGGTCCTTCCCACAGGCCTTAAGACACTCTGACTCTACTAAGGAGACAGCACCTACATCTCCCAGAGAAGGGGGGCTGCTAGGGCTCAGCTTAAGGCCAAGACAAGGAGGCCTAAGGGGAAATTAGGGGGACCATAAAAAGGTCAGTATGCACCTGTAGGACGTGCAGAGAAGGCTCTCACCTGGCCACTGAAGCCTACACTCCCTCCACTTGGGTGAACAGCAGTGTCCACCCGCCTGGATGGGCTCTAGTCCTCCCCACACTGCCTCATGGCTTCCAGGCCTTCGTGTAGCACAACGGTACTCCTTGATTCCCCTCCTGGAAAAGGCAACTCCCCTGCACATCAGCAGAAAACGGTTGTAAGCCAGGCCCTGGAGAGACCACAAACTGTGTATAGGCACACGATATGGCCAGGAGTCACACTGCACACCCCAGCTGTTTGAGGCAATTTGGGACTGTCATTTTATTTTTTAAAAGGTAAAGCTGTTTTATTATACATCTCTTTAAGGACTGGGAGAAAGACATAACAAACTCAATACTTTGTAAACACGTGTGAAATGCAGTTTGATTTCAGTAGTTTATTTTGGAGACAAAGCAGTGCAAGAGGCCAGCCACACTTTCCTGCTTCCCTGGGCTTGGGATCAGAACTAGGAAAGGCGACATACAGACATTAATCAGGGTTCAACACTCAAGTTGTGTAAACGTGGTTAGTCATTGGGCCCTCAGTTTCCAAAATATCTGGCCAGTCCGATGACTTCTTCCTCTTTTAGGCCCAGCCCCTCCTTTCTCAAAGGGGGTGCCTCCCATGCCCCACTGAGCCACTCCACAGACTCTCTTGGCACATAGCTCTCCTTCCAGTGTCCTGTCCTATTGGTCAGAGGACAGTCTAGAGCTCTTTTTCTCAAGAGTGAACTGGTATCTTAAGACACAAAACCATCTTCAGGGGGCCCCACACACCTCACCCAGTGTCCCATACCTTCTAGGGATTAAGAAAGCTCCTCGCCCACCCCCTATTCTCTGCAGTGGGCTGCTGGTCTCCTGGGACCTTGGGGTCAGGCTGGAGAGCTGGGGTTTTGCCTCTTACCATGGCAATGGGGGTGCCTAAGGTAGGGGAGGTGTAGTCCCTGGCACCTGGCTGGCCTAGTGCTTGGGGGCTTGGAATGCACACAGGAGAGGGGGACTGGCCTGCTGGGTAAGGAGGAGCCTGGCCAGTGTGATCAGGAGTGAACTGTACAGGTAGCCTCCCCATGCCTGGAAGGAGGGCCTCCAATCCCCACAGCACCAAGCAGAGGCCCCCATGCCTGGTCCTCACTGGACAACCTCCCAGAGAAGCAGGGCACTTCAAGGTTCTTGGGGCTTGAATATCCACTAGAGACGAAGAGACGAAGGCCTGGAGACTTTTGGAATGATTTGCTCCAAATCACAGCACAAATCCTTGGCACAGGCTTGGAATCAGCCTAGGCCCCTGTGCTGGGTGCACTGGGGTGTGAAGAGTGGCAGCAGCTGGGGCCTTGACCTCAGCCCATGGAAAGCTCCTTTCCCTGTCAGGGCAGGTGCGGTGGAGCCCAGGGCCCCAGCCCAGAGCTCCCCAGGGGGGTGCCTCCTCTGGCTTTGGGGAGCGCTGGTGAGCGGCACACCTGGCCGAGTGCAGCTCACAGGAGACCAGCCAGAGGGAAAACAAAGAGGGGCAGTCGGGTTACGGGGTCCTAGAAAGGAACCACCTGTCCACATGCTCTGCGCAGCCAGGCAGTCTGGCCAGGAAGCCTCCTCTCCAGGGTCCCCAGAGGCCCGGCCATGGAGACCAACAGACACGGATATGCACACACACTTGCACGGCAACCACACACCCCCACCTCACATTCAGACCTAGTGTTGAAAACACAAGCGTGTGTAAACTCGGTGAGGACATCTGCACAGCAGGAATCAGGCGGGACATCCCTTTGCCATGAGGCTGGACCACTTGGTGTTCTTTTCCACCTTCCCCCACCCCTCATTCCGATCATGACATCAGAAAATCAGGTTAAAGATTAAGAAAAAGAATAATCAGATCATTGGGAATTCTTAGTAGTAGCTGCTTGCCCAGCGGGTGTGCTCCGCGCCCCGCGCCGTCCCTCTGGGTCCTGGCACCATGGCTACTGGGAGGAGGCCTTGGTGGCCAGGGAAGCAACACAGTGCTGCTGGAAGCTGGGCGACACGCCAGCAGTGCAGCTGAGTCTCTGGTGTGGCAGCTTGGTGGTGCTGCCTGCGTCGGCCTCAGCCTTCCAGGGCGCGTCCCGGCCCGTCACGCTACTGCAGCAGCCAGGGCTGGCGCTGCACGTCCGCTCGCCTGCTAGGCCACCTGCCTGCTCGGCCGGGAGCTTGCTGTGCCTTGGTGGGGCCATGTCCTCCGCGGCTGCCATGGCTGAGCTCTGGCCCTGCAGGACAGTTGCAATGTGGTTCAGGAGATCTGTGAAGAACTCACTCACGCCCTCATAGCCTGTGGTGGGAGAGAAAGATAGTATGGGGTGTCACCAGATCCTATGGACAGAGACAAATGTGCCTAAGGGGATCCCAAGAGAGGTCACTCTCAGGATGCCATTTACGCAGCACACAAAGGCTCAGCAGACAAGGTGGACTGAGGGATGTCACACGGCCTGGACTCAAAACTGGGTGCTCACTGCCCGAAGGGCTGGTCCCTGACCTTTGGCTGCTGCCCAGATGTGAGACACTATAAAACTTGAGCTGATAAAATACCTGCAAACCCATCCCTCTCACGCGCAGCCCCATTGTCCCACCCACTCAACTCCATGAATTGAGAGTCAGTATGTGGGTAGGTGGCATGGCTGGAAGTAGCAGTACAAAGCCCATACCACATGCTCTGAGTAATAAACACCCCTCAACTCCTCTCAGCCTGGCTGAGCCTGGCCCCAGCCCAAGTTCTGGAGACAACATTCATCCTGACCCTCTGTCTCCTTGTCTGCAAATTGAGGAACACTGTAGAGAGCACCACTGAGAGGGCTGGGGCATGCTGCCCCCCATACCTGCAGAGAGGCCCTCTGTGCTCCACACTGAGGATCAAAGCCACAGGACAGAGGTGCTGGGCATCACCCACAAGGTCAAGGTCTGCAACAAGGCTCTGCTGCACATGATACCTAATACCCATGACAAAGGGCCCCTATCTCTGGGATGCAAACCAGAGGTGCCTGCTAGGGGAGAATGTTTCCCAGCACAGGTGGGAATGTCAGCAGAGTCCTTGGGAGCCACCCAGCAGGTAGCTGGGATCTAGGTTAAGGATTTTGCTGATGCCCAGGGAAGTGCTCCAAAGGAGATCTGACTTAGGGTGAGCGACCCTGCCTGCCTGAGCCAATGAGGAGGGATGGGGGCTACTGACACACTGGCATCTCCCATGGGATGACAGTCACAGCCGTCAGAGAGCTGGGATGAAAACAAAGGCTCAGACTCTGCACACGTGCTACCTCCTGGGGAAGGGTCCTGTGAGGAGTGCCTGGGCCAGCAGGGGAGGCTGCTGGATTTATTCACATCTTATCCATTCAGCAAACAGCTGCTATAGTGTGAGGAAGTCCTAGGCTGAGGAGCACACAGGGGTGCCCACCATGAAAATAAAGATGGCTACAAGAGAGGGTGCTCAGGGCCTCCACGTGATCACACCACAGCTCCTCACTTAGTCTTCACAGCTCTGTTCCATTTCACAGAAGACATAGCTGCTGACCATAACAGGGCTGATGGCAGTGTCACAAAGCTCCCAAGTGGCAGAGCCAGATCTGAACCAGGCCCTATGGGTCAGTCTGTGCCTTGAATACCAGGTGCCCTCTGTAGGACTGGGATGTGCATCAACCCTGGGGCAGGGGTGAAGGGCAGGGCAGATCTAGGGCTGACCCTTCTCCAGCCCCATGCCTAGAGGCATGGCCACTGAGTGTCTGGGGATCGAGGCCCAGGGAAAGAGCCAGGGAATAGGAAGCCACTCCTAAGCAACCACCCTGCCAACGGCCCCAGACAAGGCCTGAGGCCCAGGTGAGAAGTATGCCTTATGGAGGAGGTGAGGCAAACAAGAGGCTAGGGAGAACAGTCTGAGACATGAATTAGCCAGCTCCACACCAGGCACTAAGTAAATACTATCTCTTCTCCCTACAGGGTAGGAATTTGTTCCCACTATACAGAAGTGAATACTGAAGCTGAACAGTGATAGTGAGGTAGCTTGTCCCCTCACTGACTGTAAAGGCAGAGCCAGGAATGGAACCCATGGCTGGTGCTCTGAGAGGTGGGAAGAGTTTAGGCTTAGGCTGATAGCCTGGGCCCCTCTCAGCTCCACTTGACCTTGACCAAGTCACTTGATTCCCAGCCTCATACCCTTATCAGTAAACAGATCCAACAGCCCTTTGCACACTACACTGTTGGGAGGACAGAGAAGGGGCAGCAGCTCAACCCTCAGGGCAGGCTTGGCTCATAGAAGTGTCCCCAACACATGTGCTGCCGCTGTTATTCCCAGAGTGCAGGTGCTGCTACACACCTGTGGCTCTGAGCTGGCCTCCCATGGGGTGTAGGAGGACCGGGCCCACCCCTCTGCTTGGCCCCAAGAATGCTCTAACAAGGCCAGAAATGAGATGCCATCTCCTCCCTGTACAGGGCCTGGGGTCAAAACACACTCCCCTGGACCTTCCCTTCAGCATCAGGCCCATACCAGTACCCCTGGGCTCAGCCTCAGCCCAGCTCAATACCTGCCTCCATCTGGGGGCAGACCTTTTCTGGGCTTCCCTAGAAGAAGCTTCTCCATCCTCACAGTTCACCATCCTCCTCTTGACCCCCAGCCCATCCTTGGGCCCTGTCCCACACAGGTGTCTGTGTTGGGAAAGGCTGGCCTCGCTCAGGTGCTAAGCTTCCCCTTCTCCCCACCACCTCCCTCCAAGAATATAGGGTTAGGCTGACAGCCTGGGCCCCTCTCAGCTCCACTTGACCTTGAGCAGACCTTTTCTGGGCTTCCCTGGAAGAAGCTTCCCCATCCTCACACCTCACCATCCTCCTCTTGACCCCCAACTCACCCTTGGGCCCTGTGCCACACAGGTGTCTGTGTTGGGAGAGGCTGGCCTCACTCAGATGCTAAGCTTCCCCTCTCCCCACCTCCTCCCTCCTTCTTAGAACTTCCTCCAAAGCCCTCACCCTATGCCTCCCTGACCCTCTGGCCCACTGACACTGCCATATTTTCACTGTGCCACCCCCATGTGGATTAGGGCCTGAGCTTCATTATTCTGGTGATTCCCAATGCCCTTGATACCCTTGCACCCTATTCCTGCAAGATGCATGGAAGCCCCATCTCCAGCTACACCCATGCTCCCTCCATACTGCAATGGTGGGGGTAGAGAAAAACAGGCTATCACCCCACTTTCTGTTCAGGATGCAGACCTCACCAGGATGGGACCCAACGTCCTCAGCTGGACACAAAAGGTCTCTCTCTAACTTCGTCTCCCTAGAGCTCTGAAGCCCAGACTCCAACATCCCATCTTCAGTGAGGGCTCCGCCCCTTCCTGCTGAGCTCAGGCTCCAGGTCACTCCCTCACACAACAGCCCCTGGCCACCTGCTTTGTCTCCTCCCAACTAGGGTAAGAGCTCTCTGAGGGCAGGGCCTGGGGCACTGAGCTAATGCTGCAGCCCTAGGATGAATAACAGAAGGGACCAGTGGGCTCCTCTGAACTCAGTGTCATTGGCTATGAGTCGTGGTTACTGGGTTGGCTCAAGCGCTGAGTAGGGGAGGGGACACGTGTATCAATACCCAGCTCACTGGTGGGGCTAGGAGCTGCACAGCATGAGGTCATACCCCACTCCCAAGCAGTCCCCACCTGCAGGCGCAGTCTCTAGTACTTAAAGGCTAGAATCAAGAAAAAAAATGGAGGAAAATGTATCTGGGGCAGAGATGGCGGTAGGAGGGTGAGCAATTAAGCTCTGTTCTGGGCCTGTGTGATTTAGACCTGGCCTTTGCCTCTATGCTGCTGTGAGAGGTGGACAAGACACCAAGCCTCTGTCTCCAGCTGAAACATGCAGCCTGGTGTGAATACCAACTGCAGATGTCACCACTGGCATCCCCTGACAGACCTATGTCTGGACTCCTGCTGAGATCTGAGGGGCACACAGCAGAGCCCTGCTCTGTGCCAGCACATTCCCAGGGCCCCAGCAGGTAGTAGGAACCAGATGGCCAGCATGGGGCCCCCTCGCAAGGTCTGCCTCCGGTGCTATAGCTCAGGGAACTGGAAGAAAGCTGTGTCTGGAAGTCCCTGCATCTGTTGCCAATGCTCTGTGGGGCCTTAGACAGTTTCTTCTTCTCTAAGGGCCTCAGTTTCCCTACATTAAACTGGGGGATGGGAGGGTTGTATTCCAGTTCCTTAAATCTAAAAAGGTCAAAGGGATGAAATATTTGGCCAGTAAAGGCTGATGCTAATGGCACAGGGGTAAGAGAAGAGGCAGAAGAACCCGTGTAGTACCAGCCCTCTTATGCCCAGCATGGTCCCTGGGCACAGGTCTCTTCACTCCTCACCATGCTCTGTGACCCCACTTCACAAGTGAGGGTGAGACTTGGCAAGGCTGCATCACCCCAGGGCCCACCTCCACAGCTGTGGCTGGCTTGGGAGGCCAGCTGTCTCACCACCTTGTCTGGCCACAAACCCCAGGGTCCAGCCAGGCACCTAGCCTGCTGCTCACCTGGGAAGGCATTGATGTCGATGACAGCATGCTGCCCGGTCTGGTTGTTGATGATGATGTCGATCCCGAAAAGTGACACGCCCAGGGCCTGCCGCAGGGCCCGGGAAAGCTCCCGGATGACTTCATCACTGGGCCGCTCGAACACGCCCTCGATCTTGTCCAGCTGCCAACACACACAGGGAAGTCAAGCTGGGGGTGGAGGAGGCACGATGCCATGCCACACACAGAGAAGTCCCAAGAGAAGTGTCAGCTCCAAAGGCTGGTGGGCTGCCCCACCACAGTCCCCCCACCAAGCCCGGGACTCCTCCCAACCACCTGTTAGGCCAGGCGACAAGACAGATCCGCCACAGTAACACTGGCCAAGGCACCATAGGGTGCTCTTTACCTTCCCATTGCTCGCCACAACCTGGGAGTCTAGTGCTGCATTTCACATACAGGGAAACTAAAGCTCAGAGAGGGCTGGGGGCTGGCTGGTCCAGGGTCACACAGCTCAAAAAACACAGGGCTGGATTTGGACTGATACTTTTTAGCCTCTAAAACCCAACCCTCTTAGCAGGCAGGAAGGACATGGAGAGTCTGTCATGGTGCAGATGGAACTGGAGCTGGACCTTGCGGGCAGGAGGATCTGGGCCCTTGGGAGTGGTGAAGAGAAGCCCCAAGGAGGGCTTGATGGGAGGCAGGAGGCTGCAGGAGATGAGTGCAAGCAGCTGGGGTACAGGGCGAGGGCAGAGTGGTGTTCTGATCAGCACCTCACTTGCCCACCATCACAGAGGGCCTTGGGACATGAGGTTAGGGCTCCAGGCTGGGCGCACCATCTTCCTCCCCAACAAGTGGATGACTATAGCATCTCCAAACTCACTCACATTCCACACAACATGGGCTTCCCTAAAGAAGTCACTCTGTTGTTCCTGCCTGTATCCTAGGGTCCAAGTTCAGCTTTCAGCAAAGCCTCCATAGGGCTGGTGGGCTACCCCAGCCCACAGTTCTCCCACCCAGCCCTGGAATCCTCATTTCCTGCTCTAGTCACCGCTGGCCCAAGACAGGCACACAAATCATGTGCTCAGGCTCACCCCCTGGCCCGGGCCCCCAAGAAAGTGGAAGGTTGCCTTGGGAAGGATTCTGGGGTTAGGAATCCCTGCGGGATTCAAATCCTGCAGTGACCTCCTAGCTCTGTAACCTCATAGAAAAGCAGCTGGCCTCTGGGTCTCATTTTGCTCATCTCTAAAACGGGACCAACAAGGTCTCCATCCCAGATGGAGGAATAATGAGGCTATTGATAAGGTGGGGACTACACGTGTCTGACTGGGAAGAGGGGCTGCACTGTGTCACCTTTAAGTCAGCCAAGACAGAGCCCACATTAGGTGCTCAATAAATACTGATGTTCTGGGGGCTGTGGACTCAAGGGACAAAGAGCCGGAGGGGTGGAGACAGGTGACTGGCCTGTGAAAAGTCAAGGTGAACCTAAGTCAAAAAAATTAACATCATGTTGAGTGAAAGAACCCAGGCACAAAAGGCCATTCTACATGATTCTATTTCTATAAAACATCCAGAATAGGCATGGCCAACGAGGCAGAAACCAGCTCAGCAGGTGCCAGGGGCTGGGGCTGGGGCTGAGGCAGTAGGGAATGAACGTCAACAAGCATGGGGTTTTCCTTTGGGTGATTAACTATTTTGGAGCTAGGCAGAAGTGGTGGTTGGGAGACATGGTGAATGTTCTAAATTCCACTGAAATGGCCACTTTAAGATGGTCAATTTTATGTATGTGAATTTTACCTCAATTTTAAAAAGTGAATCTGGGTCAGAAGGATAGGGGACGGAGCTCTAGTGATCTCAGCCTAGAAGCCACTGGCAAGCTCCAGACACATGCTGTGCAGGGAGACATACCAGGGCACTACCCTGCATAACAGGCAGGGCCTTTCTGGCTCACTTTCCTGATGCCTTACCAGGGAGAAATGTTTTCATGTTTTCTGATTGGCAGAGGTGGCCTGGCTGCACTAGGCACTCCTCACTTAAGGGGGGATGGGTGTTGCCCTGCACCCTCACCCCCGCATGCCCTGGCTGCACCATAACTCTTCTGGGTCTTATATTTTTGCCCCAATAAACAAGGTAATAAAAATACCTCTGCTGCGAGATTCTAGTGAGGACTAAAGGAGCTGATGCCCGAGGTTCACAGGCAGGGCCTGGCAGCAAGGGAGCTGGCCACTCCATCACAGCATCTTATGACATGCTGTTCATAAAAGCACTCTCAGCTCTGCCAAGGCATCTCAGAAACCCTCCTGAGGCTGTTTGATTATCCAAAACCACAGCCATCCTAGGACAAGATAATGGCATGGAAATCCTGCCTATGGTCCTAACACACAAATGATCCAATAATGTTCTAGAAAACCAGGAGGCGACAGGACCTAGGAAGGTGCTCAAGTGGATCCTGTAATGGCCCCAACCTCCCGGCTCTGCTGACACTGAGCACAAATGTACACCAGGCGCGGTGGTGGGCGCATTTCATCCAGGGACGCACTGAATCCTATGGATACCCTCTGGGGCAGGATGAAGAAGTCGAGGCTCAGGGAGGTGACATGACAACCCTGAGCTTGGCTGGAGCCCCAGGCACCCTGCCAGAGTCTGGGTTCTTACTCAATACCCTACCCTGGCCTCCTAAGAGTAAAAGGTGTTTGGGGCCTGCAAGTTGGGGTGGGGCTGGATTCACCCTTGGGGATGTCCAGCTGGGGAGGAAGCAGCTTCAAGCCCAGAGCAAGGGACTGCACAGGGAGACTGCGATGGGGACTGGAGTAACCCCAGGTGGGTAGAGGGTGGGTGGATGAGTAAGGAGCATGTTTTATCTGGGACCTGTGCTGGCTATGTCAGGTTGTTCCGCGTGTGTCCCAAGTGGAAAAGGTGGTGCTGACTGCATTTCCCTTTTCTATTTTTAAAAGTTGTCAGTCCTGGGCGGTGCCTGCGGCTCAAAGGAGTAGGGTGCTGGCCCCATATGCCAGAGGTGGCAGGTTCAAACCCAGCCCCAGCCAAAAACTGCAAAAAAAAAAAATAGCCGGGCATTGTGGCAGGTGCCTGTAGTCCCAGCTACTTGGGAGGCTGAAGCAAGAGAATCACTTAAGCCCAAGAGCTGGAGATTGCTGTGAGCTGTGATGCTATAGCACTCTACTGAGGGTGACAAAGTGAGACTCTGTCTCAAAAAAAAAAAAAAAAAGTTGTGTCAGTCCTAGCAGGTTCCTGACTTGCAGCCACATGCCAAGGGGAAGGAGGAATTGATGGCAGCCTTTAAAACTGGAGAGAAAGACCCCTCCATCTCCAGGCCAATCCCTTTCCCCTTCCTATTTTATAGACGAGGAGACTGAGGCCAAGTGGTCAACAGGTGATAATCTAAGAGGGTGACTTCTGGGTGGCTCAAGGCCCTCACAGTGTCTGCTGCCA
This sequence comes from Otolemur garnettii, assembly GCF_000181295.1. Classification (NCBI taxonomy): domain Eukaryota; kingdom Metazoa; phylum Chordata; class Mammalia; order Primates; family Galagidae; genus Otolemur; species Otolemur garnettii. The sequence continues at coordinate 18,832,090 of NW_003852415.1, forward strand.
TTGGTTAACACCCCCAGTGCTGTCTGTCCCACACTGTGCAAGGGGTCTGAATGCCACCTCCCCTCTGCCACAGCGGCTGAACAAGGCTCTGAGAAACCTCACAGGGAAGAAGAATCTGAAGCTTTTCTTGGACTGCAACCTGTTTACATCTCCTATTGTGCACAGCCAGGCACTGAGAAGTTCTGTTTAAGATCTACATGCTCTAAATTCCCCTGACTTGTTCCCGAGGGACATCTATCAGTGCCCTGAGGCCAGTGGTGTTCGCTCCAGGTCCCTGTCCATGCCTGTGCTCTGTTTGACCCTTAGCACACAGGTGGCCCCTCAAAGGTACCAGACATGAACAACAGATAAATAGGCAACCTGGGCTGGGGCGAAGGGTCTGCCGTAGCTCTGGTTGGTGAGGCCACCCAGGATAGGGAAGAGGACACAGCAAAGCCTGCCAGAAGAGCCGAGATGAACAGCAGTCCTGGTAGAGGGCTCTGAGTTCAGGGAAGTGGCTACAGAGGCCATAGGCTTGTTAGACATAAGGAGAAATGGCAGAGGGTGGCCCCAAGGCCACTTCTAACTATCTGCTTTGGAGGTAACTGCTTGGGAGTCACCATTGAGAAGTCCCACATTCCTGCAAGATCCAGCTTTACAATCAGATAGATCTGGGGTCAAATTCCAGCTCTACCCCTACATGAACAGTCGGTGAACCTCTCTGAGCCTCAGTCTAATTTGCCTCTGCTGGGAGGCCTGGCTGTGAGACCACACCGCACACAGTGCAGTCACTGAACACTGGCCACAGTGCCTGCAACCCATAGCACCCTCTGACTCACCCCCAGGCCACAGAAGCCCAGAGCAGGCTGGTAATAGGCTTCTGGGCTCACGTGGACAAGGAAAAACAAAGGAGGGCTGGGCTGATGCTACCTCCACCCCCTTTGCTAAAATCGGCAAAGAGGCAGGCTAGAAAGCAGCTCTCCAAACTCCACACAAGGAAGACTTCCTCATGCCGGCAGAGGAGTCAGGACACCTCCCGCAACAGGGTAACTAGTGACACTGTGACAGCCATACACCAAGACCAAAGGAAGCAGAGGAAGAGGGGTCTCTGGAACCTCCCTGGGCCCCTAGCAGGGGAAAAAGGACTTTTTCTCCCCTCCAGGCTAGAGAGCTTGGCCAGTGACCCGTGGGCACCAGCACCTCCACACCTAGGCCAGGGGTCAGCAGCCTCAGGCCAGGCCATCACAGTGGAGAGATGTACCTCAGTCAGGACCGATGACGACTCTGGCTTTGACACGTTGTGGCTGTTGAAGAAGATGGACTCACGGTCTGAAAGGCAAAGATAAGGAGCCCAAGTTAGGACCTCTAGGCAGGGAGCGCGACTCCACCACCTGACACCAGGGGGCAGCACGGCCCCAGAAGCGCAGCACACAGCCTCGGGCCAACAGCAGCACCCTGGGGTCCGGTGAATTGGACACCACACCCTGAGGATGGACATAAACCTGATCAGGGCCTTGATTTCCCTTTTTCCTCCCACATAAAAATAACCAGCTCAATGAGCTTACCTCTGCTACCACCTTACAGTCTCATACCTAAGGCCCAGTTGTCAAAAGTCTATCATACACACCTAAAAGGTACCCAGAGAGAGGGGCCTAAGGAGGTGAGAAATACCGCCCACCTAAGCAGCACAGGCCCAGGACATCCCGAGTTAAAGTGGTCTGGTCAATGCCATTTAGTCCCTGGTTCCCAACCCCTTCCCAGCCCACAGAATTCTCACAGGCTACACATGGACACTGGCATGGGAGCACTTAAATACAAAGGATTCTGCTGTTAACAACAATTTAAGGGAAACACAGGCAATCAGAACATGGGCTTCCATAGGATCCATCCAAGAAAGCACACAGGATAATTTCTATTGGTGTTGGAACCTGGCATAGACCCCGGAAATATCCTCACCCCTACTTCACACTTCCGGCTCCAGCCTGCCTCCCACCCACAGGGGCACCAGGAGAGGCAAGCCAATCCCAAGGATACTGAAAGTGTAAGTAGATGGTGAATTCAATCAGCACAGGGTAGAAATGGCTTGGGGAGCAGACCAAGGTCACCCTGGGAGATGTAAGGTTAGGCTGGCTGGCTGGTCAGCCAGTTGGACAGTTAGAAACACATTTTTGAGCACTTGGAAGTGTGTGGGTACGTTACTGCAAGAATTTCAAACCACAGGCCTTGAGCTGAATCCTGGGAAAAGCTATATGTCACCATGCCATGAGCACCCTGAGAATGGCCCGGGACTGTCCTGGGCTGCCACCCCCCAGTGGCCCCAGCAGCCTCTGAGTCCTTGTGTTGTAGCTCACACCCCAGGACACAGTGCTCATCCCTGAGACCCTGTGCATGATGACAGGGAAGGCACTTGTGTCAGGGGCCAGGCCAAGGGGGCACCTGCTCTGGCTACCAACTGCCCCCCCACCGAGTTCCAGGATTCTACAGCGCCACAATGATCATGCACGAGGAGGTGATCTGGATGGAAGCCAAGCAGGCAGGCACTGAGGTGTACCTGACATTCTTCCTGCTAGTGGAGCACAGAGGCCCCTGGCCGCCTCGGTGTGCCCGACAGTCCTCCCGCTGCTCCGACCAGAGCCAGTCCAGACGGGGGGCACGAGAGACGGTCCTGGGGTGGAGCCTGGGGAAAATAAACACCCTGCAGGACTTGTGCAAAGCAGCCCCACTGATCTCTACTCCCAGGTGCCAACAGCCAAGAAAGACTGAGCCTTTGGAGGTGCAGAGCCCTGCAGGCCAGAGGCTAGAGCAGGTTCAAGCAGCTAGGATGGGCATCCTGGCTTTCAGCAGGCACTGCCACATTCTCATCCTATAGCCTAGCCTGGCCCAGTCCACAAGCTTACCCATACCATTGGGTGGTCCCAAGGGCAATGGTGGGAGTGGCAGAATGGGCCTAGTGGGTGAGGAAGGGCCACCAAGAGCAGGTGGACACCACAAAGTCCACGGAGACTGAGAAGTCTGCAGAAGTTGCAAGGTGAACACATGGTTCTGGGCTGGTGCCAGGAGACAGAGCTGGGCACTCAAAGCGGCTGGCCAATGTCCACTGAACTGGAAAGACTGATCATGCCCCCTAACAGCTCCTCCTGTCCACTGAGATCAAAAGTCCAGGCCATTTCAATAGGGTGCTCTTTTCTCATGACCTGGGGAGCCCTGGCCAGAGGACTATTCTGAAGGGCAGTGATGGACACCCCAGGCTCTGTTCCTCTCCACGTGCAGCCTAAACAGGGGTTGGGGGCAGTAGGTGTAGCCTCCAGCTGCCACCTGTCACCCAAGAGACATGGGGGAAACTCAGGTAAAATGGGAAAGAGCCCTGGTGCCCAACTCCACAACACCCAGATCCTTTCGCAGGGCTGGGCACTGCTTCTTGAGCCTGGTGGTGAGGCTCTCATCCACAGGAGCACCCTGGATTTTGGGGGTCCCATGCAGTCTGCCCTAGGACAATCCCAAGAAACAAAGGACACTGGTGGAGAACCACTACCAACTTTCTGCAAGGGAGGGAAGGCAAGAAAAGGAATAATGTGTGTTTTTTATTCTCAACTTACAGATGAGAAAAATGGATTTAAGGAAATAAATGATCAGACTAGCCCCAAATATCTCAGCGACTCAGCAGTGTAGCCATGAGCTGGGACCACACTGTCTTCGGCCTCATTTGCTTAATCCCCCATCCCCTCTACAGGTGTGTAGGGGACTATATCCCAGTGCTGCAGATGGGTTCCTAAATTTCCTCCCAGTTGCCATCAAATATCACCTCCACAGAGGTGCTGCCGTGGCTGCACCTCCCAAGTGCCTGTCCTCACCCATTAGTGTCTCATGTTCTCTCCCTAGGAAGCTCTCATCTCAGGCTGCAACTGACCCTTTTATTATGCCTGTCCTTATGCGCTGTTTTTCCCACTAGCCTATAAGCTCACGAGGGCAGGAAGCTGGGCTGCCTACCTAGTACCCAGCTAGGTCCTGAGTACCTCACACAGCTTGGGCACATGGTGAGTTCAATAACTGTTAGATCGCTGAATCTTAATAAGCTCCAGAGTAGAGAACAGCAAAGTACAGATGCAGACCTGGTCACCTGCACTCGTAAATCAAGCTCTATAGGAACACAACCATGTCCGTTCATTTACATACCATCTACAAAGTAGCATTAAATAATTGTGATGGAGCTGGAAATAACTACTATCTGACCTTTTGCAAAAAAATTTTACTGAGCCCTGCTCTATATGATAAGAGACATTACTCTCTTTTGTACCTCCAAGAAGGAAAGGCCCAGGCTGGAGAGAGTAACAGATGGGACCTGCATACACCTGGGCTCTGCATACACCTGGGCTAAAAGAGAAACCCATCATGCCCCCCAGGAGTGTGAACACAGGCAGAGAACACAAGTGCTCCTGGGGCCGCATAACCAAGTAGCTCCTTCCACATGAGAACCTGAGTTCAGTTCCAGCCAAAGCGTCTGCAAGATGCCATCAACAGCTGATTTTAGAGACAGTAACACATGATAAAAAGGGCACCTGAGAAGCAAGAGAGAATGGCATCTGTGGAGTGAAAGCCTGTGTCCATGTCTTCCTTCCAGGTCCAGAGAAACCCCTTCAAGGGGACCTAGCCCCCATGAATGAACACAGGGGAGTTGCTTGCCTCCCTAAGTAACGGGAACAAGAAAGCTGGGGTGGGGGTTGATTAGAGGCCAGAGCCCTAAACCCCCTTTTAAACTGGGCCAACTTAAAGGGTTGCTGTCACATTATGTTTCTTGTCTGGGAAGAAACACCTAGAAAATGCACAGAACCCACGCCAGTTCCCTGGGCACAGTCCCCTGCAGACAGGGGCACAGAATCAGCTTTGAGGACGGACAGACACACTGAAAAGTTACTCAGTTCACATGAACGAACATTTATTTCTTCTTTTCAGTGGTGTGTTTCTCTTGTCTTTGGCCCTGGTCTTCATTTACAAGGAACAGGCAACCTAGAAACAGCTGAGGTTCCCAGGGTCAGAAACTGGCCCAGCATCTCACAACCAAGGGGGTAAAAGGAGACAAAACAAAAACAGCCACATGTCTGTGTGGATTAAGAAAAGAGAAATTACTTTCAGAATGATTTGGTTTAAAAAAAAAAAAAAGGACTGGGTGGTGCCTGTGGCACAGTGGGTATGGCACCAGCCCTTTATACCGAGGGTGGCAGGTTTGAACCTGGCCCTGGCCAAACTGCAACAAAAAAATAGCTGAGCATTGTGGCAGGTGCCTGTAGTCCCAGCTACTCGGGAGGCTGAGGCAAGAGAATCACCTAAGCATAGGAGTTAGAGGTTGCTTGAGCTATGTGACACCACGGCACCCTTCTGAGGGTGATAAAGTGAGACTCTGTCCCCCCCAAAAAAAAGGATTACTTGGGAGGCTGAGGCAAGAGAATCACTTGAGCCCAAAGGTTTGAGGTTGCTGTGAGCTGTGACACCAGGGAACTCTACCAAGGGTGACAAAGCGAAACTCTGTCTCAAAAAAGTAAATAAATAAAAAGGAAAGGAAAAAAGAAAGAAGTTGATATAAGATACAACTATTCAGTATTTTCCATAAATTTAAAGTATGTATTTAAAAAAAAAATCAGGAAAATAAGAAAAAGAATTTTTAAAGAATGTTAGCCTCTTCTGGCCCACAAGTCAGAAGAACGGCTCTTGGTGGTCTATAGTTCATTCAAAAAGACATCTCCAGACATCCACCTGCCATCCCCAACTCCTTCCAGCATCCTGGTGGGTGGGTGGGTATGTGGGGTGGGACCAGTCTTAGAACAAGAATGCCCCAAACCCTGAAAATGAAGCCTCGAGTCTGGGATCTCCGGGGCTGGCTGGGCAGGCTGCCTGCCCTCAGAAGAGAAATGGAAATGCACACATTGCCAAAGTGTCTGCTCTCTGTGTGGTGTTACTGGAAAGAAAAGTCATGCACGGGAAGAACAGCCGAGAGGGAAAGACAGGGACAGCTGAATGTCATTCAAGAGGACAGTGGCACGTAGTCCCAGGAGGGGCACATCCGCTTGCTCAGACGAAGAGAAAGAAGCCCAAGTGTTCAAACAAACCACACCAGTAAATATCCTCCAAGGAACTGCTTATTCCAAAGACACTGACGCTGTCCAAAATTTCTGGAATTTTCCTCAGATGTGCCTTCAGGAGCCACTAGAATAGTTTTTGGAGCAGTCCAAAGCCAACAAATGTTTAATTTGATGTTAGTTTTTGAAATGGCCAAGGCTCACCTGGCGTCAGGCCTGGTACAAGGTGAGTGGCTAGCTAACGGAAATCCCCTCAGGGCAGTGGGGGTCCCCGGATGCTCCCCACGGACTGTCTCATGGGTGCCAGGGCCAACAGCACCACATGAACAACCCACTGAGACACCATCCACTGATTCACAACACACTCGGCAGCAAGGCCCCCACAATGTGGGGAGGCACAGAGTGGGGGACCATACCCACCTTGACCTGCCCGTGGTCCTTAGCTAGCTGCCACTTGTGACGGGGTACTGACTGACCCCAGTACCTCTTCATGCAGACAGTACAGACCTGCAGTAAGGCCGGCACAAGGATCAGTCAGCACTATGGCCCCTTCCCCCCCATGGGGCCAATCCACACTATGCCATTCCAGAACTTTCCTCCTGAGTCTCATTGTTGCGTAGATCCCCAAGAAGTGTCCTGGATGTAAAAAAAACTTCCAGATGCTTCTAGGAGTCTATGCTGGCTCAGATGGGTGGAGCCCTTACAATGACCTGGTAGAACAGGGATTTTTCACTAGTTCCTCAAGACCTCTTTATCGATCTATTACACACGAGCCTTTCAACCTTCAAACCATCCCTCCATCCCTCAAAAAAAAAAAACAGAAGGGGGTGGGGGAAGTGTGGAAGGACAGAACCAGAGCCATGTTCCAGCTGTGCCCCTGGGCTTGGCCCAGCCTGAGAAGTAGAGGAGCAGTTAATTACCTGACATGCCAGCAGAGAAGTTCTTGAGTGAGGGCCTCTGCACCACGGTGTAGGACTCGCCGACCACAAACACCTTGTACAGAACAGCATTGTGGTTGATGAAATTCTGGACCACACAGGGGGGCTGGATGGCATTCAGGCCCTCCTGGTTGAACACAATGGCCATCTGAGAAGACAGGGGCCATAGGCTTGTTAGAGTCCACTGTCCTGGGACATATGGGGCACTTCCACCAAAGCCCATCCTGGGCCCTGTGGCATGAGGGCTCCCCCAGGTGAATCTCAGCCAGGATGAGTGGAGTGGGACACAGTAAGAACACTTGGGGGATCAGTTCACTTCCGCTGCAGGTGTTGGGAAATCCTGCATCCATTAGGCCTGCCACATAGGGTTGAGCTCATTGCATACTGCACAACTCCTGACGGCACTATTTACACTGCGGTCCAGAGAATGCGAGCCCCTGGGCTGAGAACTACTCAACCCTATGCCATCTCAAAGGATCCTCCAGAAAGACCCAAGAGAGGAAGGCAAGAAATAGATGACTATGTATGAATCAGAGGTTTGGAGGCCTTGGGACAAGGCCTGTGTTTAAGGACAAACACTGCTTCTCATCAAGCATTTGTGGCCAGCCCCCATTCTTTATCCTCACCTAGAGGACTCACTTTGAGTGATACCTGGTATCATCATCACAACGCACCTCTGAGGTGGTCATACTACCACCCCCCTTTATAGATGAGGATGCTGAGGCCCTGAGGACTTCAGTAACCTGCTGGAAAGTGAGAGCTGGAATGCAATCAGGCATGTCCAGCATCTGGGCTTGTACTCTAACACCCTGAGCCTCCTGGATCCTCTGCCAATAGGAGCATGTCTCCATGTTCCTAGTTCCTGACTCTTTCAGGGACATGGGGCTGAGGTAGGGAGGGAAGAAGGGCAGCTGCAGAAAACCTTTCTACTTTGGCCAAGGCAGGGTCTCCCTAGAGCCTGTTCTAAGGATGCTAGGACAGTGGGGCCAGCTGGCCCACAGCCTACTTAATCCAGGTGCCCATGCCAGGATCATGGCTAATCCCCCAGCCTACAGGGCCCTAGGAAGGAGCCACCAGATGCCTGGGGCTGCTGAGCAGGGATAACAGGGCCTGGACAGCTGGTTGCCTACACTGGTTGCAACCCTTCATGTCAACTGTCACAGAGCACCAACCCACTGTGCCAGGAGCTCAGCTGGGCAGAAGCAGAAAACAGGTCACATAAGGGAAAAAAAAGCACATGTGTGTGCTTGGGAGGGGGATACGGAAGAGGAGTGAATACTTCCTCAGCCTTCTGGCAAGAATAAAAGAACCATACATGGAAAAGAGGAAAGAGCAGAGGCAGCTCCGAGTCAGGCAGGGGTTCAAATGCCCACGCCAGCATCTGCTGCACGGGCTCAGGCGAGCCACTCACCCTGCTTACCCTCCATTTTCCTCGTCATAGAATAGCAACAGTAACCACCAGGGGGTGGCTTCAGGGTGCTTTGAGCTTTTGGCTGGGTAGTTTTAAAATGAACAAGTGAAAGTTCCTGCTTGGAGCAGACTATTTGCTGCTGGCTCTAAAAAAAAAATAAAAGCCCAAATAGTTCCGTGAACCCAAAATGAAATCAAGAGTGGTTTGGTAGAACCAGATCTGGGTTTGTGTTCAGTTAGGGGCTGGGGATTCAGAAGCAGGGCTGAGCAGGCTGGGATGCGGGACGCTGATCAGGGACACTTTCCTACCTAATCACAGGTGTGGGGGAGGCACTTGGGAGGGCTCAGCGATTTTGCCCAAAGTCACACAAATGTCAACACACAAAGCCAGGAGTGGCCCCAGTTCTTAAGTGCAGAAGAGGCTCCCTCCTCCCAGAGTGACTCATTCTGACTGGAAGGTGGCAGAGCAAGGACAGGGTCAGGGGGTGTGGGCACTGGGAGGACACTGCTGCCGCTGCTGCTGCTGCTACTCCCCCACAGCCTCCCTGCTCCCTCCCTGCCTGGCACTCAAGCAGACCCTGGAGGATAATGCCACTGCTGCCTGTACAGAGCCCAGGCAGGCCAAGAAGGACAGGGAAGGCTAGAATTCACAGAAGACTCCATGGGGGCTCCTAATCTCGGGGGACGGCTGACCTCCGCAGCCGGCGATGCCTTCCTCCGGCGTGTCCACATTCCTTCCCACGGGCAGGGCCAGTCCCATCACAGCACGTCCCTAGCTAGACTGACACTGTCTGTTTATAGATGTTTCCCCACAAATATATGCCAGGGATAAAGAGCACTACATAAATCTAAAGGTCACTGCTGGCGGGTCTTCCATTTTTAGTCACAAACTCCTGGGAGCATGTATGACAGCGGGGCTGCCCAGGGACAGGCTTTCCCCACAGGGCCCATTTGGTCAAATAGCTCTTGTCTAGTGCACCCTCATGTGTGCCCAATGTGGTCCCAGGCTGGGCTATGTCTGCGGGCTGAGGACAAGGTTCCAGGTAGGCTCCTGAGGATGGCAAGGGCAACAGAGTCCCAAGGAAGCCCCTGTATAGCCCTCTGATCCTCTGGTCCCTGAAATTCCTCACACACTCACGCTCTACCACATCTCACTGGCACTAAGGACTCTCTGCCCCTGACTAGGGCAGGACTCACATTTTACGCACCTATCCCCCTGCCAGATGGTGTGAGCACCACCCATAAAGTGAATAAGAGAAGGGATGGGGAAGTGGGCAAATGAAGGCATGCCACCTGGTGCTGCTCCCCTTTCCTTCTCTCCTCAGCCTCCTAAATTCAGCAGCACTGGCAGATCCTCGTGGGCAGTGAGGGAATCATCTCAGAGCTAACAGCCCACACTTCAGCCCAGCCAATACCTGCCACCAAACGGACCCTCAGGGAATGATGATGCCTCGGCCCAAAGGACAGAAAGCCAGAGGCAGGCTGAACTTGGGGAATGGCTTCCATGGACTCTGGAATGGACTGAATGTGTCCCCCAACATTTGTACGTTGAAGCCTAAGCTTCAGTATGGTGGTTTTGGTGATGGGGCCTTTGGGAGGAGATTAGATGAGGTCCTGAGGGTGGGGTCCTCATGATAGACTTAGTGCCCTTATAAGAAGAGACCAGAGAGCTCCCTCTTGTTTTCTGCCCTTGCACACAGAAGGGATCATGTGAGGACACAGTGAGAAGGTGGCCATCTGCAGGGCAGTATGAGGGCCCTCACCAGAAACCAACCCTGCTGGCACCCTGATCTGAGCTGAAAGCAGAAGGCATACGGTGCTCTGTTACGGCTGCCTCCACCTGCCTCTGCTGGAGCACAGCACATCCTCCCAGCTTTGTGGATAGGACAGACATCAGGGTGAGGCTGCAAACAGTGTACAAACCTACCCAACTCTGCTCGATTCCTGTGGAGTGTGGGAAAGGGAGGGAGTCAGCTACCTCCCATGAAGCCAGGACTATGTAGGATGGGGAGTGGTGCTAGTGTGGGATTCTGTGCACAGAGCAACTGGGTCCCAGCAAGACATGATGAGCTGATAGAAGCAGCATAGAGGTGGGAAAGGGATCAAATCATCTTTCACTCACCTCATGAGAGTTGGTGCCATGAGCCACTCTGGTTTTGCAAACTATGGGTGGGGGAGAGAAAAGCAGAGAGGAATTAGTGAGGCTGCTCACCCACAAGGTCTGCCCTTGCAAACACAGGAGGACTTGACACTACCAGGAAGGAACTCCTGCAGCACGTGGCAGGAAGGGCAGGCAAGAGGGGCTACGACTAGGATCTGTGCTCACTCCGGGGGATGCAGACAGATGCCCCAGGCCAGGCAGGGAGTATGCCTGAGGCCAACCCTCCTGCCAGAGGACCCACCTCTATGGCAGGGCCCTGCCCTCCTTAGCAGCCCAGGCCTTCATCCCTCCTCAGGCGGGTTTCGATTCAGAGAGGACTGTAACCCATACATGATAACCTGTCCCTGCCCCAGTGCCCAGAATGCTATAGTACATACTGAATGGGAAGGCCAGGCCATTCTTCTCCAGCAGCCTCATGGTGTCATCCCCACACAGGCTGGTGAGCTCCATGAAGGGTGGCGAGCAGATCCTGTCATCTAGAGCACAGGGGAGGCTTGGTCAGCACAGCTCCTGGGCAGCTGCTGCAGATCCACATTCTGGGACACCCTCCTCCCCAAGGAGGCCCCCACAGGTCCTGCACTCCAAGGTCTGACCGTCCCCAAACTCTGCAGTACCCTGCATCCATGTGTGTATGGATGGTAAGAGCAGCATATTCTTTAATTACATTTTCTAACATTTCTGTAATTAAAATGCTCGTATATAATAATCAGATAAAATTTGAAGAACACAAACAGCAAAAGAAAAATACATATTCACAGATACTACAACAATTACTACCTCCTTAGCCTTTATTTTATACATTTGCACACACAGCACTTTATAACAGGATACATTTCGTAACCTGAATTTTAACTTAATAACTAGTTCGATAAAGACTTGTTCCACCATTGTGACTTACCCGCTTAAGGATAATCGCAGGAAAATGAGGAAACAATATAGCTTCTAGCATGGGTCTACCACTGTGCTGGGGGCTTTGCACATGCCAGTTTGTAAAATAATACCATAAGGAGGAACTGAAAGAGCCTACCTGTGGTGACACCTGGACACAGCCCTGTCCCTCACCTCGTCACTACATTAACATGCCAGGGAGAACCATGTGGTGCTCCCAACGTGGCCCTCATGGGCCCCGGCACCCAACCCTCAGGCACCCTCGCTGGGTCTCCAGCAGCCACACTCCAACCCAGGCCCTGGCCAATGCATCCTCATCCTTCCCATCTCAGCTGAGTTCCCAGCCTCAGATGGGTGCTGTCCTCTCCGGCACCCACTCCATGGACTCTAACAGTAAGTCTCATTTTCTGAAAGGCTCTAGAAGCCAAGATGCTTTTTCACTGTGATGCTCCTGGTTATCAAGCATGGAATTGGAGTAAAATAGATTTTTGTGGGATAACAAAATGTATTCCGAATCTCCCTCCTGACAGTGAAATTACTGCTTGCTACTGCTGCTTCTTGTCACAGTCCCCTCCCTGAAAACACCATGAGCTCCCTAGGAGGCAGGACCACCCTGTACTATGGGGCATAGAGGCCAGAAAGGCTGAGCATTAGTGAGGTGAGGGTGGCCCGCCACCCACAAACTTGGGAACCAAACCAATAATAAACAAGTAAAGAAGCTTGTCCCAAGAGCTTCTAGCTATTTGGCTGGCTTGGAGGTCAGTGCATTAAACAAAGGTAGGATCCAGCCACATTTATCTTATAAAAACCAATGCCAAGAATTACACAGGGCCATAAATGCATCAATTTACGAAGTTATGATTTAATAAAAAATAATAATAATAAAAAGAATTACACAGGGCATGTTTTTATAAAAGCGTTTTTGTCTTCCCCCTCATCACCATCCCCTCCTTGTACCCTGGGTAAAGTCCAAACTGCAAACAGGCACAAAATTTTGGGTGGGGGTTGCAGAATTTCTTTGGGGATGCAAGGAAGGGTGGCTTAGAGCCAGTGTTTGCTGAGTTCCTAGTGTGACAGGCCCTCTGCACAAAAAGCTCTTGTTTAATTCTCAATGTCGCCTGATGGTGTCTGGAAATACAGTGCCCAGAACAGAGGCCATCTGATGATCAAGGAACTGGGATTAGCTGATAGCCCAGGAGAGGCGAAGTCAGGAAATCAGCATGGGGAGAGGTACGTTCTGTGTTCAGCTACAAGCTGTTATCCAAACAAGGCCCCATTTCTGCACCCCACCCAGAGGCAGAGCCCAGGCAGGGATGCCAATGAGGGGCTGGCAGGCCCTTCCATGCCATCAAGCGGGAGAGCAGTCTATGCAAGAGGCCTGTTGCTGCCAACACGTAGCCCCTGCAGCCAGCCCCACAGATGTGACTCTTAGGCCTGAAGATCTAGAGGATTCTGCAGCAGGAAGTCTTAAACAGGGGCTCACCTGGCTTGGCTGGGGCCTGGGCTGCACCCTTGGCCCATCCCCCCCCCACAGGACAAACAGATGCTGCTGGGGTCAAACCGACCACTTCCTGTGAGAGCTTCCAGACTTCCCCATCAGAGTTTGTAAAGCAGGTGAATCAGCTTGGCTATGGGGTTCAATATCCCCCTCAACCATCCCTCTCCATTCCAGCCCATCCAAATTTTCACATTATGTCACAGGATGGACAACATCTCAATGAATGGCACCTGCTCCATGCCAGACACTGTTCCAAGTCACACAAGAGCCCCATGAGGAAGCACTACTGTCACTCCCATTTTACACATGAGGAGACTGGGGCACAGAGGTGACATCTCCTACCGAGAGTTACCATCGTGAGTCCAGGAGGCCACACATGGCCAATATGATCCCCCAAGCCCCTGATGTTGCCCACGGCCTCCCTAACAGAAAAGCACCCCCTGGGATCAAGAGTCCCTCATAGCATGCTCCTCTGCTCTGGGACAAACTGCAGAACAAGAGTAGTGTCAACATGTGGAAATCAATCAAAGCAATACACCATGTTAATACCAGGTAGAAAAAAGGACACAATCATCTCAACAGACGCAGAAAAGGCACTTGACAAAACCCACCTTCCTTTCATGGTAAGACATTAGAAGGGAATGTCCCTCATCCTGATAAAGCCCATCTACAAAACCCCACACTTAAAGACAACATCACACTCACCAGGGAGACTACATACTTCCCTAAGATCAGGAACAAGATAGGAATGTCTGTTCTTAGCCACTTCTTTTCAACATGGTGCTGGAGGTTCTAGCCAAGCCCATTAGGTAAGAAAAATGAAAATAAAAAGCACCCAGATTGGAAAGGAAGAAGTAAAACTATCTCTATTTGCAGATAATAAAGTTTCAAATACAGAAAATCCCAGGGAACGAACATACAAAACTCCCAAAACTATTAGCGTTAATAAATATGTTCACTGAGGTTGCGGGATCCAAGATGAATATATGAAAACCAATTCTATTTATATACTTTGGCAATGAACAACCCAAATGTGAAATTGTGAACACTATTTACACTATTTACAGAGAGGCGCCTGTGGCTCAGTGGGTAGGTCGCCAGCTCCATATACCAAGGGTGGTGGGTTCAAACTCGGCCCCGGCCAAACTGCAACCAAAAAGCCAGGCATTGTGGTGGGCGCCTGTGGTCCCAGCTACTTGGGAGGCTGAGGCAAGAGAATCGCCTAAGCCCAGGAGTTGGATGTTGCTATGAGCTGTGTGATGCCACAGCACTCTACCAAGGGCGATAAAGTGAGACTCTGCCTCTACCAAAAAAAAAAAAAAAAAAAGAAAGAAAGAAAATACCATTCACAAAAGCATCAAAAAGGATAAAATATACTTAGAAACAAATTTAACAAATAAATACAAGACTTAAATGCTGAAAACTACAAAATATCATCAAAAGCAATTAAAGAAGACTTCAATAAATGGGAAAGAAACCCTATGCTAATGAGGAGATTTTTTTTTTTAAGAGACAGGGTCCTGCTCTGTCACTCATGTTGGAGTACAGTAGCACAATCATAGCTGACAGCAACCTCATACTCCTAGGCTCAAGTGATCCTTCTGCCTCTACCTTTCAAGTAGTTAGGACTGCAAGTGTGTGCCACCATGCCTGGCTAAGTTTCTTATTTTTTCTGAAGACAGGGTCTCCCTATGTCACTCAGGCTGATCTTAAACTCTTAGCCTTAAGCAATCCTCCTGCATCAGCCTCCCAAAGTGCTAGGATTGCAGGCTTGAGCCACCGTGTCTGGGCTCTGATATTTGATATTATTAAATTGGCAATAATCCCAAACTGATTGATGCAATACCCAAAGTTCTAGCTTTCCCTTGTTGATTTTAGGTATCAACAAGTTGATCCTAAAATGTACATGGAAATGCAAAGTACCCAGAATAGCCAAAACATCTTGAAAAAGATCAAAGGTGGAGGACTCACATTTCCTGATTTCCAAAACGTACTACAAAGATAACGTGTTGAGATAATGTGGTATTTGCAAAAGAACAGGCATAAAGAGTAATGGAATAGAATCAAATCTAGAATTAAACTCAAACAGCTACATTTAACTGATTTTCTACAAGGATAACAAGATAATTCAAGGGAGGAAAGAATATTCTTTTCAACCAATGGTGCTGGGATAACTGGATATTCACATGCAAAAGAATGAAGATGGAACCCTATCTCACATCATATACAAAATTAATTCAAAACTGAATTTGATCCAATTATAAGAGCTACAACTACAAGACTCTTTCCAGGAGAAAATCTAGGTGTGAATCTTCATAATTTTGGATTAGGCAATGACTTTTTAAGAACACAAAAAAGGGCTCGGTGCCTGTGGCTCAAGCGGCTAAGGTGCCAGCCACATACACCTATGGTGGTGGGTTCGAATCCCCAGCCTGGGCCCGCCAAACAACAATGATGGCTGCAACCAAAAAATGGCCAGGCGTTGTGGCGGGCGCCTGTAGTTCCACCTACTTGGGAGGTTGAGGCAGGAGACTCGCTTGAGCCCAGGAGTTGGAGGTTGCTGTGAGCGTGATGCCATGGCACTCTACCCAGGGGGATAGCTTGAG
>NW_003852415.1:18847660-18869291 GCF_000181295.1 Otolemur garnettii
CCGTCTCAAAAAAAAAAAGAACACTAAAAAGAGAATCAACAAAAGTAAAAATAGATTCAATCAGATATCATCAAAATGAAAAACTCATGCTTCAAAGAGTACTATAAAAAAAGTGAAAAGACAATCTGCAGAGTGGGCGAAAATATTTATAAATCATATATATGATAAGGATCTATTATCCAAAATATATAGAGACTATTAATAACCAAACAATGAAAAGACAAATAACCCAACTTAAAAACTGGTAGAGGATCTGGATAGTTCTCAAAATAAGACATGCCCAGGAAAAGAAGTTCAGAATCATAAGTCATCGGAGAAACACAAATCTAAACCACAACGAGATGCCACTTTACACCTACTAGGGCAACTACAATAAAAAAGACAGACAATAACAAGCATTGTCAAGGAAGTGGAAATGTTCGTAAAATGCTGGTGAGAATGTAAAATGGGGCAGCTGCTTGGGAAAGAGTCTGGCTGTTTCTCAAACAGTTAAATACAGCTACCATATGACCTAGCAATTCCACTCCTTAAATCCAAGACAATGGAAATATATATCCACAAAAAAACCTGTCTGTGAATGCTCATAGCAGCGTTACTCACCACAGCCAAAAAGTGGCAACAACCCAAAAGTCCATCAACCTGAGGAATGGATAAACAAAACGTGGTAAATCCACACACTGGAATGTTATTCAACCTTAAAATAGAATGAAGTAGTGTTACATGCTATAACACATTATGCTGAGTGGAAAAGACCACATATTAGAAGATCCTATTTATCTAAAATTTCCAGAACAGGTCAATCCAGAGAGAGAAACGGCATTCATGGTTGTCAGGGGCTGGGGAGGAGGGAACAGGGAGTGATTGCAAATTCCTTTAGGGGTGATGAAAATGTTCTAGAATTAGTGGTGATGGTTGCATAATTTTGTGAATATATGTGAATATATTCAGAACTATGGAACTATACGTAACTAGACTTTAAAAGGGGGGATTTTATGGTATGTGACTTACATCAATAAAAAAAACTAAGGAAAAACCCCCCAGCAGCAGAGCTTACTAAGAAGGGACAAAGGGAGCTCATATTCATGATAGACATTTGGGGTCCAGATGAAATTCAAGGACAAAACATTTCCAACAAATGGGCCACATTAGACATTAGGCCAGACACCCCACCTTTCTGATCTTAGGCTCTGGTGTGTAGTAGCAGGAACCGTGGGCCAAGAAAGAAGGGCACATTCTTGTTCACTTATCCTAAGGCTGGAGCTTTCTGGCCACACTGTGTAGCTGACACACTGGCTGCCTGACCCACTCCTACTCCAGCTTGGGCAGTGGGGGATTGAGACTGGCCAAATCACACTGCCAGGAAGGGCTCATATTCCAAGCTCAAGGCCTGGCAGCCAACTAACCACCAAGGACACCGGCCTTCACTGAAGGCAGTCGTGGGCCGGCAGAGTAGAGGTTAGAAGGCACTCCATCCCTCAGTAGGCTGGAGTCTGCCTCAGTCTGCACTCTGGGCACAGCAGGCTACAATGTCTACTGCTTGAGCCAAAATCATCCTGACAGTCCCATGAGATCACAGTAAATTGGAAACCACTACTGTTCTTATTTTGATTTTCAAAACCATTCAACCACAACAAAAAAAATTGCAGCTTCTACTAACTTCTAGGAGCTAGGGTACAACAGTAAATAAGACAGGTATCCCTGCCCTTGTGGAGCTTCTGTTCTACCAAAGGGACCCAAACAATGAACCAGATGGATAAGTGAACCACACAATTGCCAGAGCTGGTGAGAAAATATAAAACACAAAATAGAGGGTGCTGGTGGAGGTGGGGATATGCTGTTTGAATGAGGAGGGGGGCTCTGCTGAGCAAAGTCAAGGGCAGCTGAGTCAGTGGGGTATGGATTTGAGATGCCTTCCAGGCAGAGGGAAGAACCTGTGTGAAGGTTCCAACCTGATGCTGTCGGAGGCATGGACTGTCCCACCTCTTGAGTACAGCCCAGCATGTGGACAGAGAGGTTGCCCGGCTAAGCAAGAGGGCCAGGAGGGAGCTAGGCCCAGCTGCCTTTCCTGGCTGGTGGGGCCCACATGCACCCACACCACCTCAGTACCAGCAGACAGGCCAGCCCTGCCCACATGAGGGACAGCAGAGGCTCCTCCAGCTCAATCACAGGAAGCTCGTGGTGGCATCACCAGCAGCTCCTCTCCCCAAATAGAAGGATAAAGATTTTCAGTAAGTCAGTGCTGGGAGCCCAGGAGGCTATTTCTAGTTCCCTGAAAAAGGCTACTAGTTGCTTGTTTATCCATCATCTTTATTTTTGGATGGGAGTTGGAAAGACACTTTTTTTGATGCAATGGTGGGTTGTGTTCTTCTGGGAGCAAACATGAACCCCTGGGAAACTGAAATGCTCCAGTCTTCCCTCTCTGCCACCCCAAGTCAGAGCCATGAAGCTGGACAATCCATAGTGATGGGCAAGTCCTAAGCACACCCTCTCACAAGTAGGGAGGGCAAAGAGAATAGTTCAAGGCTACAAGTTACTGGCAAGACCAGGATGAGAGCTGGCATCCTGAGTCACACCTGAGGCCAAGTGACCTCACTCTCCTCCAATGGCAGCAGCTATAGAACAAGCTAGAAAACAAAAGGTCAATGACAAACAGGTGGACATAAGAGAACAATAGAGGTGGGTGAAGCTACAGCTCTGGAGCCAGCCAGCTGACTTTGAACTTGGGGTACACTGCTCACTAGCTGAAGCCTTAGGCAAAACCCCAGTCTGTAGAGCCCAGCTTTCCTCATCTGGAAAACAGGAGTGACGCTTTCTTAGATGGCTGTTGGGAGGCCTTGCATGTAACAGGTGATGAGTGGGGAATACCCACAGGAGAGCAGGTAGGCGTCAAAATTGTGGCCACTTGCCCATGTCCCAGGCATGCCTAAATGTGGGGTCCCTGGCTATGTGTGCCTTGGATACTGCTTCTTAGGGCTGGGCCATTCCCCATACTCAGAGGCCCACACTGTATGGCAAGAAACAGTCTCATGCAGGAGGGGACAGCAAGGGGTCCCACTGTGAGGCTAAGAGAGGGGACATGGGTGGGTGCTGTCAACAGGATCCAAGTTCTCACGGAATCTTCTGGATGCAAGAGTTGGGGCAAAACCAGTGCCTGACTTCTCAGGCTTAGAAGTCTTTTCACACGCTGGTGCCTTGGCCCTGCAAGCCCTTTCTTCCAGCCCCGACATGGCCTAGGAGACATCTGCTTGTCCTTTAAGACTTGAGTCAAGACTACCTCCCTCACCTGAGCAGCTTCTCTGAGCACCCTTTTCCTCTTCACCCTGGAGGAGCCCCTCACACTGTGCTGGCTGACAGCCCCACAATGCTCATCATGGCCAACTAATAATACATCCACCTCCCCTACCTGACTGGACACTCCCTGCAGGGTCCATGGAGGACCCAGGCTGCTCCTCATATCAGCTGTGTGATGTTGGCCAAATATTAAAACTCCACTTCTCTACCTCAGTTTCCTTCCTGTAAAGTGAGAACACCAACAGTGCGTAGTAGTTCGGAGTGGTGCTCCCCCTCTCCAGCATCGTGGGCTGTTGTCCTCATTCAGAGGAAGCTAGCACACAGCAGGAGCTGAGGACATCCTGGCACCTAGCAAGTGCTCGTCCTCGCCAGGATTATTATGTCTCAGTGGCAGCAGTGAGGTGTGTTGGGAAAATTCCAGAACAGGTCAAACACTGGTCACACATAAGGAACAGGGACATGGACATTCCAGCACTGATGCCATGATGCGTGGGGCTGGGGGAGTCAGGGAAGACTGTCTGGAGGAAGCCGTCACAGCGGCGATTATCCCAGAAAGCAAAATGGGGCAGTGATGATGAGCACCAACTTGGATGCCTGAGAGCCAGCCCAGTCCCTCTGACCTGGGCCACCTGGCCAGGCCACTGAAGCTATCTGAGCCTTTCCCAGGTCTGTAAAATGGGACAATAATGCTGTCCATGTTCCCAAACTGCTGCAGGACACAGTGAGGCCAAGCCCACGAAGGGCATTCAGAATTACTCAAGAACCAGAGCTAGCCCTGTTTCTAGGCAGGGACACCCTGCCCTTCTAAGGGTGCCTAGTACCCACTATCACGGCCACCTGCTTGGGCCGTTTTCCTGGGACGGTGGTGCAACAAGTGCTGTGGCCCAGTACTAGGACCTCCTCCAGCTGCCTAAATGATGCTCCTGAAGTGTGTTCATCCACGAAGCCCCTTGCTGGTCCTGCCTTCATGACCATCTTCTCCCCATACTCTGACCCAAACCACAGGACCCTGGGGTCTCCCATCCTCCCACCACCCAATCTAAACTACACACAGCTGCTGGGTCTTGGCTTCCCTAAAGCTCTTCAGCCGCATGGAGGCAACTTCCTGCTCAAGAATAGTCCACAGCCCCTCAAGAGAGACCCACACCCCTTCCAGGCCTCTGCAACCTGGCCCCGTGTACCTGCCTGTGGTGGGCTGAATTGTGTCCCCCCCACAAAGATTATACTGAAGTCCCAATCCCCTGTGCCCAAGAAGGGGACTGCATTGGGAAACAGGATCATTAATGAGGTAATTCAGGTAAAATGGGGTCACCAGTGTGAGCCCTAATCCAATCTGTGTCCTTACAAGACAGGATTAGGGCTGGGACACACAGAAGGAAGACCACGTGCACACAAAGGGAGCTGACAGTCGTCTACCAGCCAAGGAGAGAGGCCTCAGGAGAAATCAAGCCTGCCGACATTCAGAGCTAAAACTTCTGGCCTCCTGAACGGAGATGATTTCTGTTGTTTAAGCCACTTCATCTGTTGCACTGCCTAGCAGCCTTAGCAAACAAATATACTGCCTAGTGCCATCTGACTGCAGAACCCGAGATCCTTCCCTGCCAGACCCTGGCTCCTAACCGTGTTCCCCATACCTCTGGGAATCTCCTCCTCCCCCAGCACCTGGCAACAACCCATTCTTCCAAGCCTCACCAAGCTCCAGCACCTCCCCAGTGCCCTTGAGAACAAGCTGTGCTTTGCTGCTGCTGCCTCCCCAGAGCACTCACCCGGCAGTTTCTACTGACAGTCACACTTGCCTGGTATCGTTCTTGCATTGCTGCCCAGTTTTGTTGTTCATCCCTTGTACTCTGTTAAATTTTCACGTTTGGGTTCTGATTCAGTAACAGGAGAAGGCAGGCATCAGTAAGAGCCATCTCTTTGGTAAGGGTGCATGTGTGAAAATGAACCGATAGGCGGGATAAGTGAGCTGTCAACTCACAGGTTAAACAACAGGATGGGAAGCAGAGAGCTAGCACAGCTGCAAGAGAACAGAAGGCCCACTAGGTGGCACTGCTAGCCTGGGGCAGCCCTGCTGACAGGTGCAGAAGGACCCGAATGAGCTTGGTGGGCCTGTCTGAAAGCTCCAGTGCTTATGATTCATTTAGTGTCTGGCTGTCCAAAGTCAGCCTCCCACCACTGTCACGCAGTCAGGAGGCAGGAGCCACATGCTGCTGAATTCTAGGCAGGAAGGATGTTCTCTGCATTCTGGGTGAACCAAGTTACAACCCTACAGCAGTTCTGAAAACAACCCAAATGGTTTTGTGTCCCATGATGACAATGGCTGCCACCCAGTAATACCCAACAGTCAAGTCACCAGCATGTGGGGGGTCTGAGAGCCGCCACAACCCTGGCTGTGGGTGGGAGATGGAAAGCAGGGCCTGGACAACAGGGCCTGGATGAGAGGAAACAGAAGACAGAATTGTTCCCAGTTCTCAAAGGCCTTAGCAGGAGGGTCCACCCTGCAGCCTGTGAGCCGCATGCTGATTCTGTGAGGACATTTTTTCTTATCTGTGCTGTTGGATATCATAAAATGTATGTGTGGATTTTTTTTACTCCATCAGCTTTCATTAGTGTTTGTGTATTTAATGTGTGGCCCAAGACAACTCTTCTTCTCCTAATATTTAGTGGAGAAATAAAAAGGTTGGACACCCGTGACTTAGAGCAACGTGTGAGGGGCTGGGCACATCCTCACTGGTGGAGGACAATATCCTGTCCCCCTGGATCAGCCTAGTGGGCTCTGGGTGCCAAACATTAGCCATGTGTGCCCTTCTCCGCCCTCATCTCCACCCCGTCCCTCTTTCAGGGAAGTGGACTGCCTGCCTCCTCCCTCCTTGCTTCCAGAGTACACCCCCACCCACCCACCCTCACACCTAGGACAGCCATTCCATTCACACTTGCTTAGGGCAAGTGATTTGCCCCTCCCTGCAGTCTGAGGCCCCTCAAGGGCAAGGCCAGTGCGGGGCCTGGCACTCAGCAGGGCTGGATTTACAGGTGGGATCTGTGAGGCTTCAAAAAGGATGGAAACAGTTGGATGGCAGTGACATCATCCGGAGTGTATCTTTAGGCCCATTAGTAGTCCTGGATGAGAGAAAATGGAAATAACATGTTTTGTTCTGTTTTGTTTTGCTCGTTAAGGGACTAAAAGTTCCAGGCCCCAAAGCTGCTTTGCCCTGGGGATGTGGGAATGAGGGAATGACATCTGAAGAGCCTGACTCTCAGAAATCACTTGAAACTGTGCATTGGCTTTGGGTTGGCTTCAGAGTGGCAGGACCCTCATCCTCACAGCCCCCGTGATTGATGTAGCAGCTTCTGCCAAGGGTTGGGGGCAGCCTGGGGGCACAGGTGGTGGAGGGTACTAAGAACCTGAGTTCACCCTGGGCTGGCCACTCATCCTCATGCCTTAGTTCCCACACTTGCAAGTTGGAGATAACAGCACCTACTGCCAGGGGCTGCTGGGGGAACTAGGTAAGTCAGTATGAGGAAGTGAGTGAGACTGCCTAGCAGGTGGTCTGCCTGACAATATGACCAGCTGGAGTTTGGTCTGCCTCCCCTGGCTCACTGAGGGCCATCCAATGACTCTGGGGGTCATTTTGAACCCATTTGAAGGGTTTGGAGGACTCCTTAGGAGCAAGGAGCATCTTATGAGCACCACGCACAGAGACAGCTGTCCCCTCTCAGGCGCCCCCATGGGTAAGGGAGGCACCACTCAGGCACCTACGGACAAGTCACCAAAAGGCACCCCAAAGTGCGTGGGGGAAAAGAAGGGCCATGGTGCACGGGAAGGTCAGGGATCCTAGGAATGGTTTCCATCATCACCAAGCCCCTGACCACAGAGACCAAGCAGCGACTTTGAAGGCCAGGGCCCAAGCCAGAACTGGGTTCCTGCGCTAAGGGCTGTGGACATGTTGCCTTGCGTTGTCTCTGAGCAGGTGAGGGAGGATGAGCAGGCGTGATCCGTGGGGCCCAGGATGAGGCTCAATTGCTGCTCCTATGATTCCCACTATCTCAGGGGTTGTGTCCAGGCCCCTCACCATGGCCAAGGGCCTGCCTACACCTTATACCACCATTAACCTCCAAGCTCTGGACAAAATGAGCTTCACTCAGTCTCTCAATCAAGCTACCACCACTGAGCACAGGCTTGGTGCCCCCACCTTGGGCACCTGATTACCCTGGCATAGGGGCTAGTCTGGTGTCTGCTTTCCTGATGGGAAGGGAAGCTCACTGAGGGCAGGGCCTGTGGCTGTCCTTGCTCACCTCTGGGTGCCTGGGACCGACTTGAGCGCCTAGAACATTACTCTGTGCAGATCTGACTGAGCCATGGGGGCAGGTGCATATTTGGTGAGTGTGGAGGAGATGAGTGTGTGCATCACCAGATGGACTAGAGCAGAAGCCTTCCCCAAAGTGGGTGAGAGCCCATCCAATCAGCTGAAGGCCTGAATAGAACAAAAGGTGGGGTAAGAAAATTCACCCTCCCTGCCTCACTGTTTCCACTCTGGGACATCAGTCTCTGGCACCTGCACTGCAACTTACACCATTGGCTTTCCTGGCCCTTGGACCTTTGGACTTGGACTAGACCTTACACCCCCAGCTCTCCGAGGCTTTAGTCTCCAGTTAGCAGATGGCAGATCATGGGATTTCTCAGCCTCCACGATTACATGAGCCAATTTCTTACATGCCTCTTTCTATATGAATTGGACTCCAAGTGCTGTCCCCTTAGATGTAAGCTGGCCCTACAGCCTCACAGATGAATAAAACATAGACTCTGGATGTAAAGTCACAGAAGGCTCTCTTTCCTGGGAATGCACCCCTGGGTCCCTGAGCCACCAGGTAAGGATTCTGGCTACTCCACTGTGGCCAGGCTGAGCCTAGAGACCACCTAGCCATGGAGAATCACCTAGCTGAGCCTAGTCAAGCTGCAGATTAGTAAGCAAAACAAATATCTGTTACTGTTTTAAGCTGTTGTTTTGGCTTTTACAGTAACTGACAACCAAAACAAAGGCTCACAGATTATATACACAGGCCTCTTGATACATATAAAACAGGGCATGGCCAGATGCAGTGGCTTAGGCCTGTAATCCTAGCACTCTGAGAGGCCAAGGCAGGAGCATTGCTTGAGGTTAGGAGTTTGAGCCTGAACAAGAGCAAGACCCCATCACATCACTACAAAAAATAGAAAAGGCAGCTGCGTGTGGTGATGGGTGCCGACAGTCCCAGCTACTTGGAAGGTTGAGGCAGGAGGATCACTCGAACCCAGGAGTTTGAGGTTGCTATGAACTAGTTTGAGGCCATGGAATTCTAGATAGGGCAACAGAGTGAGAGACTCTGTCTCAAAAAAAAAAAAAAAAGAGGTCAGGCAAGCCTCAATGCCAACTACCACAATGGACACAAGCAGTGTGCTCCAGGCCAGAACCACACATTTACAGGCACCACCAGCAATGCCATGGCACAGATCACTATCACCACCTCCACTTTACATGTGAGGCAATGGAGGCCCTGAGTGGTTAATGGTCCAAAGCATTAACACAGGGCAGAGCAGGGAATCCCACCCAGGCAACCGGGCTCCACACTACATCCTGAACCACGGGCAAACCGCCTCATTTCTCTCCACTCTTATCGTTCCCACTTAGGAACACCAAGTATGGAAGGAATCAGAGACAGAGAAGGCAGAAACCAGGATGCAGGCACCAAGCCAGCTGCGCTTCCCTAACACTGTGTGGCCGGCCCCTGGGGCTTGTTGGCTGGACACTCCACGTTGCCTATGCTGGTGTGACCTTGAGGAAGTGACTTCACCTCATGGTATTTTAGTTTCCTGATGTGTAAATGGGGATAAGAGTAGTCCTGCTCACAGAGCTGCTGTGAGGACCAAAGGAGCTAATCCACAAAGCCACAAAGCACTTAAAACAGAAACCAGCACACAGTAGACACGAAGTCAGATTCCGCCATCCTTTCCAACAGCATCATCACTAGTATTTCAAGGGCCACCAGTTGAAATAATCCAAGATGACCTTCGAGAGCCCACTGCTCCTCTGCCTGGCCCAATGAGGCCCTGTTGGAGGCAGGGGAGGCAGGGGAGGCAGGAGACTGGAGACAATCCAGAGGCAATGTGCTTCCTCCCTCCCTGGAATGCTTCTCTTGACCTTGAGCACTAAAGGAGACAGAGCCTTCTCGTCCATCCACCCACCAAGACAGAACTCGGAATCTGAGAGCAGATCAGCAGCCAACTTCTAAGCCACCCCAAAAGGGCCACCAAAATCTGCATCACTCTCCCGGCGGATTGCACAGCTCTGACCCAGCACCCTTGTACTTGGAATAGAAGGTTGGATCCGGGGCTCCTAGTTGCCAGAATAGGATCAGAAAAACAAGAGGAAAGGTTACCCAGTCCCAACAGAGCCCCTGAGGCATAGAGTGAGCTCTAAGGCAGAGTCTTCTCCTGAGGTCTAAGGAGATGCCTGGACAGTGAAGGCTCTGGTCCTGGGGTCCTTGATGCCACAGAGTAGTGGCTAGCCCACTCGGGCCAGTACCAACCCTAAATTCCAGCACAAGAAAGGCTGTCACACACAGGGACCTTTCTTGGCTGCCAAGCCTGTACTGTGCTGCCCACAGGAATGCCCCCTTCATATCTCTGCCTGTCCAGCTAGAATCCTTGTTGCTGAAGCCTCAATATCTGACCCAGGCTGGGGGCTTATTACTGTTGTTGCTTACAAGGGCCACTCTCTCTCATGGCCTTTCTTGGTAGCCATGGAGCCCTCCAGCCCACCAGTCCATGGTAGGTGTCCATGAGCACTGCCTACCCCTGCAGCTCCAGCACATGATCATGGCTATGGCTTGTCCTGCCTTTCTTGGTAGCCATGGAGGCATCCAGCCTGTCCCTTTACGTCCATGAGCACTGCCTACCCCTGCAGGTCTGGCATATGATCATGGCTGTGGCTTGTCCTGCATCTCCTTCTCCTTATACTCATCCTCTGGCTGTCCCAGTACTTGTCCATCTTTGGGCTCCATCCCACCTACTCCTGCCCACTGCCACCACCCTCACTGGGCCTCCCATCCCTTCCCTGGCACAGCAGCCTTCCAACATCCTCCCCACTCCAACCCACAGGCTAAGCTGAAACTGCCATCTGAGGCCCCAGGAGCTCTGTAGCACTGACAGACCTATTTCTCCTGAACATCCTGCTCCCTTTCCCTGGAACGGAGCTCAGGCCATTGTTTCAGACACCACCTCTGTGACGGACAACCCAGGGTCACCCCCTCCTCCCCAAGCCCATGACCCTCGCTGTCAAGGTCAGCCCTCCCATGGGGGGATTTCTGCTCAGAGTCTCCCTTATTATGTGTCTAACTCTTGAAAACATCCTCCTACACATTTGTTGAACACATACTGTGTTCTAGGTCCTGACTTGGGGACTCCAGATCTCCAAAGACACAACACACTTGGCTTCTTGTCCCCTGAGGCCCCTGCAGTTGGACAGAAAGAGAGCAGCCAGCAGATAGTGACAACGCAGTGGGATGAGGGCATAACAGAGGACGATGGAGGATACAGAAGCCCACACAACGACAGGAGTGTGCAGTGCAGGGGGCTTCCAGGGAGGGAGTATTCTCAACTAAACCTTAAGTTGGAACTAGTCAAGGGCACTGAGGATATTCCAGACAAAATATCATGGACAACGCCAAGGGTCAACAGGGGTGCCTGTAGGGTTTTGCGTGGCTGCTGTGTAGAACGTGAGGGCTGTACGGCAAGCAATGAGGGGGTGGGTAGGGACCACATCCCCAAGATGTCCAACACAGGTGGTAGGGCCCAGAGGGACTTAATATCAACTAAATTCCATTAAACTTAGAAACACAGAAGGAAAATATATGCTCAGCATGACAGGCAGAATCCTAAGCCACCCCAAGAGTCTCTGTTCCCTGGTACATGGCCCTGAATAATCACCAGGACTGCCATGCAGTGGGTGTTATTCAGTGATCAGGTTACATTACATTGTTGCCCTCCAAACAGGGGATGACCTGGGCAGGCTCTACTCCATCACACACGACATTTTCTTAGAAGAAGACATGGGAGATTCAGAGCACAAAGACTGGACCACATCGCTTGCTTGCAGATGGAGGGGCTACATGAGAAGGGATTCAGGGCCTATACGAGTTGCCAGCCACAAACCTGCCAGCCACAAACCTGCCAGCCACAAACCAGCCAACCAGGGCTGGCAGGGAGCCACAGGGACCTCAGTCTTACAGTGACAAGGAATTCCAGAGGTAGCTTGGAGGTAGATTCTTCCTGAGGTCTCCAGCGCTCAGCCCAGCAGTGTTGACATCCTGGCCAAGGACTCGCCCATACCACTTGGATTCTGCCTCACACAGCTGTGAGATAATCAGTGGGTGCTACTGTAAGTGACTTGGTCTGTTGTCATTTGTCAAGCTGCAATAGGAAACTGAAACGCTCTATTACCAAACTTAATTGTGTTACTTGGAGCAGCTAGGGGAAGGAGAGTGGCATTTTACCAGTGGCTGCAGCCCCCTAGCCTAGCTCCAACCTCCCTGCCAGCAGCTTGACCTCACTCAGCTCCCTCACTTAGGTGCAGTGTCACACTGGGGGATGGGAACCCCACCTGCAAATTGGGGAGAGAATCGTTCCTGGACAGAGACAGAAAGCCCTGAATACCATGACATTATGGCCCAGTGAAGTGTGCCACAGTCAGCATCTGACTTCATCTTGTGAGGCCAGAGAGCTGTCTGCACCCGGAATGTCCAAAGACCAGGATGGGGGGCCAGACACTGTCCAGGCAGAGGCACAGACATTTCTGAGCCCAGTATCAGCCCAGCGGCGGCAGTTGGAAATGTGGACAGACTCCACAGAAGCTGTTCCCACTGATTTACAGCCCCTTCCGGACCCTGGGCAGATACTTACTGCCCCCACTCAGCTCCAACTCCCCAAATGCCGCAGTCTGCTCACATTCAACACTTTCAAAAAAATGTTTGAAACATTCTTACTGGCAGTACCTATTCTAAAAATACAACACCTTAGCTTGGCCCCAGCACAAAGATGATGCTTACAATGGTGAAATGGTCCATATTTTTAAACAATGGAATAATTTTCTTCAAATAAAAAGGGCTCTAATCAATCAACAAGAAAAAGACCAAATAACTCAATAAAAATATATGGGCAGACAATTTTAAAAGATTCATTCACAGAAGAAATTTGAATGGGGCCAATAAACATGTGACAGGATGCTCAATCTTGCCAATCATGACAGATATGCAAATTAAGATGAGCTAGAGATCGCTTTCCCCAGGCAGACTGGCATATTTAGGAATAAAATGTGTTCAAACTTTTTGAAGGGCAATCCCACAAGATCTGCCAACGTGAGGAATGTTTACAGTCTTTGTCCAAGAAATTCCACTTCTAGGGATTAATTTTACAGAAATACAAATGTATAAACTGCATCCCAGTTTGTTAAAAGAAAAAAAAAATCCAACAAAATTGGAATGACCTTATAAGTCCAGCACAAATTGTGATCCATTCACTCATTCATTCATTCATTCATTCACATGTTGAAATATTACACTGCCATCAAAAAGGCCAGGCCTGATTCCTTCATTTTCATGGGCTGACATGAGAAGAAGCTAAGATATATATTAAGGGGGGACAACAAGCTATACTAGAACACATGTAATATGAGCCTGTTTCTAAAAAGTACACATACATTTCTACAAATATAAGAATGGTCTAGAAGGATAGATTCCAAACTGTGAACAGCAGCCACCTCTGAGGAGTTAGGTTGGAGTTAAACAGATTTAAGAGTCACCAGCAATTATAGTCCTGCACAGTAATAGACTGAACATAAGAACAGGTCCAGGTGACCCTGGAGGTGAAGCCCATCTAACCCAGGAATTCCTGAGTATACTGAATGGAGCAGGCCTCTCAACTAGAAGCCCCACAAAAATGGGAGAGGCTCCATCACTGATTAGTAGGAAAAGGCTAACTACTGCTGTACTTCACTGACGCCCAAGCACATTTTTTCATACTTTCCATCTCTGAAATTGAGACGAGTCTCACAATGGACAGTATGGCACAATTTACCTGTTTTTTTCTTTCTTACTAGAATATAAAGTATCAGTGCATCTTATAATCAGTGGTGAAATTCAGTGTACCCCCACCAGACTAAGGACTCATAGTAACACATTAAAGGCTCTGAGAAGGCTTGCAGCAAAGAAATGTATAACCCCAATTTCTCTAACATACCTGACACGTTTTCCTCCTTTCCCTTTGTTTACATATGTGATCATGCTGGGGCTTCATGAGGTGCTACCCCATGCCCTGTGAAGTTACAAGAGGTTCCTATCATGTTCCAGTGTAGCTGGAGTGGAGGAGGACAAGCTCTAAAACTACATATGAGGATCATTTAGCAAATACCACAGTAGCAATTGTTGGTAAGGACAATCAATGGAAACTACAACAGCAAAGCAAAGGTATGATGAAAGACAGGATATCTACAAAGTATATTTTTATCAGATTGTTGCCAACTACAAAGGCAAAAATAAAAATTTGCAATGGAAAAACCTAGAAGATTTTAACAAACAATTGTTGCTGAGCAGACAAGAGACACTGCTGACATAATGTGCTGCGACACACCAGCGGCACTGAGTGGCATTCCTGCCCCAAATGCATAATCTTGACCCAACCATTGAGAACGCCAGATAAACCCAAATGGAGAGGTGCTCTCCTAAATAAACTGCTAGGCTCTTCCAAAAGAGTCATAGTCATAAAAGACAAACACCCTGAAGCCTATGCCAGATAGCAGGAGAATATGGAGAATGACAATCAGGCTGGATCCTGGACCACAAAAAGGTCCAGGACAGCTGGGGGAGTTAGAGTAAGACCTTCAGGTTAATTAACAGTATTGCCATCAAGTGACTTCCTGGTTTAGATAACTGCGTCATGGTGGCATAGGATGCAGACACCAGAGGAAGCTGAGCAAAGCATATGTGGGAACTTTGTGTATTATCTTTGAAACTTTTTTGTATGTCTAAAATTATTTAAAAATAAGAATTCTACTAACCTAACCCGTACAAATGTTAACTTTATTATAATAAATCTAAAGGCCAATAAAGATATGACAAAAGTCCACCTGTGTTTGTGATGGGTCACTCCTTGTGCAGGAAGGTAAACCCAGGCTCTGCATTTGCAAATATGGGGCTGGGCTTAGAAAGGGGAACAATTGCCCTGATGGGGCCTGGTCTCATGGGGCTGACTGGAGCTCCACCAGCAAGGGCACCAGGTGGCAGTCGCCCTTAGTGCTAAAAGCAAGTTCAGGAACACAGGACTCCCAGGGTCACAGCATACAAGGTGTGATCTGAAACCCACAATGCACTGTCCCCCAGGAGAGCTCCCACCAACTGGGGAACCTTTACACAACCCTATGCAGAAGATGCCTCTATCATTATCCTCCTCCCCATTACACAGATAGGAAAGCAGAGGCTCAGTGCAGTTAAATAATGTACCTAGGACACGCAGCAGGGTATTCAGGAGAGGATGTGAACCCAGGGAGTCTGACTCTATACGGGGTTCTAAGAGTTGCCCCTAAAGTAGCCATACACAGGGAAAATGGGAAATTATAGCTAAATGTACCTCTGTTTAAAAAATATTCATTATAAAATTTTACAAAAAGGTAGTCAACACACAGATAATACTATGTAAATATTTTATAAAATATTGCTGAGCTTTTCCTCTGGTGGACTGGGAGACTCTGGGCATGAGAAGGAAGAAGAAGGCTCCTGTGAGTGTTGAGTCTACAGAGGTTTTAGTTATCAAAAAAAGGGGAAAGGAATTTGGGAGCAGGAACCAAAAGTCCTGAAGACAAACAATCTGGTTCATCAATGCCTAGGGTCTGCCTTGTAAACTCAAGGTCTGCAGGGATGGCCTAGTGGGGCAATGAGAACTTGATGGGGAGACTGGGGGCATATCCAAGGAGGACATCTGTGGTTTGGGAGGAGGAGTGGTCCTGGATGTATAGGACAGACACTATCTTTGTTTCTACATTGGCCACCATCTACCACCCAAGCAGAGACTCCTCCTTTCAGGTAGAAGTAGAGAGTCTGCAGAGCAGGATGGTGCTCAGGGCCCCCCAGAACACCTCCACCCAGGGGGCTGAACAGTAGGTATAGGCCAGGCAAAGTTAGGTGCCTCATGAGACTTGGGAAGCAGCTGGAACTGAACCCTGTCCCTGCTCTGAGTCCTCAGGTGCCTTAAGTGACTTAGTTCCATGTACCTCAGTGTCCTCATTTCTAAAACAGGGATGAAAGCAGAACCTTCCTCGGGCGAGCACCATGCACACTAAATTAGCATTTACTATGTATAAAGTTCTTACCATAGTGCCCCGTGCATAGTTAGTGCCCACTGCCTGCCTGAGAGTTGGAAAAAAGCATAGCTCAGACAGACTACGCAGGAAAGGGGTGTGCAGAGGTCTGAGGCTTGGCCTTGGACTCCAAGCATCTTCCCATTCCTAGCCCTTTGCAGTTCACTGGGCAGATGGCCAGCGCCTGTCTCTGAGTGTGACCCCCTCCACCTAAAGACATCCGCCTCGGAATCTTCCCCATAGCAGGCAGAGGCTCTTTGAGGAATTATTCCTCCCCGGCTCTAAGGAATGTTATTTTCTCTTTACTTGATGTCTAGATTACTCATTTTCAGTCCAGCTTTCAAGTGACCTCCAAAGACGAGCTCTGATTAAATTCCCATAAAACCACAGGCAAGAATGCTCAGTCTGTGGCTTGCACACCCCTCACCTGGGAGGCCTGGTGTCCAGGACAAGCCATTTGTCTCCCCGGAACACATGTGTGGGAACTTCAGGAGAAGAATTACAAGAGAGCCACCCCTTACCCCAAAGTCATCAGAGCTCCCAAGGACCTCTCCAGCCCATTGCCCTGTGGCTCAAGACCCTCTCATCTGCTTTCCCTATGACAGGGCACAATCCCAGGACATCCAATCATGGCCCAGGCACCTTCTTGCACATAGCTTCAGCCAGTTCAGAGTCAGCTATAGCCTTGCCCAGAATAGCCCAGCCTGGGCTGGTGATTGGACTTGAGGTTTCTATCTGGCCTGGCCTGGCATGGCAGAGTGAGCAGTCAACAGAAGAAATGGCCTAAAAATCTAAGCCACACAGATCACAGTTGGTCACTGGGGCCTCCTCCCTCCCTTCCTGCCCCAGGCCTGTACCAGGAGGCTTCTGTGTTCGGTTCAAATTGAATCCAGGCCCAGTGTCACCTGTACCTCTGCCTAAGGGACGTGGGGGTGGGTGGAAGTGTGTCTCCCAAATGGCAGCCTCTCAGAAGCAATTTTCTATAAGGGAAAGGAATGCCCCAGCATGCAGAGTGTGTCCCTCTGTAAGCCTCCTGGGCTCTTGGTTTCCAGTGGCTGCACAGAGGGGCCTGCCAGTGAGTTCACAAGCTAAGGCCCTACCCCTTGCCATTCAGGAGACAAATGGTCATTCTAACGTGGATCCCCAGGCGGGAGCCTATGTTTTACAAGGTGACATGGTAGACAGCTCAGATTTCTCTAAAACTCATTTTACCCCTCTTCCCATGGTGACATAACAACTGAATTTTAGCTGGGCACATGGCTGTCCAGAACAAGGACTGTATTTCCCAACTCTGCTGCAGCTCAATATGTGACTAATTCTGACCAGTGATGTGAGAACAGGCTGTCACGTTGTAGCTTCCAGAACCCTTCCTTAAATGATAACTAGGGCTTACTCCCCTTTGCTTCCTTGTTCTTAGTTGTGCTGTCCATCCTAACGTCTAGATCTTAGATGAAAGGGCTGGAAGTTTAGCCACCATGTGGGATCAGGAGGGCCATGCTAGGGAAGAATGGGGAACTGGGAGGAGCCGAGGTCCCTGCCACCACACACCAGAGCTGCACGGCCTTCCTCTGCGCTTTTGCCTGAGTCATTTAAGCCGCCATTATCTTAGATCTCTGCTCTTGCTAACTGAATGGATGGGTTTGGGCTGGATAGATCTGAGGCACAACAATGACACTGCTCTTCTCTGGGCTCTGATTTACATAAGGCTGTGCTCTGGAAATAGGGACTAAGATGGCACCAAGATGACCAAAGGCTGCCCAGGGACTCAGACAGACAAGGCCTTACTCACTTCCCAGATGCAGAAGTGTTAGGGAGAGGTCCTCCAACCAGGAGGTGGATGGGCCACCCATGTGTGGAGTTGCAGGTGCTCTGCCTGCCACCCTCATGACTTCCCCATGAGCCATGGCCCACATGCCCACCCCCACTGCAGACGAGGGGCCCTGGTCATCCCCTCAACCCTGCCTGTCAACAAGGACCCAAGCATCCCTGCAGTAGCCAGGTACTCTGAAAACAAGGAGAGCAGCCTTAGAGATGGTGACAACTCCAAGAAGTCTCGCCAGCCCCTTCTCCCAACACAAAAGCAATGTCACTTAGATTGCTATTATTATCTGAGGGAACTTTAAGGATAATTACAGCCATTTACAGTGTGCCTAAAAGAGCTGCAGGCCTCCAGGAATAGCAGGGCGTAGTGTGGAAGAGGGCCCAGGATGTGCTTCCCGGAGAAGCTTACTGCCTCTGCAGAGGGCAGGGGGCGGGACACAGCCAGCAGTGCTAGGGAAGAGACAACCCCCTTGGTGGGCAGGAAAGAGTTCCAGGAAATCCAGCCTCTGACTGCCCTCCTGGAAGAACACAAGGGCGCAGCATTCACAGCCCATCCACCCAAAACTTCCTGCTGGCCTAGAACCAAGTACACAAGTGTGCTCTAGGGTTTGACCAACAAGCTTGCCCTGGACCCTCTCCTGGATGACCCACATCTCTGCCCCTGGTGAGCAGCTCCTAAACTTTCTAATCCCACAAATGAACCAGAACACTCCCTTGCCCCCAAATCCTAACCTTCCTCCTCATTGCCCCAAGGAGAACCCCAATTCCAGAGTGGGGCAAGCAGGTGCCGGAGCACCCTCCCGGGCCTGCCTCTCTGCCTGCTATTCACATGCTGTTTCCTGTGCCTGCTGGGGTCCCCAACCCACATGCATGCTCACACCAGGCCCAGGCTCACCTCTGAGCCCCAGCCCTGACTTTCTGCTCTTGAACACCTGAGAAACGCTAAGATCTGATCCAGATGCTGAGGCCTTACCATCATAATAGAAGGAGCTTCATGAGCTG
The DNA here is from genome assembly GCF_000181295.1 of Otolemur garnettii. NCBI lineage: Eukaryota > Metazoa > Chordata > Mammalia > Primates > Galagidae > Otolemur > Otolemur garnettii. Next base: position 18,866,158 of record NW_003852415.1, read on the forward strand.
CTGTTCCTGGGTGACCCCATGAGCTAGACACCATGCTAAGTGCTTTACAGATATCACCCCAATTATCCTGATAGTGGACCTTGTGGATGAGCCAGTTATCACCCTCATCTTCCAGACCACAGGCAGAACTGGATCCAGTGACTTGTCCAAGACCACATGGCTAGCAAGCACCCAGATTCATAGCAGTCTCAGTCTGTCTCCCCACAGAAACTGTGCTTTCAGCTCCGAAAAAGCCTCTCAGCACCCCTTCCCAAAACCCATCAGAAGCACTTCTCCTCTAAGGGCTTGTCCAAGACAAGAGATGTGGCTGCTGACATGCCATCCTCTCCCACCAGTCGGACCTTTTCATATTTCTATGTAATCTCCTCTCCCTTCCTAATCCATGTCCAGCAAAACCTCCTTCTGGAAAGAGGCTGCTTTCCTCCCCAGAACCAATATTTGGCCAAAACTTCACCCACAGGAGACTGAGGTAAAGATGGCCCAAGAAGGGGATGTTCAGACAGAATGTCACTATAGCCCTTTCTTCTCATCTGGGATTCTGGATGGACTCGGGGAAGGAATCCAAAGGGACAGGAAGTTGACAGTGGAGGCTGCCGGGCTATACAAGAAGGATCATTGGTGTGCTGAGAAAGTCTATCCATGTGGGGCCCTAGGATGACATTTCCATTCTCTACACCTGCTGGTGCACATCAGGTGCTCAGGGAAAGAGGCCCTGAGATTCCTTTCAGGACAGCCAGTCCTCTCACAGGGTATTTGTCAAAGAGAGAGACAAGAGCTCCTCAACTCTCCGGGCTCAGGTCCTTGGTTACACCTGTGTCAGATGCTTGCTAGATTCAGGGCCCTCTGCCCATGGGCATGAAAGGTAAGCATAGTGAGTAGGAGTTGGAGAGACCTGGCTGGTTGCTGGCCTGGCCACCTGTACGACCTCTGTGATTCATCTGTAAAAAGGGAAGGATCATCGTGCCCAATCTTTTAATAGCAGCACCAAAAGAATATAAGAAGGCATAACCCAAAGATAGGCACACAGTTTATTTCCAATAAATGCTATACTCACATTCTCGTGATAGTCCCCTTGCAAAGAGGCTGCCTCTGGCCTTATATGCCAGACTAGACCCTCTGGTCTCACCATCATAGGAGATGATGCCTGAGGCCAAGTCGCCATCCAATCAAGGCTCAAAGCAGTCAAGTTAGACTACAATTATAGTCTGCATAGCAAGGAGCAGGGTGCTGCCTCTCCTGACCCTAGGATGAATCTTTATGCAGCCCTAAGGCCCAGGCAAAGCACTTCTCCTTAAAACTGAACTAGAGTTCTCAGCAGGGAACACAGCAGGCAACAAGAACTAGAAGGTCCCTGTTAACATGAAATTTCTAAAAAGTCCTACTCACATAAACAAACCAACTTAAAAAGGCAGCCTTGACTTCTCTGGAGCTGCCTGCTTGGAGGTGGGGGGTAGGGGGTGGTAAGGTGGGGTAAGGTGGGGCTGGGGAGATGAGTCCTCGGGGACAAGTGCCTGCAGTTGGCAGAACAAGCTCACAGCTAAGAGAAATACTCCCGCCTGCAAGAACAGAGCGTACTCCAAGAGGTCCAACAGCCACGTCACATGTCTCCATGTATTTGATTAAGGACCCTTCAGTTCTGTCTGTATCCTCTGCCTGGTTGCATAACTTCACTCGCCTGCCTAAGGAGGCTGAGCTGTCTACACACTCTGCTCTCTGGCGGCTGCATCATCGGGACACTTTATTACCACCCTATGGGCTCAACACAACCCTCAGAGCCACTCTCCCAAAGAGCACACCAAGGTCTTTGCTTCCTGACTCTGCTGGTCACAGGAGAATGAAAGGGCCTCCCTGGAATGACTGTCCTCGTGGAATTCAACTGCTTCCTGTGCCAAAGTCCCTAAAAGGTCTAGACCCCTCAGCCTCCGCTTTACACGACGGCCTGCCCTGGATAGTGAGCCACATGTGTCTGTACCTTCCATGTAGGCCTCAATCTTCCGGATGAGCTCGTAGGACTTAGAGCGGTCAAGCAGGGTCCTGATGGCAGGGAGGGGGTCCAGGACGATGGTCTCAGGGTGGGCATCGATGTATTCCTGAAAGAAAATCACACTCCTTCTGGTTAGAGACCAGAGGCAGTGCTGAGCAAGACCTTCCCCACCAGCTCACTCTCATCGCACCCCCACTCCCTACACCAGCCCTGGTTACAGGGTGGGGCATCATATCACTTTGACTGGGCCAATCAGTGCACCCCAGCCCTGGGACCATGGGCTCAGGAAAGGGCATGTGATCCCAGTTGTTCTGAGCAGGGGCAGGCTCAGGGCTCCTGTTGCAAATGCCAGCACGAGCACGCTCTCCACCTCCTGGAGGGCAGCTGTGAGCACTAACCGAGAAATCTTAGGCCTGAAGGAGGCAAAATTCAAACATGCATCAGTTTTTTTCAAGTGTTTCCCCTGCACTCTCTCTAAGAATTTTTATAGTTTCATGTCTTAAGTTTAAGTCCTTTAACCAGTGAGAGTCAATTTTTGTTAGAGGAGAAAGATGTGGGTCCAGTTTCAATCTTCTACAGGCTGCCAGCCAATTCACCCAGCACCATTTGTTGAATAGGAAATCTTTCCCCCAATTTATATTTTTGATAGGCTTATCAAAGATCAAATGATGTCTGGGTTCACCTCTTGGTCTTCAATTCTGTTCCGTACATCTACCTATTTCTGTGCCAGTACCAGGCTGTTTTCATCACTATCAATTTATAGTATAGTCTGAAGTTTGGAAGCGTGATTCTCCCGATTTGTTTTTATTTCTGAGTAATGTCTTGACTATTTGAGGTTTATTGCAAGTACAAGTTGGATCTATCAGGTGTAGAACATAAACGTCTTAACACTGTAACTGGGTAAATGAGGTGAAGGCTACTGTGTTGATGAGTAGGATGTAAGCTCTCCAATTTGTACAAATAATCAACACACTGAATCCCATAATGGCATAAATGGATTCATAATCTACGTACAGATGACTTAATAAAAGAAATTTTTTTTTTTTTTTGAGACAGAGCCTCAAGCTGTCCCCCTGGGTAGAGTGCCATGGCATCGCGCTCACAGCAACCTCCAACTCCTGGGCTCAAGCGAGTCTCCTGCCTCAGCCTC